>NC_045128.1:19536054-19885497 GCF_007655135.1 Punica granatum
CCTTGTAACTTTATTGCTTTCCGGACTTCAAGTCCACATTACCGTTTTCCACGGGCTTCGACCTAGTAAGTTTACTGCTTTCCACGGGTTTCGACCTAGTAACTTTATTCCTTTCCGGACTTCGCGTCCACTCTACCATTTTCCACGGGCTTCGGCCTAGTAACTTTACCGTTTTCAAGGGGCTTCGGCCTAGTAACTTTACCGCTTTCCACGGGCTTCGGCCTAGTTACTTTACCGCTTTCCACGGGTTTTGGCCCAGTAACTTTATTGCTTTCCGGACTTTGCGTCCATGGACTTCGCGTCCACTTTACCGTTTTCCACGGGTTTCGACCTAGTAACTTTACTGCTTTCCACGGGCATCGGCCTAGTAACAGTATTGCTTTCCGGACTTCGCGTCCATGGTCATCGCGTCCACTTTACCGTTTTCCACGGGCTTCGGCCTAGTAACTTTACTGCTTTCCACGGGCTTCGACCTAGTAACTTTATTGCTTTCCGGACTTCGCGTCCATGAACTTCGCGTACAATCTACAGTTTTCCACGGGCTTCGGCCTAGTAACTTTACTTCTTTCCACGGGCTTCGGCCTAGTAACTTTATTGCTTTCCGGATCTCGCGTCCATAGACTTCGCATCCACTTTACCATTTTCCACGGGCTTCGGCCAAGTAACTTTACCGTTTTCCACGGGCTTCGGCCCGGTAACTTTACTGCTTTCCGCGGGCTTCGCAATATTATGTTTATTGCTTTCCGGACTTTGCGTCCACTTTACCGTTTTCCACGGGCTTCGTCCTAGTAACTTTACTGTTTTCCACGAGCTTCGGCCTAGTAACTTTACCGCTTTCCACGGGTTTCGGCCTAGTAACTTTACTGCTTTCTACGGGCTTCAGCCTAGTAACTTTATTGCTTTCCGGACCTCGCGTCCATGGACTTCGCGTCCATTTTACCATTTTCCACGGGCTTCGACCTAGTAACTTTACTGCTTTCCACGGGCTTCGGCCTAGTAACTTTATTCCTTTCCGGATTTCGCGTCCATGGACTTCGTGTCCATTTTACAGTTTTCCACGGGCTTCGACCTAGTAACTTTACTGCTTTCTACGGGCTTCAGCCTAGTAACTTTATTACTTTCCGGACTTCGCGTCCATGGACTTCGCGTCCACTTTACCATTTTCCACGTGCTTCGACCTAATAACTTTACTGCTTTCCACGGGCTTCGGCCTAGTAACTTTATTGCTTTCCGGACTTCGCGTCCACTTTACCGTTTTCTACGGGCTTCGGCCTAGTAACTTTGCTGCTTTCCACGGGCATTGCCCTAGTAAGTTTATTGCTTTCCGAACTTTGCGTCCAATTTACCGTTTTCCACGGGCTTTGGCCTAGTAACTTTACCGCTTTCCACGGGTTTCGGCCTAGTAACTTTACTGCTTTCCACGGGCTTCGGCCTAGTAACTTTACTGCTTTCCACGGGCTTGGCCTAGTAACTTTATTGCTTTCTAGACTTCGCGTCCACTTTACCGTTTTCCACGGGCTTCGACCTAGTAACTTTACTGCTTTCCATGGGTTTCGGCCTAGTAACTTTACCGCTTTCCACTGGTTTCGGCCTAGTAACTTTACTGCTTTCCACGGGCCTCGGCCTAGTAACTTTATTGCTTTCCGTACTTCGCATCCATGGACTTCGCGTCCACTTTACCGTTTTCCATTGGCTTCGGCCTAGTAACTTTATTGCTTTTCGGACTTCGCGTCCAATCTACCGTCTTCCACGGGATTCGGCCTAGTAACTTTATTTCTTTCCACGGGCTTCGGGCTAGTAACTTTATTGCTTTCCGGAGTTCGCGTCCATGGACTTCGCGTCCACTTTACCGTTTTCCACGGGCTTCGGCATAGTAAATTTACCGTTTTCCACGGGTTTCGGCCTAGTAACTTTACCGTTTTCCACGGGCTTCGGCCTAGTAACTTTACCGCTTTCCACGGGTTTCGACCTAGTAACTTTACTGCTTTCCACGGGCTTCGGCCTAGTAACTTTATTGCTTTCCGGACTTGGCGTCCATGGACTTCGCGTCCACTTTACTGCTTTCCACGGGCTTCGGCCTAGTAACTTTATTGCTTTCCGGACTTCGCGTCCACTTTACCGTTTTCCACGGGCTTCGGCCTAGTAACTCTACCGTTTTCCACGGGCTTCGGCCTAGTAACTTTACCGCTTTCCACGGGCTTCGGCCAAGTAACTTTACTGCTTTCCACGGGCTTCGGCCTAGTAACTTTATTGCTTTCCGGAGTTCGCGTCCATGGACTTCGCGTCCACTTTACCGTTTTTCACGTGCTTCGGCCTAGTAACTTTACCGTTTTCCACTGCTTCGGCCTAGTAACTTTACTGCTTTCCACGAGTTTCGGCCTAGTAACTTTACTGCTTTCCACGGGCATCGGCCTAGTAACTTTATTGCTTTTCGGACTTCGCGTCCACTTTACTGCTTTCCACTGGCTTCGGCCTAGTAACTTTATTGCTTTCCGGACGTCGCGTCCACTTTACCGTTTTCCACGGGCTTCGGCCTAGTAACTTTACAGCTTTCCACTGGTTTCCACGGGCATCGGCCTAGTAACTGTATTGTTTTCTGGACTTCGCGTCCATGGTCTTCGCGTCCACTTTACCGTTTTCCACGGGATTCGGCCTAGTAACTTTACTGCTTTCCACGGGATTCGGCCTAATAACTTTATTGCTTTCCGGACTTCGCGTCCATGGACTTCGTGTCCACTTTACCATTTTCCACGGGCTTCGGCCTAGTAACTTTACTGCTTTCCACGGGCTTCGGCCTAGTAACTTTACTGCTTTCTACGGGCTTCGGCCTAGTAACTTTATTGCTTTCCGGACTTCGCGTCCATGGACTTCGCGCCCACTTTACCATTTTCCACGGGCTTCGACCTAGTAACTTTACAGCGTTCCACGGGCTTCGGCCTAGTAACTTTATTGCTTTCCGGACTTCGCGTCCACTTTACCGTTTTCCACGGGCTTCGACCTAGTAAGTTTACTGCTTTCCACGGGTTTCGACCTAGTAACTTTATTCCTTTCCGGACTTCGCGTCCACTTTACCGTTTTCCACAGGTTTCGACCTAGTAACTTTACTTCTTTCCACGGGCTTCAGTCTAGTAACTTTATTGCTTTCCGGACTTCGTATCCATGGACTTCGCGTCCACTTTACTGCTTTCCACGGGCTTCGGCCTATTAACTTTGTTGCTTTCCGGACTTCACGTCCACTTTACCTTTTTCCACGGGCTTCGACCTAGTAACTTTACTGCTTTCCACGGGTTTCGACCTAGTAACTTTACTCCTTTCCGGACTTCGCGTCCACTTTACCATTTTCCACGGGCTTCGGCCTTGTAACTTTACCGTTTTCAAGGGGCTTCGGCCTAGTAACTTTACCGCTTTCCACGGGCTTCGGCCTAGTAACTTTACTGCTTTCCACGGGCTTCGGCCTAGTAACTTTATTGCTTTCCGGACTTCGCGTCCACTTTACTGCTTTCTACGGGCTTCAGCCTAGTAACTTTATTACTTTCCGGACTTCACGTCCATGGACTTCGCGCCCACTTTACCATTTTCCACGGGCTTCGACCTAGTAACTTTACAGCGTTCCACGGGCTTCGGCCTAGTAACTTTATTGCTTTCCGTACTTCGCGTCCACTTTTCCGTTTTCCACGGGCTTCGACCTAGTAAGTTTACTGCTTTCCACGGGTTTCGACCTAGTAACTTTATTCCTTTCCGGACTTCGCGTCCACTTTACCGTTTTCCACGGGTTTCGACCTAGTAACTTTATTCCTTTCCGGACTTCGTATCCATGGACTTCGCGTCCACTTTACTGCTTTCCACGGGCTTTGGCCTATTGACTTTATTGCTTTCCGTACTTCGCGTCCACTTTACCGTTTTCCACGGGCTTCGACCTAGTAACTTTACTGCTTTCCACGGGTTTCGACCTAGTAACTTTATTCCTTTCCGGACTTCGCGTCCATGGACTTCGCGTCCACTTTACCGTTTTCCACGGGCTTCGGACTAGTAACTTTACCGTTTTCCATGGGCTTCGGCCTAGTAACTTTACCGCTTTCCACGGGCTTCGGCCTAGTAACTTTACCGCTTTCCACGGGCTTCGGCCAAGTAACTTTACTGCTTTCCACGGGCTTCGGCCTAGTAACTTTATTGCTTTCCGGACTTCGCGTCCATGGACTTCGTGTCCAATTTACAGTTTTCCACGGGCTTCGACCTAGTAACTTTACTGCTTTCCACGGGCTTCGGCCTAGTAACTTTATTGCTTTCCGGAGTTCGCGTCCATGGACTTCGCGTCCACTTTACCGTTTTCCACGGGCTTCGGCCTAGTAACTTTACCGTTTTCCACTGCTTCGGCCTAGTAACTTTACTGCTTTCCACGGGTTTCGGCCTAGTAACTTCATTGCTTTCCGGATTTCGCGTCCATGGACTTCGCGTCCAATCTACCGTTTTCCACGGGTTTCGGCCTAGTAACTTTACTGCTTTCCACGGGCATCGGCCTAGTAACTTTATTGCTTTTCGGACTTCGCGTCCATGGACTTCGCGTCCACTTTACTGCTTTCCACGGGCTTCGGCCTAGTAACTTTATTGCTTTCCGGACTTCGCGTCCACTTTACCGTTTTCCACGGGCTTCGGCCTAGTAACTTTACTGCTTTCCACGGGCTTGGCCTAGTAACTTTATTGCTTTCCGGATTTCGCGTCCATGGACTTCGCGTCCACTTTACCGTTTTCCACGGGCTTCGGCCTAGTAACTTTACAGCTTTCCACTGGTTTCGGCCTAGTAACTTTACTGCTTTCTACGGGCTTCGGCCTGGTAACTTTATTGCTTTCCGGACTTCGCGTCCATGGACTTCGCGCCCACTTTACCATTTTCCACGGGCTTCGACCTAGTAACTTTACAGCGTTCCACGGGCTTCGGCCTAGTAACTTTATTGCTTTCCGGACTTCGCGTCCACTTTTCCGTTTTCCACGGGCTTCGACCTAGTAAGTTTACTGCTTTCCACGGGTTTCGACCTAGTAACTTTATTCCTTTCCGGACTTCGCGTCCACTTTACCGTTTTCCACGGGTTTCGACCTAGTAACTTTATTCCTTTCCGGACTTCGTATCCATGGACTTCGCGTCCACTTTACTGCTTTCCACGGGCTTTGGCCTATTAACTTTATTGCTTTCCGGACTTCGCGTCCACTTTACCGTTTTCCACGGGCTTCGACCTAGTAACTTTACTGCTTTCCACGGGTTTCGACCTAGTAACTTTATTCCTTTCCGGACTTCGCGTCCATGGACTTCGCGTCCACTTTACCGTTTTCCACGGGCTTCGGACTAGTAACTTTACCGTTTTCCATGGGCTTCGGCCTAGTAACTTTACCGCTTTCCACGGGCTTCGGCCTAGTAACTTTACCGCTTTCCACGGGCTTCGGCCCAGTAACTTTATTGCTTTCCGGACTTCGCGTCCATGGACTTCGCGTCCACTTTACCGTTTTCCACGGGTTTCGACCTAGTAACTTTACTGCTTTCCACGGGCTTCGGCCTAGTAACTTTACTGCTTTCCACGGGCTTCGGCCTAGTAACTTTATTGCTTTCCACCCTTAAGTCGGGAGCCCCCATCCCTAGTTAGCGGTTCTCCCAGTAGCACCGAAAACCATGCATACACAGGGATCGTCATGCTGGACCAACTTTTACCTCCATGCCGTCAACCGACCCAAAGTCGAGTCCTTGAGTCGGCCCGTAGTTTTTTTTTAGGACGGGCATTTTTGTTGTTTTTGTAAGAAAGAGTGATGTATACTGTAAAGAACACAACTATAGTTTATTTTTCCGCATTGCATACATTCTTTCGAAAAAGACTTAGGACATTACATTGATTTGATTCTAAAAACGTTAAGCTGGCATCTCTTCCATCAAGGTAAGGATGGACCGCCCGGCTCCCGGTCTTAGGCTCGAAGCAATCACGCCGCCAAGGCAAGACATCATGCGCATCTGGAGGACTCTCCGACCAGTGGACCACGCATTCATCCAGGACATCATCGGAGACGTGGTCATGCTCACCGAGACTCCGGTAGACTGGATCTTCTTAAGGACTGCCACCGAATTTTGGGATCCCGGGCACGCAGTATTCAACTTCCAGGGGACAGAGTTAGCTCCTACGATCGAGGAGTACACGGCACTCATCCAGAGGCCCACACCTACGCCCCAAGGCATATTCAGACCCAACCCGTTCACAACCGTCAAGGGTCAGCTCTCTACTCTTCTCCGCATACCCGCTCAAGACTTCCACGAGGAGCTTCATCAAAGGTGGGATCAAGGCATCCGGATTGCATGGCTCTCCGATTGGACGCTCCTCCGCGCAATGACGCCTACTATGGCTTCCTATCAGCGCGATGCTTGCCATGGATTCCTGCTCTTGATCTTTGGCACCCTCCTGTTCCCGTACTCGCCGAACCTCATCGACGGGGCTATAGCCCAAGTCGTCCTCCAAGCGGTGGGAGGCCATAGTTATGTGGAGGCTTTGTTAGCCGAGACCGTTCGGTCTCTTGACTATGTTAGGGAGGTTCGGCGCGGAAGGATGAGAGGATCCCCGCACTTGCTACGGATTTGGCTTCTAGCTCATATCCGCCCGTTCTGCTCGTCACATCCGTTCTCCTACATCGCCGATGAGCGCTCGCTGATCGAACGCTTGGCGCCAGTCATCCCACCTCCCGAGCACAGCTTCTCGGAATGGAGGCGCTTTTGGCGCGAGCTGACGCCCTCACGGTTCCTATGGGTCGCCCGATAGAATCCCGGCGGCCCCATGATCACGGGATGTCCCGGAATTGTGGGAGTTCCCCTCCTCAGCCATTTGGGGAGCACCCTCATATTTCCAGGCCGAGTAATCAGACAACTCGGCGGCCTACAAGACATTCCCGTCGAGGCGGACCGCCTACCTTTCCGCATCCAATGGGCCGACTCCACGTCCACGGCCCCCGATAGATTCCTACAGATTTGAGAGATCCGCCGTCAGCGAGATGCTAGCACCATACAGCGCCTGTACTTCCCCGAGCACCCCACCGACGAGGAGCGAGCATTTTCTGCCACCTCAGCATACGTAGCCCGGTTCTACCCGCAAGGATTGACACCACCACAACGACCTCAGGCCACCTCGACTCCCCGCGCTACATCCACCCTCGCCCCCGAAGCCGAGCGTTCTATCCAAGCGGCCATGCACGCGGAGCTACGGGCCGTCAGGGAGGAACGGGATAGGCTCCGTTGCGAGCTTGTTGACTCCCGCGCAGAGGTCGCGGACTACAGGGAGGTTCAGACACAGCTGACTCGAGCACGCGCCCGGGTCGCACACTTAGACTGGGAGATGGCCCGCTTGGACGCGGAGTTGGATCGAGTGCACAAGAGGGCGCGCAACCTCGCCCATCCTTAGGATTAGTAGGCGCACTCATTTTTGCCCTCGCTCGGACCCACGCCACTTTCGAGCGGCCACCGAGCGCAAAGGGATGTCAGCTTTACGTTTATGTTCCTTTCTTTTCTTCCGAATGTTCTATTTTGTAAAACCATGGAACTTGGAGCTAATCAATGTAATGACATTAGTGTTTTGAAAGTTCATACATCTCATACATTTTGTCATTTTACTTAATTCCGCACTTATCATTCGAGTTATCGGTGTTTGTCCTTATGCACCCTTGGAATGCAGGTGATTACCACTGGCGTCACACCGCTACCCGACTCGTCAACGCCTCAGGATGGCAGAAGGAGATCACATTGATGTTTCCGAAGAGGTCAACCCTTCGATCCCGACCATCTCTCAACCACCGCAGACACACGCCCCGCCGCCTCTCACTCCTGCAGGCGTACTCCCGGTGTATTCCAGTGCCCTTCCAACACATCTCCCGCCCCCGGCGTCGCCGGGAGCGCCTCTGCCACCGGTCTCACCAACCTCCACCGCCACAAATGACCAAGCCCGCATCGCGGCCCTCGAGGGTACGGTCAACCAAATGGCCACTAACATGGCGGAGCTACTCGCCCTGCTCAGAGGACCTAACTGGGCCTCTTCGAGTTCCACACCTCCACCGGGACCGGGGCCAACAGCCGATCCAACCCCGTGGGCTCCACCAACCCAAGCCCCGGAGAATGTCGTGGCTCCCGCACCGCCAACGCTGTATACATCCACGGTCCACCCCTTTACCAGTCAACTCCCGCCGCCACCGGTCCCTTCGGTAGTTCCTCTTCCGCCGGCTACCTTTTTATCCTCGGAGCACATCTTGTCTGCACCTCCACCAATTTCCATACCGACTCCGGCTATTACCTATGCGGTACCTCCACCGACGGTTTTCCCGACACCCACCGCACCTGCTCCGATGCACCTTCAAGCCACTGAGCTTCCTCCCTATCCTCCCCTACAGCCTCACGCCGGCCTCTCCTACCAGGCGCCGCCTCCTATAAACACCGCTTCCACGAACCGGGCACACCGACCCACGCGGCCCAATTCGCCTCACCGACACACTTCTTCCCTGAGGCCGACGCCGAACAGGAGCGTAGGTTGAAGCGAATGGAGGAAACGATACGGGCCCTGCAAGCAAACGATGTTCGTCCCGACGCCCGCTATGGCGACTGTAGCCTATTCCCGGGTATGCGCTTGCCCCCGAAGTTCAAGGTTCCAGAGTTCAAGACCTATGAAGGCACGACGGATCCACGCCACCATCTCCGCCATTACCGAGGGAAGATGCTGCAATATTGGGAATACGAAGAATTTGTCATCCACTCCTTCCAGGATAGCCTGTCGGGATCGGCCCTCGATTGGTTCATGTCACTGAAGGCTGAGGACATCCCGACGTGGGAGGATCTCTCCCAGAAGTTCACCGACCAATACCGATATTGCGCGGAGATGCCTCCTACTCTTCTAGAGTTGAGCACGAAAGAAATGGCGCGGGGCCAAAAGTTCGAGGAGTATGCCGCCAAGTGGCGTGCCCAAGCCGCAAAGCACATTCCCCCGATCAGCGAAGCACAACAGATCCAACTGTTCCACTCCACGCTGAGAGGAGTGTACTATTCACACCTGTTGGCGCACACTTCGTCGTTCTCCGACCTCATCGAGGCTGGGAAAAAGCTGGATTTGGGGATCAAGCTCGGAAGAATGGAGGACCCCACCAACAAAGGAGAGGAGTCGTCAAAGAAGGCTCCCGCGGCGCCGTCATCTTCCAGCGGGAGGAGAGCGAAAGAGATTTCAGTCAACGCCGTCAACACGGCGCATCAGGCGTCACAACAATATTCGGTGAATCTCACAACCGCACTGACCACCGCTCCTACCTACTTTCCCCCGCCTCCGCAGCACCAACTTCAGTCGATCTACTATTCGGCCCCACCGGTCCCACCGCCGACGACCTCACAGTCATATGACCACTTTACACCCGCCCCTGCTCAACCCTCTCAACCCAGGCCCCCGGTGTCGAGAACTCCTCCACCGGCGCAACAGAACCCTGCTTCGCAGGGTCAACAGGCCGGCGGTGCACCGAGCCGACCCCGCAAACAATACTCGTTGCTGCCTGCTCCACTCTCTCACATATATCGGCAGCTCTTGGCAGGAGATCAGATCCAACCGATATCCCCGGGTCCGAACTTCGACCCGTCCGTCCAAGACCAATCCAAACGCTGCGAATACCATCAGGGCGCACCGGGGCACACTCTCGACAATTGTTGGAGGTTGAGGGACGAAATTCAGAGGAGAATCAACAGCAGCCGACTCACTTTCAACGCCGTCAGACCTCCAAACGTGCAGGCCAACCCCCTCTCGGACCACAGGCCGAACTCGGGACCATCCATCAACATGATCTCTGTATGCGTCTCGGAGAGGGACGAAGAAGCGCAGGGGAACCCCCCTCCCTTTGTAATCAATTACACTCCCGAGGAACTCACAGTCGGGTTCACGGGACACGCGGCTTCACCGGCCCCATTCGTCGTTGACGTCCCCGCTCGGGAGCCATATTCAGACAGCAAGGTCCCCTGGACCTACGAAGGAAGCATCGGGAGCGTTGAGCAGCAATTCAGTGTCATGGGGTTGACACGCTCAGGACGGGTATATGAGAACCCGACGGCCAAGGACAAAGGGAAAGCACCCGCTGTTGGAGACGGGGCGACTCCCGAAAGATCACCCTTCCCGTCCAAGAAGGTGACCAAGGAGGAAGCCGAAGCTTTCATGAAGATCGTGAAGGCAAGCGAATATGAGGTGGTCGAGCAAATGGCCAAATCCCTAGCCTACATCTCATTGCTTGCCCTCCTCCTCGGCTCGGAACCTCACCGAGAGGCCCTCCTCCGGGTACTGACCGCGGCACAAGTGCCGAAGGAGACGCCCCCTAACAGGATAGAGGAGACAATCGAGTCCATCTTCTCCAACACTATCTCGTTCTCGGACGACGAGCTCCCGTCCGAGGGTTGGTCACATTCACGGACGTTGCACATCGTCTGCAAGTGCAACAACTACATCATCGGCCGGGTCATGATTGACAACGGGTCCGCCCTCAATGTCTGCCCGGTGACCACCCTCAAACAGATGAATGTGGATCTTAACCGAGTCCGCCCAAGCAAGACGGCGGTCCGAGCCTTCGATGGCTCTCGCAGGGAGGTGAACGGGGAGATCGACCTCCTCATAGACATTGGCCCGTGCTCGTTCAGCATCACGTTTCAGGTGCTCGACATCCCGAACTCGTTCAGCCTGCTGCTCGGGAGGCCTTGGATCCACTCGGCCGGCGCCGTCCCCTCTTCTCTGCACCAACGGCTAAAGTTCATCGTCGAAGAAAAGCTCATCACGGTGAAAGGAAAGGAGGATTACGCCATCTACAAAGAGACGGCGGTGCCCTACATCAGCATTGGGGACGATGAAATCCTCCCGTTCCACTCATTCGAAACCATCTCCGTCATCCGAGACTACGGAGAGAGTGGACCATCTCCCGCTGCCCGCATGATAGGGAAAGTTCTCCTGCGCAACAATTATATTCCCGGCACCGGCCTTGGGGCACGCGGACAAGGGATCAACCGCCCCATTGAGATCGAGGAGTACAAACACAGGAGGGGACTCGGCTTTCGCCCCTCCTGTCATGAGATCATCGAGGCCCGCAAGGGCAACCATCTTCATCGCCTCGCCGCATACTACGAGAGGCTCAACAGGGGCACTTCAGTCCCCCCACTATCTCATTTCTTCCTCGGGCCTTCACGCGTCATAGGAGGGGCCCTTGACGGCCCTTCCTCAGACTCCGACGACACTTCTGCCACTCCGTCAGCCGTGTACGCCGTCACCGAGGAGATTCCTTCAGGGGTTCACATTCGCTTGGCGCAGGAGAATGAGGAACTGGACAACTGGACCTCAGTCCCGCGCTACTCGGCTGTGATTGTCGATGTGTAAGGCTTATCTATGTATAAGATGTTCCCCGCGTGTCGGCATAGCCATGCGCCACACGACGGGAGAGGGGTTTCCATTATGGCTTTTTGTTCACAACATCAATGAAATCTCTCACGCATTTTTTGAATTCTCTTGCATTCTTTCTCTCTCTCCTATTCTCCACTTCGTAGCACTATGAAATTTTCTAAGACGATTCTCTCGAATTTCCAGGCTCCACTCGAATCCAAATCCTCAACGCGTCGATACGAACCTATCCCGAGAGCAACTCGGTGAGCCTCAACCCGTGTACTTTGGGGAAGGGCTCCCCGAGGATAGTCAAGTGCCCGAGATAGAAGAGAGTTTGCGTCGCCTCGAAGACCATCAAATCACCTCGGTCGAGCCGACGGAGGAGATCAACGTGGGCACCGAAGAAGAGCCTCGCACCCTGAAGATCGGGACAGCCCTCAACCCTGCGCAGCGAGCCCAGATGATCGACTTTCTGAAGGAATATCAAGAGATCTTCGCCTGGTCTTACGCCGACATGCCCGGCCTAGACCCCTCAATAGTCGAGCATTTTCTCCCACTCGACACCGAGAAATTCCCGCCCAAGCGGCAACAGTTACGACGACAGCGGGCTAGCCTTCTCCTCCGCATCAAGGAGGAAGTCGTCAAGCAGATCAACGCAGGGTTCCTCGAGGTCTGCAATTATTCCGAATGGGTGGCGAACATTGTGCCAGTGGAAAAGGACGGAAGGGTCCGAGTCTGCGTCGACTACCGGGATCTCAATAAGGCCAGCCCTAAAGACAATTTCCCCCTGCCGCACATCGACGTCCTAGTCGACAATACGGCGCGCCACGCCCAATTCTCTTTCATGGACGGCTTCTCCGGGTACAATCAGATCCGAATGGCCGAGAAGGACAAACTCAAGATGACGTTCACTACGATGTGGGGAACCTTTTGCTACCGCGTTATGCCTTTCGGCCTCAAGAATGCGGGGGCAACTTATCAGAGGGCCATGGTCACACTATTCCACGACATGATGCACAAGGAAGTCGAGGTGTATGTCGACGACATGATCGCCAAGTCCGAAGAAGGGGAAGATCACCTCGTCAACTTGAAACGCCTTTTCGACCGCCTAAAAGAATATAAACTCCGGCTCAATCCGGCAAAGTGCACATTCGGTGCCAGGTCAGGAAAACTACTAGGATTCGTGGTTAGTGAGCGCGGTATCGAGGTAGACCCGGATAAAGTCAAGGCGATCAAAGAGCTTCCCCCGCCGTCGACGACCCGAGAGGTGCGCGGCTTCTTGGGGCGACTGAATTACATTGCACGCTTCATTGCGAACCTAACGGATAAGTGCCAACCGCTCTTTCGCTTGCTCCGCAAAAACGCGGCGATGGAATGGGACCACGAGTGCCAAAAGGCTTTTGACACCATCAAAGCCTATCTAATTCAGCCGCCGATATTGGTACCACCCGTGCCGAGCCGGCCTCTCATTTTGTACCTCACAGTGCGCCGACAGTCCTTAGGGTGCATGCTGGGGCAAGAAGACGAGTCAACGCGCACGGAAAGGGCGATATACTACCTGAGCAAAAAGTTCACCGAAGGGGAATCCAATTACCCGGAGATCGAAAAGATGTGTTGTGCGTTAGTATGGGTCATGCAAAGGTTCCGACAGTACACGCTCTACCACACAATTCGCTTATTGTCAAAAGCGGACCCCTAACGGTATTTGCTTGATAGCCCCTCATCCATGAGGAACATCGCAAAATGGCATTGTCAGTTGACGGAGTACGACATAGAATACGTGCCTCGCACATCAGTTAAGGGGCAAGCAATTGCCGACCATCTAGCAGAATTCCCGGTCGACGATGACACACCGATCAACATGGACTTCCCGGACGAAGGAATCCTTCAGGTGGATGAAGAGAAAGAGGAACCGACGTGGAAGATGTACTTTGACGGTGCCGTCAACTCCATGAGGTCAGGTATCGGCGCAGTATTGATATCCCCGTGCACCAACAATGTGGCCGAGTACGAGGCATGTATTCTTGGCCTGCAAGCGGCGATTGATTTCAAGGTAAAAGAGCTCGAAGTGTTCGGTGACTCTATGCTCACTATCTTCCAGACACTGGGGCAATGGAAGATGAAGGACGCAAAGCTAGTGCCATATCACGAGTACCTCGAGAAGTTAACCGAGAACTTCGAGGACATTTCGTTCACCTATACCCCGCGCATGACAAATCAATTCGCGGATGCACTTGCAACGCTCGCCTCCATGGTGAGCATCACAAGGGAAAACCTTATCGAACCCCTCGAGATCGAGATAGCCGAGAGACCGGCACATTGCAACGCGATTGAAGCATCTTAGGCAAAGCCGTGGTACGAAGACATCAAGAACCTTCTGCAAATCGGCCAATACCCCCCATTCGCCGATCGCTGTGATCGGAAGACTCTCAGACGCCTCGCGATACATTATTTCTTGAGCGGCGAGATACTCTACCGCCGTTCCTTCGACTCCACACTCCTCCGGTGCATCGACGAACACGAATCACGACGTCTCATGGAGGAGATGCACGGGGGAAACTGCGGACCCCATATGAACGGTCTCATGCTCGCAAAGAAGATCATGCGCCTGGGCTATTATTGGTCCACCATGGAGACAGACTGCGTGAAGCACGTCAGACACTGCCACCGATGTCAAGTCTATGCCGACCTGATCAAAGCGCCCCCTAACGAATTGCGCGCCATGACAGCACCATGGCCTTTTTCGATGTGGGGAATGGATGTGATCGGCCCGATCAACCCCAAAGCGTCTAACGGGCATATGTTCATTTTGGTGGCGATCGATTACTTCACCAAATGGATCGAGGCCATCACTCTTGCGTCAGTCACCGCAAAGGCCGTCGCCCGCTTTCTCAGACGCGACGTCATCACCCGGTATGGAGTCCCCGCCACGATCATCACGGACAACGCCAAGAACCTGAACAACAAGGTTATCGATGAGCTCTATGCACAATTCAAAATCCGACACCGCAACTCCACCCCATACCGTCCCCAAATGAATGGCGCGGTGGAAGCGGCGAATAAGAATATTAAAAAGATCATCGAGAAAATGACGGTGAACTACAAGGATTGGCACGAGATGCTCCCCTATGCACTCCTGGCGTATCGGACATCAATACGGACTTCAACCGGGGCAACCCTGTACTCCCTAGTCTATGGCATGGAGGCCGTCCTCCCAATCGAAGTGGAGATCCCCTCCATGAGGATTCTCCCAGAGACCGAACTTGCAGAAGCGGAGTGGGCAAAACAGCGATACGAGCAACTGAATCTCATCGATGAAAAGAGGCTGAAAGCGCTATGCCACGGACAGTGCTACCAGCAAAGAATGGCTCGAGCCTTTAACACAAGAGTCCGCCACCGCGACTTCAAACCTGGCGACCTCGTTATGAGGAAAGTCCTACACGTCACGCTGGACTCTCGAAGGAAGTTCTCGTACAAATACGACGGCCCCTTCGTCGTCAAAGAGGTTTTCTTCGGAGGAGCGGTCATCCTGAGCGACATGGACGGCGCTGAAAACGCCCTCCCCGTCAACGTTGATGCCATCAAGAAGTACTATCCGTGAACGCCTGTACATTCTTTGTCCACCGGGTTCCGTGCCCGTTCCTATCGTAAGAAATTTCTGTTTCTGTAAACGAACGTCAACTCCCACCATTTGTCCAATATTGAGCTTTCCTGAGAGAAAAAAATAAACTTTCCCGCTAGGTCGAAAACCTCTTTGAGGCGGCCTAGGCAAAAGCTAGGGAACGAGTGGCACGACTTAAAATCCCGCAAAGGGGAGTCGCGGCAAAAAGAGAGCATAAATCATTTCCTCGCTAGGGCGAAAACCTCTTCGAGGCGGCCTAGGCAAAAGTTAGAGGACCCGAGGGGTGCGGTCTCACCCGAACACGGGAACCGCAGCAAAAGGTGAGCATTTATGTGGGAAAGATCAAATAAAACACCCCGCTAGGTCATCATGCATTTTGCAGCCTAGGCAAAAGTTAGGGGACAATGTTGGCTCGACCACGAAAGAACAGCGACACTTTCCCTGTGAAGCTACGCCGAGTAGTGGTTCGACACTCTTCAACAGAAGCAAACTCTCTTCGACTCTCCAGGCTCGAGACTCGTCTTGGGGCGGGATCGAATCGACGTATCCTTGATTTGGAGGATCCCAGAAGATCCCTCCCATTACCTTTATGCACATAATTCTACGGGTTATCCATCTCAGAAAAGCTATTCTTCAATAGGGACGCGGCCGCCCTCCAAATGGCCACCAATGTCATGCCCCAACACATCTTTACATAGATTCCTTTACGCGTCGTAGTCTAGACGATTTCACGTGGCTGACATCCTTTGTAGGGTTCTCTTTTCCCTGTACAGGTGCGATCAGGAACCCCAGGGGACGCTCCCCGCCGACGGACTCGCGTCTACCTCACGTGGCGAACCATGTTCTCGAAGACTTGGAAACCGTCGAGGAATGCACCGCACCACCCCAACCAACGATGTTCAGAAAAGGACAAGTGTCAAGAGGTCATCATTAGTCGCCACGTACAGAGCAATCCGCATCCAAATGCCAAGCAAGCCGTATCACACAGCGCTCTGTACAAATTCCAAATTTCAAATTCCTGTCTCGGGTCCATCCCGACTTTTAAATTCCAGTTCAGGTCTGTCCTAGCCCCTCGGGTCCATCCCGGCTTTTAAATTCCAGTTCAGGTCTCTCCTGGCCCCTCGGGTCCATCCCGGCTTTTAAATTCCAGTTCAGGTCTATCCTGGCCCCTCGGGTCCATCCCGGCTTTTAAATTCCAGTTCAGGTCTATCCTGGCCCCTCGGGTCCATCCCGGCTTTTAAATTCCAGTTCAGGTCTATCCTGGCCCCTCGGGTCCATCTCGGCTTTTAATTTTCTGTTCAGGTCTATCCTGACCCATCGGGTCCATCCCGGCTTTTAAATTCCTGTTTTGGGTCCACCCCGGCTTTTAAATCCCTGTCTCGGGTCCATCCCGGCTTTTAAATTCTTGTTCAGGTCCACCCTGGTTTCTTTCAGATTCATCCTGTTTTCTCTCGGGTCTATCCCGGCTTCTTTCGGGTCCGTCCCGGTCTTAATTTCCAGCAATATCCCAATACATCCAAGCAGGCCGCGAGCAGCCACGGTGAAGCTATAACGGAGTGGTTGCCGGGACCAAAAAGGGGATGCTTGTTATGGTCTTTGGCTACACCCTCTAACCGAGCATGCAACCAAAGAGGGGCAAGCTGTCAGCACCCCATTTTGGCCCACCGGCTTCCCACACGAGAATCCCCGATCAAAGACCGGGTTACTATTCATGACCCAGCAATAAGAGGCAAATAGGCGAGCACAGAGTCATGAACAATGAGAGAAGAGCTGGGTCATTGAGAAAAGCAAAGGAAAGCCATCGGAAGAACGAACGGACAAAGAACCCCGAAAACGGCAGAGCTGGCACTGTGGCACTATTCATCACTGAGTCACCGAAGCACCGAAAGGTGCCCAATATGGGGCTCCAAAAATCCCTCTCAGTGCCAAAATGACCAATGACACGTTCGGGCGCATTTCCGGGACATCCTGCTTAAGCCGGGACACCCCGATCCCCCACGGACGCCTTTTCTGACAGAGCTCCCGGGGTTCGCTCCACTGACAAGCAAACGGCCCCTCAAAACGGGCTTACAGGCACCCAGGGATTACCAGGGCCGGGGAACAAGCTTCAGACAACCTTCCGGAACTCAGCTCGGTCTCCCGAAGTACGTTTCAGTGGTCACGAACGCCTCCCGGCGAGCCTTCGGACATTTCCACGGAAAGCAGAGACCACAGCGATCTCTGAGCACCTCACAATAATCCCCAAGCACCTCAAGGCATTCAGGGCACACTGAGAAAATCCCAGTCAGAGTCCCTAGGTCTTCCCGGGCCAACGGTCCCCGACCGAGGACGACGAGCCAACGATCACCCACGGGGCAAAAGGATCGCCAGAACGAATGCACAAAGATCAATCAAGGGTCAAGGGATGCCAAACTCCACTCCGAACGTCCGAACAGGGCAAAACCGACTCCCGAGGCGCCGAGTCGCCCGAATGTTCGTCCACACGACGCATGGCGATATTAGGCTCATTCAAATCCTCGTCATTCAAGCATTCCAAATCCATAAATTAATTGGACATCGGAGATCGGACGCGCGCTCAATCAAGTCTCAAGCATTTTCCGGCTTTTCTCTCAACCGAATGAGGCCCACAGCTAGCCAAGCCAAGCCAACAAGCCGCGGCTCAACCCCTCAAGCCTCGGCTGGCCGCAATTAGCCGCGGCTTCCCTCCCATGGCCGGCGGCTCCTCTTCCCTCCACCACACAATTCAAACTCCTCTCACATCTCTTACACCCATCACCTCTCCATCACTTCCCATCAACTTTCCCTAACTTCCCCTACACTCAACATGACACTTCCCCCTCCCTAATCCCATTACAAATTTCGGCAGCCACCCTAAGTAAATTCGGCAACCCCTAAGCCCCCTCTAACCGCAATTAACTTCACTTAACCGAGCCATTAGCATAGCCTATAAAGTCCCATTCTTCATTAACCTTAATCACTTCTCCATTCTCCTTCTCTCTCAAGCCAATCTCTCTCCAAAAACCTCTCAAGCTCCAGCCCTCTCCCTCACTTTCGTTCAGCCCATGCCAAGGCCGAAACCAGCTAAAATTGCCGGAAAACCACCCGGTATTCCGGTAACCACCCGACCCGACTTAAGCCAAAAATCATCAAACTTCCTAGCCTACATATTTCCCACCCCCTAAGTCCATTTCCGGGCTTAGATTTTCGATTTGAGGCCTCCAACACCCCGTTCCAGCCGTGAGAACTTTCAGGCCCCGAGACTTCCCTAGCCGCGCACACCGAGCAAGCCACGTGCCATTTCTTCCCACGACTTCGGCGAGTCGTGCCATAACGTTCAAAGGGTTCCTCACAACCCTCACTCTCCCCCGTGAAGAGGTGGTCACGGTCCGAGGGCCGATCAACCGTGCACAACCGCCATTCACCCGTTTCTCTCTAACCGGGTTTTCCTCACTTTTACCGAGTTTTCTCTCACATTTTCGGGTTTGTTCAGGCCTTGGCATGCTCGGGTTTGCCCATGGTCGTGTAGATCCGCCTCTTAGGACTCCAACGAACCCGACCTCGCACCGTGCCGTGACCGGAACAAGCGTGCCAACTTGTTTTTCCCCGACTGGCCGCGGCTGTCTTCCACTCGGGTCACCCATCCGTGACTTCAAACCGAGTCTAGCGACTCCCACGGCCACGTCCCCGACTCTTCTCCTCGTACACCGAGGCTAGGTAACGTTCTTTCACAACTTAAAGGAGTAAGGATCTTCGATATTCGTCCACATGAAGTGTTAATATTGATTTAAAGAAGTCGAATGCATGAAAGCTTGCATTTTTCCGCCGGATCCATATTTCCCATGCACTCACATGCAACATACGTCCATTATGCCCCTATACATGACCATGCCGTGCTTGTATGATGTCCGAGCTTGTGTGCCATGACGGGAAATGGCTCGAATCTGGACGGGAGAGGCCCCCCTTAGCCACGGTTGAGCCTCGGGACTCACGGCCGAGTCTCCAAGGAGAGACCCGTGAGCTCCCTTGGTTTACCCGGGGCAAGGGTGACCTCTTTCTTCCCGAATCGAGTTGGTTCCTATGTATTCTATCGTTAATCGTATACAACGTGATAGTACGACGGGAAAAGGACTCGGATCGGGGTCGGAGAAATCCTCCCGACTCGTGTGAGTCACGAAAGCTCACGGCCACCCTTGGAGGAAAGTGGCCGAGAGCTTCCATGGACCATACGAGTCCGGGAGGCTTTCCCTTACCTCGAGACGGGTCGGTTCCCGCGTTTTTACTTATTTCGTTATTATTCGAGTCAAGATTGTCCCGTTATTTCCGCTTGAATACCTCGCTTATGCATATTTATGCGATCTCATGTAATCATAGTCGTGTCGGGATCAAGATGACTAGAACATATGTTATTGTCGTGATTAATGTGTTGTGTATGCAAGGAACGATCCGAAATGGCGCGGGAGATCGCTCAAAACTCGAGACGAGTCAAGGGTCACTCGGCTTCTTCCTTTGGGAAGTGGCCGAGAGTCCCCCGACCCCTCCCGAGTTTAAGCCGACCTCCCTAGTCGTTTCGAACCACTCCTTGGAATTGGATGTCTTAATGTTCGGATCTTATTGTTAGCTACGTGGTAGATACGTGATTGACGTGTTGGTTTTAGATAATCACTCACCGAACCCAATGTCCATGATGTCGGGCCACCATCATCGAATAATTTCACAAACGGGAATAAACGGGACGTGTTACTCGGCTAATTAAATCATTCGGACTAAATAATTGGGTAAATTGGTCATTAATTTGTAAACGCATCGATGATTCACGGAACGACGAGAATGCCCTTCTCCATTAAAAATTCACAATTTCAAAATACCGAGTCGTGTAACACGAATAGAATTGATGTCCAGGGAGAACTCGCGGGCCACGACTCCGGTCCGGGCCCAATTTGAGGCGGCCCGAGTCGGGGCACGAGAGTCTTTCTTAGACTCCTTCGTGTAATGCGATCTCCAATTTAGACACGAACATTGCAATTTTATTGTCCAAGGGCATAATCGTCACTCCATGATTCACCGATACCCTAGGCGCTAGGGAGTCGGAAACGCCTCGATCCATGGACGGAAAAGGGCTACCCGTTCGGGCACGAGTCTCATTCGCATGGCCCATTCCGTCCATTTTCGGTGTTTTTATCTTCCTATCGTAGGTTTGGTGGGGAGCATTCTATTTCAGTTACAAAATACGAAGATCCGGACTAATCATACATTCCGCCTAATCAAACACTAGATAATGGATAGGTGGAATGATAGATTCCAATCTAGAGTCAAAACATGAGTTTGGCTAATTCGGTGAAACCGCAGTGACACTTAACTGAAGAAGAATCATAAAACAAATACACACATGTAATTGGCTCAGAACCGTATCCTAGCCCACCCTCTATGTCTGCCTAGGTTAGATGCATTGTTTGCCAATCAACCTCGGTTAATAACTGATTAAATCACGTACATTCGACTTAATACACCACTTGTCTGTATTCACCGACAATTGTCAGTTGCTTTCTGTATTGTGTCAGTTATATCAGTTTTCTTCTGTTTTATTCTTGCTTTTGATGATTTATTGCGGTTCGGGCCCGAACCCATAGGTCACGTGTTGCATGGGGTCCAACGTCCCAAATCACCAAACACGAGGTCCAACGCCTCTTAACTCACCGAGCGCGTGCAACCCGAGTGCGGAATGGGATCTAGCCTCGATTCACCGTCACACTCCGAATACGGCCTATGTGGAAGGCGGATTTGGATTGAGCGCGTGAAGCGTGTCTAGATATCACCCGGGAGCTCAATCGATCCAACGGTTACAGTGGAAACAAGTCGTTTTTCTGCAAACCGTCGGTTCGATCGGACCCGACCCCCGGCTCTTTGAGCCCGCGTTGCCTTAATTCGTTTACCGGTCATTCAAAGCACACGGTGAGCCAGAGCGGAATATTGGCCCAATGCAAACCGATCGGGATCCACTTACTTATTCAGTTGTACTTTGTAATTATTCGAGAGAACATCGCGAGGATTTTATTTGTATAATCATTCACTTGTAAGGATCCCTGATCGGTGGGCCAGATGTCCGAGTGTCGAATCGGTCGAGTTGGTCTATTATCACCAAGAGATGAGTAAGCTCGAATACTCGCGGTCTCGGTTCGCGCAGGGAATCGACCATCACGGTTCGATGAACTGTAACGCTAAGATAGTGAACCGATTCCTCGATGCACGAGCCTACTCATCTTTCGGACTCTTGGCCTAACTTGATCACTTCAACGAATTTACGGTGTCAAAACTGGCGAGTCGAGCGCAACTCTAAATCACGCGGTAAATAAACAAAATGGCATGCCTAGCAAGCTAGAGTACCGAAAGGGCGTGCGGGATATGGGCCCGCACGTAATAGGACCCCCGAATTGGGAATTTCCGGTTCCGTTCGACCATTGCCTTAGCATTTAGGTGTACTCCGTACCCCTAGACACGGGTAACTTGCCGGCCCTCGACCCTCGGGTCGTAAAATGGCAAGTGGCGACTCCTTCTCACGTGCGTCCGTCGCGCGTCCCCGGGAAGGTGGACACTCCCAAGCCGCGTTTGCTTAGGCGCGCGCATGCGTGCTCCGACGAGATTAAATTCGGGTGCGCACACCATCCTTGGAGGAATGTGGCCGAAAGCTTCCTTGGACCATACGGGTTCGTGAGGCTTTCTTCCTCCATGAGACGGGTCGATTCCCGTGTATTACCCGTTTCATTACTAATTGAAATGATATCGTATTGTTGCTCCCATTTGAATGCTTTGTTCATGTGTGTTTGGCATGATTTCATATCATTGTGACCATGGCTAAAATGCGACTAAACGAAGGGAATAATGTGGGATCTAGGAAGAAGAGCGTTAGGAAGGTTCGGCCATGCCAAGGAACCCCCGACCACCCCCTTTGCAATAGGGGCCGTGAGGCTCCTTGGTGTGCCCGAAGCCTTCGGGCTCTTCTTTCCTCGAGGCCACATAATTCCCGCACACCCCTCGTAATCCCACCGTGAAACTAGCTAAAATTAAACCGTAGTCGTAACATTGTATAACGAATGTCGAATAATTTCACAAAAGGGGAAAACGGGATGGATCATTTGGTTAATCAAATCACTGGGACTAAATAATTGGGCTAATCAATCCTCAAATTTGTAAACGCATCGATGGTTTACGGAACGGCGAGAATGCCCTTTTCCATTAAAAGCTCACAATTTCAAAACACCGAGATACGTAACACGAATAGAATAGACGTCTAACGAGTACTCGCGCGCTATGACTTGAGTCCGGGCCCGATTTGAGGCGGCTCGAGTCAAGACGTGCAAGTCCTTCTTGGACTCCTTCGTGTGACGCGATCTCCAATTTGTATATGAATGTCGCAATTTTATCCTCCAAGGGAATAATCGTCATTCCGTGATTCACCGATACCCTAGGACTTAGGGAGTTGGAAACACCTAGAAATATGAACGAGAAAGGGCAACCCGTTCGGGGGCGAGTTTCATTCGCGCGACCCATTTCGTTCGTTTTCGGTGTTTCTTTCTTCCTATTGTAGATCCGGTGGGGGTCATTTTATTTCATTTACAAAATACGAAAAAGCCGGATTAATCATCCATTTAGCCTAATCAAACACTAGATAATGGATAGGCAGAATGATAGATCCCAATCTAGAGTCAGAACACGAGTTTGGCTAATTCGGTGAAACCGCAGTGACACTTAACTGAATAAAAGTCATAAAACGAACATACACATATAATTGGTGTACGGACCCGAATGTGGACTCTCGTCGGGGCCCGCATTGCGCGCTTTTGGATCGCGCGGCTTGGGAGTGTCCACCTTCCCGTGGGGACGCGTGACGGACACGCTTGAGAGAAGGAGTCGCCACTTATCATTTTACGATTCGTAGGTCGAGGGCGGATAAGTTACCCGAGTCTAGGGGTATGGAACACCTAGTTTGTCGTTAAGGCATTGATCTGTGCGGAATCGGAAAATCCGTGTTCGGGGGTTCATGTTACGTGCGGGCCTATATCCCGCACGCCCTTTCGGTACTCTGGTTTGCTAGGCTTGCATTTTTGTTTTATTTACCGCATGAATTAGGCTGCACTCGGCTCACACGTTTTGACACCGTAACTTCGATGAATTAAACGATGTCGGTGGAGAAGCTGAGAGAGAAGTAAACCCGTGTGTCGGGGAATTGGTTCACAATCTTGCGTTACAGTTCATCGAACCATGGAGGTTGAATCCTTGCGTGAACCAGAACCGCGAGTTCTTGGATTTACTTGTATCTGGGCAAGCATTAGACCGATTCGATTAATTCGACTCTCGGACCGTTCGCTCACCGACTGGAATTCTTACAGAATAAATGTACAAAATAAAATCCTTACAATGCTCTCGAAAACAATAAATACAAATTACAAATGGCCGAATTCCAGTCGACTCGCGTTCGGTTATTAGTCCACTCTAACTCACCGTGAGTTTAGGGAAAAAGACCGAAGAACTGAAATTCAATGGACGCTCTCACTGAATAGGGCGTTGGACCCTGTGTTGATTAGGGCGTTGAACCCTGTGCTCGATGATTAGGGTGTTGAACCCTAATATTATTCGGCCTAGGGATCAAGCTCGACCCGTATGGCAAACAAGTGCAGAAAGATAACACGCAACATGTTAATAACAGACAAGGTGTTTTGTATTTACCGAATGTACGTGGATTAACAAGTTTATTAATCCAAAAGTGTTTTTGCAAGCAAATGCCATATGCTAAGCAATCAAACACGTGCCAATGTTTTAGTATTCTGCTTTTGTTGGAAATTTGGAAAAGAGAATCGAATATCATGTGTGTAGATTGCTTTTATAGTGATTCGGTGTTGTGACACTGAATTACCACTGAATTGATCCAAACTTGTATTTTGACTCTAGATTTGGAACCTAGAGTTCCGCCTAACCATTTTCTAGGATTTGGTTAAGTCGAGTGAAATGATTAGTCCGATAACTGTATTTTGAAACAGAATACCCAACTGACATCTTAAACTGTGTTAGGATGTCGGCGAATCACGAAATGATGTTCTTGCCCTTGATTTGAAAATTTGTTTTCAGAAAAGGAGAACAACACAATAAGGATTTGAAAGTATGAGGGTTTTGAAAAGGGCATTAACACCGTTTTGTAATTCGTCGGCGCGAGTTACAAATTAATGTCCAATTCGTGCAAAGTTATTTAAATGGAATGAATTAACCGTGTGAACGTCCCGATTAACCCGTTCGTGGAATTAATGCTTAAGGTTATTGCCGAATACTTTAATTGTGAAAACGATTCGTGATACGGCGACCAACACGAATCCGTAAGGATCGAGGATATTTGGTCCAATGACCGAAACTACCCTCGTAACCGAATGGACCCGAATGAGTCAACGATACCTGTCAGCACCCCATTTTGGCCCACCGGCTTCCCACACGAGGATTCCCGACTGAAGCCCGGGACACTATTCATCGCCCGGTATTCAGGGGCCAATATGCGGGCACGGAGTCATAAACGATGGGAGAAAAGCTAGTCCACTGAGAAAGACGGAAGAGAGCGGTCGGAAGAACGAACGAACAAGGAATCCCCGAAACGACGGGGCTGGCACTGTGGCACTATTCATCATCGAGTCACCGAAGCACCGAAAGGTGCCCAATATGGGACTCCAAAAATCCCTCTTAGTGCCAAAGTGACCAACGACACGTCCGGACGCATTTCCGGGGCAAGCCACATGAGCCGGGACACCCTGATCTCTCACGGACGCCTTTTCTGACAAAGCTCCCGAGGCCCGCTCCACTGACAAGCAGACGGCCCCCCCAAAACAGGTCTACAGGCACCCAGGGACCACCAAGGTTGAGGAGCAAGCTTCAGATGACCTTCCGGAACTCGACTCGGTTTCCCGAGGGACGTTTCAGTGGTCATGAACGTCTCCCGGCCAGCCTTCGGGGCATTTCCACGGAAAACAGAGATCGCAACGATTTCCGGGCACCTCACAACGATCCCCGAGCACCTCAAGACATTCAGGGCACACTGAGAAAACCCCGGTCAAAGTCCCTAGGTCTTCCCGGGCCAACGGTCCCCGACCGAGGACAACGAGCCAACAATCACTCACGGGGCAATAGGATCGCCAAAACAAATGCAAGGATGCACAAAGGTCAATCGGGGGTCGAGGGGCACTAAACTCCACTCCGAATGTCCAAACGAGGCAAAACCGACTCTCGAGGCGTCGAGTCGCCCGAACGTTCGTCCACACGACGCATGGCGATATTGGGCTCATTCAAATCCTCGTAGTTCAAGCATTCCAAATCTTCAAATTAATTGGACATCGGAGGTCGGATGCAAGCTCAATCGGGTCTAAAGCATTTTCCGGCTTTCTTCCTAATCAAGTGGGACCCTTGAGCTGAGCCGAGCCGAGCCGAGCCGAGCCGCGAGCCATGGCTCTCCTCTAAAGACAAGCCAAATGAGCCTTCACCACACATTTTCAAAATATCTTCTTACACCCATCACTTCCCTTCTCCCATCCATCACCTCCCATCCACTTTCCCCTAACTTCCCCTACACTCAACATGACAACTTCCCCACCCTAATCTTCCCTCCAAAAATTCGGATCCCCTAAGCACCACTTAATTGCACTTAACTCCACTTAATCTTGTCATTTAGTCTTCCTTTATAAGCCCATTGCATCATTAACTTAAACACAACTCCTCTTGCACTCCCTCTCTAGCATTTCTCACTCAAACAAATGCTCTCAACCTCCCAAGAACTTCAGCAAAATCGCAGCAAGCAAGAACCACCCAAAAACCAAGCAAAACACTCAAGACTTAAGTCGGAATCCATCCTGACTTAAATCCAAACTTCACCAAACTTCATATCCTACATGTTTCGACCCCCTCTATCCATTTCCGAGCTTAGATTTCAAGTTTGAAGCCTCTAAGTTAGAGAATCAGCTAAGTACAGAACCGAGCACAGTTTTGGCCCAGCCGGGTCAAAACTTCCAACCCTGTTTTCTCACCTTCTCGAGTCGGTCTGAACTTTCAAAACCCATCAAACACCTCCGGGGGTTCGTTAGGAGTCGGGAGCCACCGACCTTGCTCAAATATTCCATCGGAATCCACCGTTATGAATTCCGACCCGAAAACTGCTCAGTCGGGCCGGCGTTGCTGACTGTCTGTTCGGTTTTCTTGCAGATCGGGTCGATCCGTGACCCTTTTCGATGAACGACCACTTCTACCACCTTCAGGGGTCAGTTAGGAGTCAGGAGACGTTGGCCTTGCTCAAAACTTCCATCGGAATCCATCGTTATGAATTCCGACCCGAAAACTGCCCAGTCGGGCCAGTTTCCAGACGTGCTCTGTTTTGGGTGATTTTTGCAGGACTGTACGGGTCGACCCGACAACTCTGGGAAAAAACGACCACCACGGTCACCTAGAGGAGTCCCTTGGCTATCCAAGGCCGCTGACCTTGCCTCAAAATTCCATCGGGAACCTCCGTGGCGACGTCCGACCCGACTTGTGCCAGTCGGGTCTGTCCACCCTTCCATTCGGGTCTGTTTGGTGCCATTCGGGTCTGTTCAACGGAAAAAAGCCCAAACCCGACCCATCAACGGTCCAACCCGACTCTTGAAGGTACCATCCCGCATCTCGGGACTAGGTATGACCATTCCCGACTTAGAGGAGCTAGGACTTTTACATTATTGTTGTGTTTATGGAGTTTTGAGGGGTTTTAAGCATGATTTTAATTCCGAACTTTAATATTATGCAATTTCCTTATTACACCATGCATGTTTATCATCGTTTAACTTGCTAGCATGTCGGGAAATATTTAAATCGAAGTCGAGGAAACTATCCCGACCCGGAAATGCCGAGATCATTCGGGTTAACCTCTCCATGAGGTAACCTAGAGCTTTCTTGACCTTTTTGGGTCAAGACCGGATTCCTTTGCCCCGATTTAAATTGTTTCCTGAGTTTTATCGTTTTTCTCACATCCATGAAGTCGGTATTATTTTATCGATTCCTTTAATAATATGTTTGTGCATGTTTGCATGTTTGAATGTGTTATTTAAATCATGATAATACCGACTTTCGTTTAATCGTGTTATTTAACATGTTTGATGTTTGAGCATGCGAGAAACGATTCAAAACAAGACGGGGAAAACTCGTGAAACCAAATACAAGCCATGAGACCTCTCGGCTTTATCCAAGGAGAATAGGCCGAGAGTCTCATGGAGTTATTCGGGTTCCATGAGGCTTCCTCTTCCCGTTTTAAATCCGTTCTCGGATTTCGTGTAATTTGCAAGTTCAATTACATCGAGAATTTCACATGAAATGTCTTTCCAAACCAAAATATGCATGGATTCGCAATTCGGAGACCCTTTCGGGCCTATTAGGACCAAAGGGTGTTTCGGCCATCGTTGGCCGAATCTTCCTCGGTCTTTCTTGACCCGTCTTGGTCGCCGAGTCACGAATCGTTTTTACAATTAATGCATTCGGCACAACCCTTAAGCATTAATTCCACAAACGGGTTAATCGGGACGCTCACATGATTAAACCCACTTCACACTGATAAGGTTTACACGAATTGGCCATTAACTGATAACTCGCGTCGATGAGTTGTCAAATGACGTTGGTGCCCGTTTCAAACTTATCAATTTCAAAACCCGAAACGCGCGGTCCGATGTAGCATGGATGTCTGAAAAGGGTTTCTGTGTCTCAACTTGAATGTTTACCTGATTCCAAGTAGCTCAGGTCAGGATACAGAAGATCTTTCTAGATCACTTCCGGGCAGATCGACCGGTTCTTTGGCTTTTTCGGGGTTCTTGCACAACCCTGGACGACCTAGGGAATTGGTCGACACCGGCTACAGGCCGAGGTGGCCCGCACTGCGATGTTTCCCCTTTTCTGAAAACTATTTTCAAATAAAGGGCAAAATCGTCTTTTCACAATTCAGCGACACTCTTAGGGTTAGCATGACAGAAACACTACAGTATGGGACAAGAACGGGCTACCTGTTCAGGTGCAGGTTCATCTGCATAGCCCTTTCTTATCTAACTGACGAGTTTCTGTCATCCTAACATAGACTCGGGTAACTAGAACGGTTATCTCTGTCAGAAAACATGCAAAATGCTGATTAACCTTTCACTCGACTTAACCAAACACTAGATAATGGTTAGGAGAAATTCTAGATTCCAAATCTAGAGTCGAAACATGAGTTTGGCTAATTTAGTGGAAATTCAGTGTCAAAATACAGAACAACTGTAAAAGCAATCCACACACATGAGATTTGACAACTTGTTAAAACACGTACACTCGATAATAACAAACACCTTGTCTGTTATTTACATGTTGCGTGTTATCTTTCCGCACCTGTTTGCCATGCGGGTCGAGCCTGATCCCTAGGCCGAATAATATTAGGGTTCAACGCCCTAATCATCGAGCACAGGGTTCAACGCCCTAATCAACACTCACAGGGTCCAACGCCCTATTCAGTGAGAGCGTCCATTGAATTTCAGTTCTTCGGTCTTTTTCCCTAAACTCACGGCGAGTTAGAGTGGAATAATAACCGAACGCGAAACGACTGGAATTCGACCCTTTTTGTAATTTGTATTTATTGTTTTCGAGAGCATTGTAAGGACTTTTATTTTGTACATTTGTTCTGCAAGAATTCCAGTCGGTGAGCGAACGGTCTGAGAGTCGAATTAATCGAATCGGTCTAATGCTTGCCCAGACACAAGTAAATCCAAGATCTCGCGGTTTTGGTTCACGCAGGGATTCAACCTCCATGGTTCGATGAACTGTAACGCAAGATTGTGAACCAACTCCCCGACATACGGGTTTACTTCTCTCTCGGCTTCTCAACCGACATCGTTTAATTCACCGAATCTTCGGTTTCAAAACGTGCGAGCCGAGTGCAGCTTAATTCATGCGGTAAATCATAAAACATGCAAGCCTAGCAAACCATAGTACCGAAAGGGCGTGCGGGATATAGGCCCGCACGTAACATGAACCCCCGAACACGGATTTTCCGGTTCCGCACAGATCATTGCCTTAGCATTTAGGTGTACCCCGTACCCCTAGACCCGGGCGACTCAACGGCCCTCGACCTACGGGTCGTAAACAGTAAGTGGCAACTCCTTCTCACGCGTGTCCGTCGCGCATCCCCACGGGAAGGTGGACATTCCCAAGCCGCGCGATCCAAAAGCGCGCATGCGTGCCCCGACGAGATCAAATTCGGGTACGCACAATACCCGAATCCATGCATGTTTTGTTTTGAAAAGACATGTAATCGATGTTTTAACATGGGAATCGTGGAAATATCGAAATTACACTTTCGTACAATCCGAGAAATGAATTAAACTCGAAATAAGGAAATCATTCTTGATCCAAAAAGGGCCAAGAAGCCCTCGGCTTCACCTTGTCAAAGATGGCCGAATACTCTCATGGCTCGATTCAAATCACAAAGAATTTCCTTGTCTTGGTTTAATCATTTTTCGCATGCTCAAACATCAAACATCATGAATAACACGTTTTGACAAAAGCCGGTATTACCATGATTTGATTAACTCATTTAAACATGCAAACATTCACAAACATGTTATTTAAGGAATCGATAAAATAATACCGGCTTCATGCATGCAAGAACAACAAAATAAACTCGGAAAATAACTTGGATCGGGCTAAGGAGACCAATCTTAACCCGAAAAGAGCAACTCAAGTCTCGGCCATCCCATTTAGAGACTTGGCCGTGAGCTCACTTGCCATTTCCGGGTCGGGATGGTCTTCCAAACAACAATCCAAACCTTTTTCCGACATGCTAGCAAGTTATAAGGTAATACACATGCATAATATAACATAAAATTGCATAAAAGTTAAGTCTTGCAAGTTAAGTATGCATAAAATACCATAGTACTCCATAGCCATGCAAAAATATAAAAAGCCCTAACTCCTCTAAGTCAAGAGTGATTTACCTAGCCTCGGGATACGAGGAAAGAGTCGGGGAAGTGTTCAAGAGTCGGGTGACTCGGTTGAACGCTTGGAAGGATGCTCGGGTGCAAAGGATGCACGTTCGGGGAGCTAGGTGCACGGGGAATGCGGCTGGAATGCACGGGAGGGCGCGGCGTGCGCGGGGCGCGGGCAGGCGCGCGAGCGTGCGCGGGCGTGCGCGGGCGTGCGCGCGGCTGGCGCTGGCGGGTCACTATTCACCCGAGAGTAGCGATTTCACCCGAAATGCACTATTTGACCTGAAACAATAATTTAAAGACTTCAAATGGAAAAACCAATTTCACCAATGAACTCCATGGGTCCAAAATGAGTGGGATATGAAGTTTGAGAAATTTTGAGCTTAAGTCGGGATGATGAACATCGGCTTCCGACTTAAGAACTCAAGGCTCTCTTTTTATCTTTTCGGTTTTCTTTTCTCTTCCTTCTAAGTGCTGAAGTTTTCTGGTTCTTGAGTGTTCTTGGCTATGGAGTTTGAGAGGATTTCTTGAAAGAGAAAGGTTGGAGAGAGTGTGTAAGAGGAGAAGTCATTATCTTAATCACTTTTGGGCCATCTATAGGCAAAGCTAATGACACAATTAGCAAAAGCAAGTGCTCTTAACCCCCATGCTTAGAAAATATCAAGCCTCATCCTCTTCCATTGCATTAATGAAGAAGAGATAAGACATTGATGAGCATTGATGAGCATTGATGGAGGCTTGAGTGTTGTCTTCAAACTCTTGGATATTTTCAAGCAAGAGTTCAAGTTGGCTTCTTGCATTGAAGAAGAAGAAGAAGCTTCTAGAGTAAAGGGTGACTCATCTTGAATAGCCCGTGGGTCCCACGACCGAAGAGGAGAAACCGGGAAAAAGCTCGGGTCTCGATTGATCGCGCATTCGAAGTTCGTGGTTTGAATTGAACGTCGAATTATCGATATACGCGAGGAAATGGATTTAATGAGTCCGAGATTGGCATTTTCAGTGAGAAATTGCCAAATGTCTGTATGAGGCTTGGAAGCCGGTTTTGTTCCTTTTATGCATTCAGAGCGAGGTTACCCACTTCTGACAGCATATCTTGTATCTGCATCCCACGTCGGTCATTTTGACATAAATTGTCAAATTACGTGGGCCCTTGTCCCTTAAGCCGGTAAATACAAATATGGAGCCGGAGATGTCCTAGGAGGCCGAAACTGGATTTCTCAGATTGCTTTCTGAGTTTCTTGGGCGATCCGGAGATTACTGCGATCTTTGTTTGCTGAGATTGGGCCTCTAAGGATATGAAAAGTGCATCTGAGACCCTTAAAGCACTGCTCGAGGGGTCTAGATGAGTTGTGTGATTCATTCCGACAATTCCACATTGAGCCTTGAGAAGGCTAGCATTGTGTAAGGTAAGCATCCGGCGTCAAGTCTCCCCAAAGAGGACCTCCGGATATGGATTTTCACTGAAAATGGCCTTTTGTGCCCCTCGGAGGTTACTCGGGAAACCGTGAAGGGTTTTGCTATCTGTTTTGCCCAATTGCGAATGTCCGCTGGAGTTTTCAGGGCAATGTAGTGTGAACTTCGTTTGCCGTAATTCCATCAGACCAGTCTCCGGTTACGCTCTTCCGAAGAAGGATATGCCCGTTTTGTCATTCGGAAGTCATTCAGAATGTCTGTATGGCTTCTAAAAGACAATATGAAGCATTGCTCGTGCTCTGTATGATTGAGGGGCATGGCCGCATCTGATATTTGGAATTAACTTTTCTTCGAGAAACCGGCATTTTTGGACTTCCACTGAAAAGTTGTCTGTACACAGAAAGTTGTTCTGTATAGAGCAGATGATTTGCAAAATGCCTTTGGGGACACTTTTCATCTGTTTGGCATTGGAGTGGATTTTTGGGGTCCAATATTGGCTGTCTTCCGATGATCGAGCGAACTATCGGAAAATAGAACTGTCCGTGTGATATACTGAAAATGCCGGTTTTGGATATTGCTGAGCTCTCTAGTCACTCTATTACCCTTTGGTGACCCCTGGAGTCCTTCTGTCATATGCATGTGTCATTTGCCCGATTTTGCCGACTTGAGGATGAATAGTGATTTCTGCTCTGTTAAGTCGTTTTTCTGTATTCTGCTCAGGTTGTGGCTTGGATCATTGCTGATATCATCGTTTGGAAAGGTGAGCCAAAATTGGGTGCTGACAGCTTGCCCCTCTTTGACTGCATGCTCGAGTAGAGGATGCAGCCAAAGACTTCAGAAGCGCCCCAATTTGATAGCAATGATTGACATGGAATTTCCGATAACAGTCTTCTCCCTCTTACTTTGGATATGTGGGGATGTTATACCTGATGCAGAAATGTAAAAGTCAGGATGAACCTGAGGGGATGGACCCCTAAACAGATAAGTAGTCGGGACGTACCCGAAGTGCAGGAAAGTAGTCGGGACGTACCCGAAATGCAGGAAAAGTAGTCGGGACGTACCCGAAATGCGGAAAAGTAGTCGGGACGTACCCGAAATGCGGAAAAGTAGTCGGGACGTACCCGAAATGCAGAAAAAGTAGTCAGGACGTACCCGAAATGCAGAAAAAGTAGTCGGGACGTACCCGAAATGCAGAAAAGTAGCCGGGACGTACCCGAAGGGTTTGCAATATGCACGGGGCGCATACCGAATGAACAACATGGTTTAAAGGCGCCTACCCAATGGACTTGTGGGGTGCGGGGCGTGTTGCCCGACGGGTTTGCAAGGTGCGGGGTGTTTTGCCCGGCGGTTTGCATGGTGCAGAAAAGTAGTCGGGACGTACCCGAAATGCAGAAAAGTAGTCGGGACGTACCCGAAGTGCGGAAAATAGTCGGGACGTACCCGAAATGCAGAAAAGTAGTCGGGACGTACCCGAAATGCAGAAAAGTAGTCGGGACGTACCCGAAGTGCGGAAAATAGTCGGGACGTACCCGAAATGCAGAAAAGTAGTCGGGACGTACCCGAAATGCAGGAAAAGTAGTCCGGACGTACCCGAAGTGCGGAAAATAGTCGGGACGTACCCGAAATGCAGAAAAGTAGTCGGGACGTACCCGAAGTGCGGAAAATAGTCGGGACGTACCCGAAGTGCGGAAAATAGTCGGGACGTACCCGAAGTGCAGAAAAGTAGTCGGGACGTACCCGAAATGCAGGAAAAGTAGTCGGGACGTACCCGAAGTGCGAAAAATAGTCGGGACGTACCCGAAGTGCGAAAAATAGTCGGGACGTACCCAAAATGCGGAAAAGTAGTCGGGACGTACCCGAAGTGCGGAAAATAGTCGGGACGTACCCGAAGTGCGGAAAAGTAGTCGGGACGTACCCGAAGTGCGGAAAAGTAGTCGGGACGTACCCGAAATGCGGAAAAGTAGTCGGGACGTACCCGAAATGCGGAAAAGTAGTCAGGACGTACCCGAAATGCCGGAAAGTAGTCGGGACGTACCCGAAATGCAGAAAAGTAAATTGCATGGGATGCATTGCAAAAAGTAAATGCAAACGTTGGGGAGTTGCGTGAGGTGTGGAAGGAATCATTGTGCTTCCTCCGTCACTGAGCTTGTCCGTGTTGCAATCGATGTAGTGGCAGAATGTTTCATTGTTTGCCAACTGATTGTGATGCGATTGAATGCATGGAGTATTATCCTGAAGACTTCTCCTTGGATTTTAGTTGTGGTCCTTAGCATAAGGCAGACATGCATTCATCAAAGAAAGACTTCTTCCGAGGTTCACATCTTCGTTCCTGCATATAGAACCATGGGAGCTAACAGTAGTTGTCAGTTCTACTCTACAGCCATAATGAAGATGTAGAAAGAAGTCTGAATAATAATGCTTTGGGGATTTGAACTTGATGACCATTTAAAGGGATGGTCGTATCCCGCTAGGTTTGTGATTTGACAAGAAAGGCTTTTTACAGAACAGGCATGACCTGTAGAATTTGCATAAGGGTATAGGGGGATTCTTTGGGATCCTCCAAATCAAGGATACAAAGATTCGACTGTATGTCGAAACGTGTCTCATGCTCTGAGAGTAAAAGAGAGTTTGCTTGCATCGAAGACTGTCAAACCACTATTTGTTGCCGCTGCATGCTGAATGTAGCTGTCATTTCGTGGTGAGCTGCCGAAGGTCCCCTAATTTTTGCCTAGGTCGCAAGACGCGTGACGACCTAACGGGGTGTTTTGTTTGACATTTCTCTCATTTAGATCTCACCTTTTGCTACGATCATCCGTATTGGGTCTGATCGCACCTCTCGATTCCTCTAACTTTTGCCTAGACCGCCCTTTTCGGGTTTTCAGCCTAGCGAGGATTTTGATTCATGCTCTCCTTTTGCCACGGTTCCCCTTTGCGGGATTTTAAACCGTGCCTCTCATTCCCTAATTTTTGCCTAGGCCGCCTCAAAGAGGTTTTCAACCTAGCGGGAAATCCATTCTTTTTCTCTCAGGAAAAATTCAGAGAAAAGGGAAAGAGTAGAAGATGGGAGTACATGAGTTAACGAAATTAAAAGTGTTGGGAACTGTACATGCAAAGAAAGATAAAATGTAATGTGCATTTGAGAAAACATCCGCAGTGGGATAAGAGAAACACCATCACGGATAGTATTTCTTAAGAGCATCAGCATTGACCGGAAGAGCGTTCTCGTTTCCGTCCATATCGTTGAGAATGGTTGCCCCTCCGTCAAAGACTTCTTTAACGATGAATGGACCGTCGTACTTGTAAGCGAACTTGCCCCTGGAATCTGGGGCGATGTGTAAAACTTTTCGCAAGACGAGGTCGCTGGGGCTGAACTTGCGAGGACGAACTTTTTTGTTGAATATTCGAGCCATTCTTTGCTGATAGCACTGACCGTGGCAAAGTGCAGTTAGCCGCTTCTCGTCGATGAGATTAAGCTGTTCATAGCGTTGCTTCGCCCATTCTGCTTCCTCGAGTTTGGACTTGGCAAGAACCCTCATGGAGGGAATCTCCACTTCGATTGGAAGAACCGCTTCCATGCCGTAGACCAAAAAATACAGGGTTGCCTCGGTGGATGAGCGGATAGAAGTCCGATATGCCAAGAGTGCAAACGGGAGCATCTCATGCCAGTCCTTGTAATTCACCGTCATTTTTTCGATGATTTTCTTTATATTCTTATTCGCTGCCTCTACCGCACCATTCATTTGTGGACGATATGGAGAGGAATTACGATGTTGGATCCTGAACTGTGCACAGAGCTCGTCAATGAGCTTATTATTCAGGTTCTTGGCATTGTCGGTGATGAGAGTCGCAGGGACCCCGTATCGCGCAATGATGTCGCGTTTGAGGAAGCGAGCCACGGCCTTTGCAGTGACTGACGCAAGGGTGATAGCTTCGATCCACTTGGTGAAGTAATCGATAGCTACCAGTATGAACAAATGTCCATTGGATGCTTTAGGGTTGACTTGACCAATCACGTCCATGCCCCACATTGAAAATGGCCACGGAGCAGCCATTGGATGGAGCTCGTTGGGTGGTGCTCTGATCTGATTCGCGTAGACTTGACACAAGTGACAGTGTCTGACATGCTTGACGCAGTCGGTCTCCATGGTAGACCAGAAGTACCCGAGTCGCATGAGCTTCTTTGCTAGCATGAGTCCATTCATATGAGGTCCGCAATTTCCTTCGTGCACTTCTTCCATGAGGCGTTGTGCCTCATTCTCGTCGACACACCGAAGTAGTGTAGCATCGAATGAACGGCGGTAGAGAGTCTCGCCACTCAGGAAAAAGTGTGCCGCAATGCGGCGTAGAGTCCTCCGGTCATGACGATCGGTGAACGCTGGGAATTGACCTGTTTGCAGCAAGTGCTTGATGTCTGCGTACCACGGTTTGCCGTCAACAGCATCAATTACATCGCAATGGGCAGGGCCCTGAGCAATCTCAAACTCGAGAGGTTCTATGAGACTCTCCTTCGTAATGCTCACCATGGATGCGAGCGTTGCAAGTGCATCTGCGAACTGGTTCTTCATGCGTGGGGTGTACGTAAATGAGATATCTTTGAAGTTCTCTGTCAACTCTTCGAGGTACTCATGATATGGCACCAACTTTGGATCTTTCGTCTTCCATTGTTTAAGCGTCTGGAAGATTGTGAGCATAGAATCGCCAAACACTTTTAACTCCTTGACTTTGAGGTAGATTGCGGCCTGCAAACCGAGGATACAAGCTTCATATTCGGCTATGTTGTTGGTGCAAGGGAAATCAATCTTCGCTGCAACAGGGAAATGACGCCCCTCAGGGGATATCAGCACCGCGCCGATACCAGACCCAGTGGAATTGACTGCACCGTCAAAGTACATCTTCCATCCTAGAGTCTCTTCCTCATCACTCACTTGGAGGATCCTTTCATCTGGAAAGTTAGGGTTGATCGGTGTGTCGTCCTCGATCGGAAACTCCGCTAGATGATCTGCAATTGCTTGGCCCTTCATTGACGTGCGTGATACGTATTCGATGTCATACTCCGTTAGTTGGCAACGCCATTTTGCTATGTTCCTCATGGAGGACGGACTGCTGAGTAGATACTTCAAAGGATCTGTCTTTGACAGCAGGCGAACAGTATGGTAGAGAGTGTATTGCCGGAGCCTTTGCATGACCCAAACGAGTGCGCAACACATCTTCTCTATCTCAGGGTAGTTGGACTCCCCTTCAGTGAACTTTTTGCTTAAATAATAAATTGCTCGCTCTGCATGAGAGGAATCGTCCTTTTGCCCTAACATGCATCCGATGGATTGTCGGCGTACTGTCAGGTACAGAATGAGAGGACGATCCGGTGAAGGTGGAACCAACACCGGTGGCTGAACTAGGTATGCCTTGACTGTATCAAAAGCTTTCTGACACTCGTCATCCCATTCAACCGCTGCATTTTTGCGAAGCAAACGGAAGAGTGGTTGGCACTTGTCTGTTAAATTTGCAATGAAACGTGCGATGTAATTCAACCGTCCTAGGAAACTCCTTACTTCGCGCACTGTCGATGGAGGGGGCAATTCCATGATCGCCTTGACTTTGTCGGGATCAACCTCGATGCCCTTTTCGCTGACTACAAACCCTAGCAATTTTCCTGACTTGACGCCGAAAGTGCATTTCGTTGGGTTGAGTCGGAGTTTGTACTTCCTGAGACGATCAAATAGCCGCCTGAGGTTGACAAGATGATCTTCACCTGCTTTGGACTTTGCAATCATGTCGTCGACGTAAACCTCTATCTCTTTATGCATCATGTCATGAAATAGAGTGACCATTGCCCGCTGATAGGTTGCCCCAGCGTTTTTGAGACCAAAAGGCATGACCTTGTAACAAAACGTACCCCACATCGTGATGAACGTCGTTTTGATCTTATCCTCCTCAGCCATCTGAATCTGATTGTATCCAGAGAAACCATCCATGAAGGAGAATTGTGTGTGGCGTGCTGTATTGTCCACCAAGACGTCGATATGGGGCAGCGGGAAGTTATCCTTAGGACTGGCCTTGTTAAGGTCTCGATAGTCGATGCAGACTCTGACCTTCCCATTCTTCTTTTCCACTGGCACCACGTTTGCTACCCATTCAGAGTAATTGCATACCTCTAAGAATCCCGCATCCACTTGTTTGACGACCTCCTCTTTAATGCGGAGAAGAAGATCAACTCGTTGACGCCGTAAGTGTTGACGTTTGGGCGGAAATCTTTCAGTGTCGAGTGGGAGGAAATGCTTTACGATCGAGGGGTCTAAACCTGGCATATCGGTATAAGACCAAACGAAGACCTCTTGATACTCTGACAAGAAATCGATCATCCGGGCTTTCTGTGCGGGGTCGAGATCCGTCCCGATCCTTAGGGTGCGTTGCTCTTCTGTGGTGCCTATGTTGATCTCTTCGGTTGGCTCGATCGAAGTGAGTTGATGGTTTTCAAGACGATGCAAACTCTCTTCTATCTCGGGCACGCGACCGTCCTCGTCAAGTCCTTCCCCGAAGTATATGGGTAGGGACTTTCTGAGGTGTGTTTCGGACGAATTCGAATCGTTGCATCGGTGATTTGGATTCGATTGGAGCCTGGACACGAAAGCGAATTGTTTTAGAAATTAAAGATGCTAGAAGTAAGCATGAGAGAGAGAATCTAGACACAAAAATTCAAAAAGCATGTAGGGATTTTATTAACAAGCCATAACAAAAACCCCTCTTCTGTTGTGTTGCTTATGGCGTTGCCGACACACAGGTAGCATTATATATAAAGACCGTCTTACACATTGGCAACTACGGCCGAGTAGAGCGGAACTAAAGTCCAGTTGGTAAGCTCCTCATCCTCCCGTACAGGGCGGATATGAACCCTGGAAGATGTCTCCTCAGTGACGACATATATGGCTGGCAAAGCCAAAAACGCTTCAACTGCATCCGAAGAAAAGTCATCTGTTTCAATGGTTGGGCTATCGGAGGTGCCTCCCATTTTTTTGCTTTGGTGCTGCAAAAAACTGTGAGAGTGGTGGAACCAGAATGCCCCTGAAGAGCTTTTCGTAATGTACAGCAAGGCGGTGTAGATGCTTTCCACGGCGAGACTGCACGATCTCATGACAGGAGGGGCGAAAGCCAAGTCCCCTCCTATTGCGGTATTCCTCCATTTCAATCGGTCGAAGGATTCCCTGTGCACGTGCCCCAAGTCCAGTTCCGGGGACGTAATCGTTCTTCAACAGAACCTTTCCAATCATACGATCGGTTCGTGATGGACCGACTTTTCCGTAGTCTCGGATTACGGAAATCGTATCGAAAGAGTGAAAGGGAAGATTCTGATCTTCTCCAATGCTGATGTAAGGAACGGCTGTCTCCTTGTAGACTGCGTAATCTTCCTCACCGTTGACAGTGATAAGCTTACCTTCGACGAAGAACTTCAGTTTCTGGTGCAGCGACGAAGGAACAGCGCCGGCGGCGTGAATCCATGGTCTCCCAAGCAAGAGACTGAAAGCATTGGGTATCTCGAGGATCTGAAAGGTGACAGAGAATGAGCAAGGACCCACATCGATCAGGAGATCGATTTCTCCATTCACTTCTCTCCTAGAGCCATCAAAGGCTCGAACAGTGGTCTTGCTTGCACAGATGCGGCTCATGTCCACGTTCATCTGTTTCAGTGTGGAGACGGGGCAAACGTTGAGAGCAGAGCCGTTGTCGATCATGACTCGACCAACAATGTGATTGTTGCACTTACAGACTATGTGCAATGCCCGTAAGTGTTCCTGACCTTCGGATGGAAGCTCATCATCTGCAAAGGATATCTGATTCGAGAAGATTGAACTAACAGTCTGCTCGATATTATCCGGTGCCATGTCTTTTGGGACTTGTGCCGCGGTGAGGACTTTCAACAAAGCATTCCGATGCGGCTCGGAGCTCAAAAGCAACGCGAGGAGCGAGATATGGGCGGGTGACTTGTCCATTTGCTCCACCACTTTGTACTCACTTGCCTTGATCACTTTCATGAAAGCTTCCGCTTCTTGATCGGTGACCTTCTTTGTAAAGACTGGCACGGCTTCTGGAACGGCTGAGGATGTAATAATAGGGGCTTTCCCTTTGTCTGTAGACTCTGGACCCTGATAAACTCGTCCTGAGCGCGTGATGCCTATCGCACTCATCTCATGCTCCATGTTGGCAACCTCATTCCCATAATCGCAGGGAACTCGACGGTCTTGGTATGGCTCCTTCGCAAGAACCTCGATAACGAATGGGACGTCAGATGTAAATGCATCATTTGTCGGAGCATAATTGACAATAAAGGGAATTGAGGTCTTCTGCGCGTCTTCTTCCTCTTTGATAGAAGCGATGCTGATCATGTTGATAGAAGGTCCTGAACCTGATCCATGATCGGGGAGAGGGTTTGCGCGGACATTCGGTGGCTTCACTTCATTAAAGGAGATTTGCCTTGTGTCGATCAACTCCTGAATTTTATTCCGGAGTGTCCAGCAATTGTCGAGGGTATGACCAGGAGCACCCCGATGGAATTCACAGTGTAAGTTCTGATTCTGCACTGCGGGGTCAAAGTTGGGACCAGGCGCTTCTGTTCTAATCTTGTTGCCTGCAAGAAGCTGCCTGAATATGTGAGAGAGAGGGGCTGGTAAAGTGGTGTACTGCTTGCGTGGACGCGGTTGTGCAACTTTGTCCTGATAAGTTCTGGGGGCTGGAGCACGTTGAACCGACTGAGGAGATCTCAAAGCCGGGGGTCTACCTTGTTGAGCCAGAGCAGGAATATGCTGTTGCGGAAGTTGCGACTGGATAACAGTTGGCGGGGTTGGGAAATAAGCTTGCGATGTTTGGTAGGGCTGCACATAATGCACGGGATGTGCATATGCCTGGGGAGTCTGTAATGCAGGAGTATAGTCCACCGAAATCGGCTGTGAAGCCTGATATCCGGAGTTGACGGCGCCAATAGTCATGTCTTTGCTTCTCCTGGAGGTTCCAGCAGTTTGCTTCTTTGACGTCTCTCCATCCTTCTTCTTTGATGGGCCTTCGATTCTTCCTAACTTAACACCCATGTCAAGCTTCTTTCCTACCTCGATCAAGTCCGAGAAGGAGGAAGTATGAGCCAGGAGATGTGAGTAATACGCGCCTCTGAGTGTGGAGTAGAACAGCTGAACTTGTTGTCGCTCAGTGATTGGAGGAATGTGCTTTGCTGCTCTTCCTCTCCATTCCTTTGCGTATGCTTCGAAAGCTTGACCCTCCTTCATCTCTGTCATGCTGATATCGAGAAGGGTAGGAGGTGTTTCCGCACAAAATCGATACTGGTCGAGGAACTTCTGAGAAAGATCTGTCCATGTAGGGACATCGCCGGCTTTCAGGGTCATAAACCAATCTAGCGCCGATCCCATAAGACTATCTTGGAAAGTCTGAATGACGAATTCCTCATAATCCCAGTATGAGAGCATTTTGCTCTGATAATGACGGAGATGATGCCGAGGGTCTCTGGTCCCATCATATCTTTTAAACTCTGGAATTTTGATCTTAGGGGGCAGCCGCATGCCTGGAAAGAGATTCCAGTCACTGTCACTGAAATCGAAACGGGGGTTGCCTACTTGGAGGGCTCGAATGGTTTCCTCCATTCTCTTTATTCTCCTCTCCTGTTCATTCTCCGCTTCGAGAGGAACGTTTGTCGGTAGAGCTGGAGGGGCAGCCTGAGTAGGCGTGCCCGGTTCAGTGGGAGGAATGTTTAGGGGCGGTGGAGCAGGGTAAGAAAAGCTTATTTGGGGTTGTGGAGTTTGGAAAGGAAATTGGTCTGCAGTGGAAACAGGAGCCTGTGCGATCGTGACCGGAGGAACTGTCGGTGGTGGCACAGTATAGATTGGAGGATGCATTGACACGGTTAGCGGTGGCAGCGCATGCATAGTAGAGTCCGTGGATAAGAAAGCTGCTGGTGGCAACGGAACTGCTGTTGGAGCAGGTGGTGGCGGTAAAGGATCATTGATCGGATGGACTGTTGGTGCAAACGCCATTGCCGAGAAAGATGCGTCTTCAGCCTCCGAAGCAAAGGTTGGAGTGACCATTGGATTTGGATCGACAATTGGTCTATGCTCCAGAGGCGGAGTAAAGCTCGATGAGGCCTGATTTTGATTCCTGAGCATGGCCATGAGCTCAATCATGTTGGTGGCCATGTTGGCCGCCAAGTGGTTCACCATTCCTTCTAACGCAGTAAAACGTGCGGACTCCACAAGGTTGGACGCCGTCTGTACTGTTGGTGGAGGATGTCCGATAGGGACGCCTGAATGCGCTGTAGATATGTCCGCGAGCATTACAGGTGATGTAACTTGCGTCAGTGGTGTTTGAGAATGTATCGGCGTTGGCGGAGTATCCTGTTCAACAATGGCGGGTTGTTGGTCTTCTGCCATCTGATGCAAATCGTAGCACGACTTCAAGGGATCCAGTTCAAGTTCCAATTGGACCGATTACGCGAGCACGAGCAAAGAAGTTTAAAGATGAACTCAACGGCCTGATTCAAGAGGTTTGGGCTCAAGCAAATTCGTGGAGGCCCATTGGACATGAATCACGTGATCCACAAAGATCCATCAACATTATTCAAGTTATAGAAGATTCTGGACAAGGCTAAATTCAGCAAGTGTTTGAGGAAGTTTCTAGAATAGTTGATGATCAACAGAAGATATCATCAGATTTGTTTAAAGTTTAAATCTCATAGAGATATTCTAGGGGTATTTAGATTTCATATTCTTATAGATTATGTCATATCTCTATCGATAATCTAGGTTTTAATTTCCTTATCTTTAGGAGGAGATATGGTCAGATTAGGATTACTTTATGTCTATATATATTCATCTTAGTCAATTTTTAATAGAAAGGAACATTCAGAAAATTGTGAGAGTATTCTCTTTGGTTCTTGAAGAACTAATCGAACTTATCGGAAGTTTCCGTGGCGTTCATCATCGACTTATCAAACGGCTTTCCACCACCGTTTGTGGCGTCTTCATCGACTTATCAAGCGGTTTTCCATTACCGTTTGTGGCGTCTTCCTATATACCGAGGTTCTTGTTTCGCATTAAACAACGGGTTGAGGTCAGTTATACCAAGGTTCTTGTTTTTGTCGTAAACAACGGGTCGAGGGTTCGTCAATCAAATATGATCGTGGAACGATCTTGGGTTCCTTTAGTTGTCGGGTCTCGTCATTCTTGGCGGGAATCCCATCACCATCCTTACTCGTGCACGAGTCGGATATCGATGGGACGCCAGTTGTTAGTACCTGTATGCGTAAGTGTATGAGTGTACTTATAGTGCTTTGACTATCTTCAAAATATAAATGACAGTATATGAATGCATGAGGTGCATAAGTTTGAAAATACTAATGCCATTACATCAGTTTGATTCATATTCTATAATTTATAAAGACAGTCTGTTTGCAAAGGAAACATAAACATTAAACCGCCAACTATTACAACCCATAGCTGAGTGAACGCTGCGTGGGTCCGGTGCGGGGCAAAAGCGTTAACAAACTAAACCTAAGGATGAAAGACCTTGCGAGCTTTTGCCCGCGCTCGGTCCAGCATAGCGCTCAAACGCGCTATCTCCCTGTCTTGGTTCGCTATGCGTGCGCGAATCTGAGCCAACTCGCTCTGAAGCTCTCTGTGATCAGTGAGTTCTGCGCGAATATCCACAAGCTCACAACGGAGTCGATCTCGCTCTTCTCTGATGGACTGCAATTCTGTGCGCATGACTCCTTGGACTGAGCTCTCCGCGTCTGGAATGTCTGCATGCGGTGCGTGAGGAATCCGCGGCAAATGTCGTCGACGAACGGGTGTGAGTCCCTGTGGATGGAATTGCGCCACATATGCTACGGTAGCTGAGAAAGCTCGTTCGTCGTCGGTAGGGTGCTCCGGGAAATAGAGCTCTTGAACGGTGCACGTGTTCCATAAACGTTGAACTTCTCTAATCCGCAGAACCCTATCTGGAAGTAAAGTTATAATATCCGTCCACATGAAGCGGTGTGGAGTGCGATCTGCCTCTCTAGGAATATCCTGTAAGCCGCCAAGTTGTCTGATGACTCGAGCTGGGAAAACAAGTGTGCTCCCTAAGTGACTGATCAGAGGAAGTCCTATGACTGAAGGGCATCCAATGGTCATGGGTCCACCGGGATTCCAGCGAGCAGCCCACAAAAACTGTGCCGGGGTGAGTCTCTTGAAGAACTGGATCCAATCGGTGTAGTCGCGATCGGAGGGCCGAAACACTTGAAGTAGGCGAGCGATGAGCGAACGCTCGTCAGTGATGTAGGAAAAGGGATGTGATGAGCAGAACGGCCTGATGTGTGCGAGGAGCCAAATCTGAAGAAGATGCGGAGCTCCTCTCATTCTACCACGTCGAACCTCTCGTACATAGTCAAGAGACCGAATGGTCTCAGCCAAGACGGCTTCTACATAGCTACGGCCTCCTACCACTTGGAGGATGACTTGGGCAAGTGCCCCGTTTATGAGGTTCGACGAGTGGGGGAATAGGATGGTCCCAAAGATGAGCAAGAGGAACCCGTGACAGGCGTCACGCTGGTACGATTCTCCCCTGGCATTGAGAGAACGAACATGTATGAAGTCTATGAGCCATGTGGTCCTAACGCTATGCTCCCATCCATGCTGAAGCTCAAGACGAATTTCTTCGTCGCGGAGATCTAAGAGGATGGCGAGTCTACTCTGTATCGTGGCGAACTGGTTGGGCGCCACGATGTCGAGGGTCGGCATGGGTCGCTGAATGAGTGCCGCGTACTCCTCTACTGTGGGAGCTAACTCTGACCCCTGAAAACTGAATACGGCCCGCTGAGTGTCCCAAAAACTAATAGCAGTTCTGAGTAGGGTCCAGTCAATGGGGGAATCAGCGAGTAATGGCAAGTCTCCTATGATGAGCCGGAGGAATGCACGGTCAACTGGGCGGAATGTATTCCAAAGGCGAGTAATGTCCGCAGATGGCATGATGATGACATCGAGCCTAAGACAGGGATGCGAGCGATCCATCCTTACTTAATGGAGAGATGTTGGTTTAATGTTTATAAACAAACTGATGTAATGTCCTAGGTTGTTTTGAAAACATGCATGCAGTGCAGAAAAGTAAAGTATATCTGTATCTATTACAATGTACATCGCTCATTGTAGAAAAACAACAAAAGGCCCGCCTAAAAGAAAACTAGGAGTCGACTCAAAGACCGGACTTTGGGTCGGTTGACGGCATGAGGTTTGTTTTGGTCCAGCATGACGGTCCCTGTTTATGCATGGTTTCAGTGTTCTACTAGGAAAACCACTAACTAGGGATGGGGGCTCCCGATTCAAGGGGATCAATTCCTTGAAATCGAGCGAGGATCTTTGGGGGCCAGTTCGGTGGCGGAGCCAACTCGATCCGTTCCCTTACTCGGAACCTCTGACTAACCTAGCTTCCTAGATTGGTGCCCGTGGGATTTCAGGCATTTGGTACCTAAATCCACTAGAATGATGCAATGCGAGTGCAGAAAAGTAAATGTGCAAGAAAAGTAAATGTACAGAAAGCGATAAATAAACATGCAAGCAAGCAAACGGATCGAGCCTGAATCCACTAAGTATGTCCCCAGCGGAGTCGCCAAGCTGTACGGACCCGAATGTGGACTCTCGTCGAGGCCCGCATTGCGCGCTTTTAGATCGCGCGGCTTGGGAGTGTCCACCTTTCCGTGGGGACGCGTGACGGACATGCGTGAGAGAAGGAGTCGCCACTTATCATTTTACGACTCGTAGGTCAAGGGCGGATAAGTTACCCGAGTCTAGGGGTATGGAACACCTAGTTTGTCGTTAAGGCATTGATCTGTGCGGAACCGGAAAATCCGTGTTCGGGGGTTCATGTTACGTGCGGGCGTATATCCCGCACGCCCTTTCGGTACTCTGGTTTGCTAGGCTTGCATTTTTGTTTTATTTACCGCATGAATTAGGCTGCACTCGGCTCACACGTTTTGACACCGTAACTTCGATGAATTAAACGATGTCGGTGGAGAAGCTGAGAGAGAAGTAAACCCGTGTGTCGGGGAATTGGTTCACAATCTTGCGTTACAGTTCATCGAACCATGGAGGTTGAATCCCTGCGTGAACCAGAACCGCGAGTTCTTGGATTTACTTGTATCTGGGCAAGCATTAGACCGATTCGATTAATTCGACTCTCGGACCGTTCGCTCACCGACTGGAATTCTTACAGAATAAATGTACAAAATAAAATCCTTACAATGCTCTCGAAAACAATAAATACAAATTACAAATGGCCGAAATCCAGTCGACTCGCGTTCGGTTATTATTCCACTCTAACTCACCGTGAGTTTAGGGAAAAAGACCGAAGAACTGAAATTCAATGGACGCTCTCACTGAATAGGGCGTTGGACCCTGTGAGTGTTGATTAGGGCGTTGAACCCTGTGCTCGATGATTAGGGTGTTGAACCCTAATATTATTCGGCCTAGAGATCAAGCTCGACCCGTATGGAAAACAAGTGCGGAAAGATAACACGCAACATGTTAATAACAGACAAGGTGTTTTGTATTTACCGAATGTACGTGGATTAACAAGTTTATTAATCCAAAAGTGTTTTTGCAAGCAAATGCCATATGCTAAGCAATCAAACACGTGCCAATGTTTTAGTATTCTGCTTTTGTTGGAAATTTGGAAAAGAGAATCGAATATCATGTGTGTAGATTGCTTTTATAGTGATTCGGTGTTGTGACACTGAATTACCACTGAATTGATCCAAACTTGTATTTTGACTCTAGATTTGGAACCTAGAGTTCCGCCTAACCATTTTCTAGGATTTGGTTAAGTCGAGTGAAATGATTAGTCCGATAACTGTATTTTGATACAGAATACCCAACTGACATCTTAAACTGCGCTAGGATGTCGGCGAATCACGAAATGATGTTCTTGCCCTTGATTTGAAAATTTGTTTTCAGAAAAGGAGAACAACACAATAAGGATTTGAAAGTATGAGGGTTTTGAAAAGGGCATTAACACCGTTTTGTAATTCGTCGACGTGAGTTACAAATTAATGTCCAATTCGTGCAAAGTTATTTAAATGGAATGAATTAACCGTGTGAACGTCCCGATTAACCCGTTCGTGGAATTAATGCTTAAGGTTATTGCCGAATACTTTAATTGTGAAAACGATTCGTGATTCGGCGACCAACACGAATCCGTAAGGATCGAGGATATTTGGTCCAATGACCGAAACTACCCTCGTAACCGAATGGACCCGAATGAGTCAACGATACCCGAATCCATGCATGTTTTGTTTTGAAAAGACATGTAATCGATGTTTTAACATGGGAATCGTGGAAATATCGAAATTACACTTTCGTACAATCCGAGAAATGAATTAAACTCAAAATAAGGAAATCATTCTTGATCCAAAAAGGGCCAAGAAGCCCTCGGCTTCACCTTGTCAAAGATGGCCGAATACTCTCATGGCTCGATTCAAATCACAAAGAATTTCCTTGTCTTGGTTTAATCATTTTTCGCATGCTCAAACATCAAACATCATGAATAACACGTTTTGACAAAAGCCGGTATTACCATGATTTGATTAACTCATTTAAACATGCAAACATTCACAAACATGTTATTTAAGGAATCGATAAAATAATACCGGCTTCATGCATGCAAGAACAACAAAATAAACTCGGAAAATAACTTGGATCAGGCTAAGGAGACCAATCTTAACCCGAAAAGAGCAACTCAAGTCTCGGCCATCCCATTTAGAGACTTGGCCGTGAGCTCACTTGCCATTTCCGGGTCGGGATGGTCTTCCAAACAACAATCCAAACCTTTTTCCGACATGCTAGCAAGTTATAAGGTAATACACATGCATAATATAACATAAAATTGCATAAAAGTTAAGTCTTGCAAGTTAAGTATGCATAAAATACCATAGTACTCCATAGCCATGCAAAAATATAAAAAGCCCTAACTCCTCTAAGTCAAGAGTGATTTACCTAGCCTCGGGATACGAGGAAAGAGTCGGGGAAGTGTTCGAGAGTCGGGTGACTTGGTTGAACGCTTGGAAGGATGCTCGGGTGCAAAGGATGCACGTTCGGGGAGCTAGGTGCACGGGGAATGCGGCTGGAATGCACGGGAGGCGCGCGGCGTGCGCGGGGCGCGGGCAGGCACGCGGGCGTGCGCGCGCGGGCGGCGGGCGTGCGCGCGGGCGTGCGCGGGCGTGCGCGGGCGTGCGCGGGCGTGCGCGGGCTGGCGCTGGCGGGTCACTATTCACCCGAGAGTAGCGATTTCACCCGAAATGCACTATTTGACCTGAAACAATAATTTAAAGACTTCAAATGGAAAAACCAATTTCACCAATGAACTCCATGGGTCCAAAATGAGTGGGATATGAAGTTTGAGAAATTTTGAGCTTAAGTCGGTGTGCGCACCCGAATTTAATCTCGTTGGGGCACGCATGCGCGCGCCTAAGCAAACGCGGCTTGGGAGTGTCCACCTTCCCGGGGATGCTCGACGGACGCACGTGAGAAGGAGTCGCCACTTGCCATTTTACTACCCGAAGGTCGAGGGCCAGCAAGTTACCCGGGTCTAGGGGTACGGGGTACACCTAAATGCTAAGGCAATGGTCGTACGGAACCGAAAATTCCGAATTCGGGGTTTCTATTACGTGCGGGCCTATATCCCGCACGCCCTTTCGATACTCTAGCTTGCTAGGCTTGTCATTTTGTTTATTTACCACGTGATTTAGAGTTGTGCTCGACTCGCCCGTTTTGACTCCGTAAATTCGATGAATCGATTGAGTTGGGCCAAGAATCCGAAGGATGAGTAGGCTCGTGAGTCAAGGAATCGGTTCGCTATCTTAGCGTTACAGTTCATCGAACCGTGATGGTCGATTCCCTACGCGAACCGAGACCGCAAGTATTCGAGCTTACTCATCCTTTGGTGATGATAGACCAACTTAACCGATTCTACACTCGGACCTCTTGTTCACCGATCGGGGATCCTTACAAGTATATGAATAAATGTACAAATAAGATCCTCACAACGTACACTCGAATAATTGCAGAATACAACTGAATGAAATAAATGGATCCCGATCGATTTACATTGGGCCAATATTCCACTCCGGCTCACCGTGTGTTTTGAATATCCGATAAACAAATTAAGGCAACGCGGGCTCAAGGAGCCGGGGGTCGGGTCCAATCGAACCGACGGTTTGCAGGAGAACCGATTAATTCCCACTGTAACCGTTGGACCGATCGAGCTCCCGGGTGATATCTAAACACGTTTCACGCGCTCGATCCGAATCCGCCTTCCACTTAGGCCGTATTCGGAGTGTGACGGTGAATCGAGGCTAGATCCCATCACGCACTCGGGTTGCACGCGCTCGGTGAGTTAAGAGGCGTTGGACCTCGTGTTCGGTGATTTGGGGCGTTGGGCCCCGTGCAATACGTGACCTATGGGTTCGGGCCCGCACCATAATAAATCATCAAAAGTAAGAATAAAACAGAAGAAAACTGATATAACTGACACAATATAGAAAGCAACTGACAACAACTGATAAGTGTTAGTGGATACAGACGAATTGCGTATTAGGCCGAATGTACGTGATTTAATCAGTTATTAGCCAGGGTTGATTAACAAACAATGTATCTAACCTAGGCAAACATAGATGGCGGATTAGGATGAGGTTCTAAGCCGATTACATGTGTGTGTTTGTTTTAAGACGCTTATTCAGTTAAATATCACTGTGGCTTCACCGATTTAGCCAAACTCGTGTTTTGACTCTAAAATGGAATCTATCATTCCGCCTATCCATTATCTAGTGTTTGATTAAGTCGAATGTACGGTTAATCCGATTGTTCGTGTTTTGTAACTGAAATAAGATACTCCCCACCGAATCTATGATAGAAAGAAAGAAACACCGAAAACGAACGAAATGGACCACGCGAATGAAACTCGCACCCGAACGGGTTGTCCTTTCTCGTTCATAGCTCTAGATGTTTCCAACTCCCTAAAGCCTAGGGTATCGGTGAATCACGGAATGACGACTATGCCCTTGGATAATAAAATTGTAATGTTCATGTATAAATTGGAGGTCGTATTAATCGGGCCGCCTCAAATCGGGCCCGGACTCGAGTCATGGCACGTGAGTACTCCCTAGACAACAATCCTATTCGCGTTACGCGACCCGGTATTTTAAAATTGTGGATTTTTTAATGGAAAAGGGCATTCACACCGTTCCGTAAATCATCGATGCGTTTACAAGTTAATGACCAATTTACCCAATTATTTATTCCGAATGATTTAATTAATCAAATGATGCGTCCCATTTCTCGTTTGTGGAATGGTTTAGTGATTGAGGAGTTAAACCTTGATTATTATGGGCTAATGAGATGATTGTTCGGGGTTAATGCGCCTAACATGTAAATTAATCGTGAAGCTAATGATTTAAACAAAAAATATAATTGCAATCAATTCCAAGAATCGGTTTTAATCGTTTCTTGCATGCGTAAGACGCCAAACATAATAAGAACACACACATTTACAAAGTCGATGCCACCATGGTCTTGGAATCACAAATAAACATGCAATACAAACACAAACATGATATATAATGGAATCAATAAAATGGCATCGGCACGAAAAACGAGGTAAATCGTAAACGTAATAAACATGAAAACAGAGTTGGATCAGGGTCAAGGGGTCTATTTTGGATCTAGGTTCAGTTTGGAGAGGGCTAAATTAGACCCAAAAAAACAGTGTGATCTGATTTGTCGAATATACGAAAAGTTCGGTAAATAATTTTTGTTTGGAGTTTCAGCGCCCATAAAAATATGAAATTTTGTGTGGCACCTTAAAATAACATCAGGAATGTGTGGTAAAAATTTCAGTTCATTTTGAAGTCGGACGGTTCGCGAGATCTATCAAAATCAGACCGGAAACACCGAAATAACGGGTAAACATTTTTTATCCGGAGATCCAGTGCACAGAAAAATCTGAAATTTTGTATGGGGACTTAAAATAACATCAAGTGTCTGTGGTAAAAATTTCAGCTCATTTCGAAGTCGGATGGTTCACGAAGTTGCTCAAGGGCCAAACCCGGGATCTAGGGAAAATCATGCGAAATGAGCCCCTAACACCCCATATCAAACAAATATCGAAGAACCTAGCTTCTCTAAGTCATAGAGGAGTCTTACCTAGCCTCGGAACACGAGGAAGGAGCCGGAGAAGTGGCCGTGGGAGTCGCAAGACTCGGCTTGAAGTCGCGGAAGTGAGCAATCCGAGAGAAAACAGCCGCGGCTAGTCTCGGGAGAACGGCTTGGCACGCGAGCTCCGGGCACGGCACGATGCGGGGTCGGGCTCGTTGGGCTCCTAAGAGACGGATCTAGATGGCCATGGGCAGCCCCAAGCGTTCCAAAGCCTAAATGAACCCGAAAGTGTGAGAGAAAGTTCGGTAAAAATGAATGGAACCCGGTATGGGGGAAACAAGTGAACGGTGGTTGTGCACGGTTGATCGGCCCTCGGATCGTGACCACCTCTTCACGAGAGAGGGTGAGGGTTGTGAGGAACCCTTTGAACGTGATGGCACGACTCTCCGAAGTCGTGGGAAGAAACGGCACGTCGGGAAGCTCGGTATCACGCGGGTGACGTTATCGGGACCCGACTCTCTTCACGGCTGGAACACGATGATGGAGGCCCCAAATGGAGAATCTAAGCCCGGAAATGGACTTAGGGGGTGGAAAATATGTAGGCTAGGGAGTTTGGTGATTTTTGGTTTAAGTCGGGTCGGGTGGTTACCGGAATACCGGGTGGTTTTCCGGCGGTTTTGGCCGGTTTCGGCCTTGGCAAGGGGTGGCACGAGCTATGGGAGTGGGCTGAAAGTTGAGAGGATTTTAGAGAGAAGTTGGCTTGAGAGAGAGTGAGAATGAAGAAGTGATTAAGTCTAATGATGAAAGGGAACTTATAGGGAGCTCTAACGGTGTGATTAAGTGAAGTAAAGTGTGGTTAAAGGGCTTAAACATGGGCTGCCGAAATTAGAGGGGCATTGATGAGGGGAAAATGTCATGTTGAGTGTAGGGGAAGCAAGAGGAGTGATGGGTGTGATGGATGGATGATGGGAGGTGATGGATGTGAGTGTGTAAGAGGAAGTGATGGGTGTAAGAGCCAAAATTCAAATTGTGTGGAGGGGGGCTTTGGAGCCGACGGTGGAAGGGGAGGAGCCGACGGCTTGGGGCTGTCCATTCGAGCCAAGGGTTGAGCCGTGGCTTGGGATTGAGCCGCGGCTTGATGGCTTGGCTTGGCTAGGCTGTGGGTCCCATTCGGTTGAGAGAAAAGCCGGGAAATGCTTGAAACTTAATTGAGCGCGCGTCCGATCTCCGATGTCCAATTAATTTATGGATTTGGAATGCTTGAATGACGAGGATTCGAATAAGCTTAATATCGCCATGCGTCGTGTGGACGAACGTTCGGGCGACTCGACGCCTCGAGAGTCGGTTTTTTTGCCTCGTTTGGACATTCGGAGTGGAGTTTAGTGCCTCTCGACCCCGATGGACCTTTGTGCATCCTATCATTCATTTTGACGATCCTTTTGCCCCGTGAGGGATTGTTGGCTCGTCATCCTCGATCGGGGGCCGTTGGCCCGGGGAGACCTAGGGACCTTGACCGGGATTTTCTCGGCGTGCCCTGAATGCCTTGAGGTGCTTGGAGATTATTGTGAGTGTGCGCACCCGAATTTCATCTCGTCGGGGCACGCATGCGCGCGCCTAAGCAAACGCGGCTTGGGAGTGTCCACCTTCCCGGGGGGGACGCGTGACGGACACGCGTGAGAGAAGGAGTCGCCACTTATCATTTTACGACCCGAAGGTCGAGGGCGGATAAGTTACCCGGGTCTAGGGGTATGGAACACCTAATTTGTTGTTAAGGCATTGATCTGTGCGGAATCGGAAAATCCGTGTTCGGGGGTTCTATTACGTGCGGGCCTATATCCCGCACGCCCTTTCGGTACTCTAGCTTGCTAGGCTTGCCGTTTTGTTTATTTACCGCGTGATTTAGGGTTGCACTCGACTCGCTCGTTTTGACATCGTAAATTCGATGATTTGATCAAGTTGGGCCAAGAGTCCGAAAGGTGAGTAGGCCTGTGTGTTCGAGGGATCGGTTCGCTATCTTGTCGTTACAGTTCATCGGACCAATACGGTCGATTCCCTGCGCGAACCGATATCACGATTATTCAAGCTTACTCATCCTTCGGTGATGATAGACCAACTTAACCAATTCGATACTCGGACCTCTCGCTTGCCGATCGGGGATCCTTACAAATGAATGAATGAACATACAAATAAAATCCTCACAATGTTCTCTCGAATAATTACAAAGTGTAAATGAATAAGTAAATGGATCCCGATCGGTTTGCATTGGGCCAATATTCCGCTCCGGCTCACCGTGTAGTTTGAATAACCGATAAACAAATTAAGGCAACGCGGGCTCAAGGAGCCGGGGGTCGGGTCTAATCGAATCGACGATTTGCAGGAGAACCAGTTTGTTTCCACTGTAATCGTTGGACCGATCGAGCTCCCGGGCGATATCTAAACACATTTCACGCGTCCAATCCAAATTGCCTTCCACATAGGCCATATTTGGAGTGTGATGGTGACTCGAGGCTAGATCCCATTCCGCACTCGGGTTGCACGCTCTCAGTGAGTTAAGAGGCATTGGACCTCGTGTTCGGTAGTTTGGGGGCATTGGACCCCGTGTAACACGTAACCTATGGGCTCGGGCTCGAATCGCGATAAATCATCATATGCAAGGACAAAACAGAAGAAAACTGATAAAACTGACACAATACAGATAACAACTGACAATTGTCGGTGAATATCAACGAATTGTGTATTAGGCCGAATGTACGTGATTTAATCAGTTATTAGCCGGGGTTGATTAACAAACAATGTATCTATCCTAGGCAAGCACAAGTGGCGGATTGGGATGAGGTTCTAAGCCAATTACATGTGTGTGTTTGTTTTATGACTCTCATTCAGTTAAGTGTCACTGTGGTTTCACCGAATTAACCAAACTCGTGTTTCGACTCTAGATTGGAATCTAATATTCCGCCTATCCATTATCTAATATTTGAATAAGTCGGGTGCACAATTAGTCCGGTCCTTGGTGTTTTGTAACTGAAATAAAATACTCCCCACCGAATCTATGATAGAAAGAAAGAAACACCGAAAACAAACGAAATGGACCACGCGAATGAAACTCGCACCCGAACGGGTTGTCCTTTCTCGTTCATAGCTCTAGGTGTTTCCAACTCCCTAAAGCCTAGGGTATCGGTGAATCATGGAATGACGGTTATGCCCTTGGATGATAAAATTGTGATGTTCGTGTATAAATTGGAGATTTGCGTCACGCGAAGGAGTCTAAGAAGGACTCTCGTGCCCCGACTCGGGCCGCCTCAAATTGGGCCCGGACTCGAGTCACGGCACGTGAGTATTCCCTAGACGTCAATTCTATTCGTGTTACGCATCTCGGTATTTTGAAATTGTGAATTTTATTGGAAAAGGGCATTCACGCCGTTCCGTAAATCATCGATGCGTTTTACCAATTAAGGATCAATTAACCCGATTATTTAATCCAAGTGGTTTAATGATTCGTCCTATTTCCCCGTTTGTGAAATTATTCGGTGGTGGTAATTTCATGTGGTTATCTCGGTTTTAATGGGGGATTGTTCAAAATTTATGTATCCATCATCCAATTATCATGTGAATAACGAAAATGTGAGACACGGATACAAACAATCCCAAGGGACGATTCCAATCATGCCTTACATGCATAATATGCTTAAACTCAAGAACGAAATCTATTTCAACGAAACAAAAGAAAGTCGACGCCGTCAAGGTCTCTCAAACGCAAACGGACACACAAACACGTACACATGACACATAATATAACGAAATCCACAAAGAATGACGTCGACTCATACGATGGAAAAAATGTGAAACATGGGAACCGACTCATTTCGGGATGGGAGAAACCACCTTAGACCCGTGTGGTCCAAGGGGACTCTCGGCCACACCCATCCAAGAGTGGCCGTGGGTCCTCATGGCTCACGCGAGTCAAGGGGGCTCTCTAAACCCGATCTAAGCCTATTCCCACCATGCTAATACGTGGTACATGACAAAACAGCGGCAAAAGGGAACGGGGACCGGCTAGCTTCGAGGAAAGAGAAGTACCCTAGCCTCGGAGGAACCATAGAGGCTCACGGGTCACCCCCTCAAGGCTAGACCGTGGGTTCTATGGTTCGGCCGTGACTCGGGACCTCTCCCGCTTCGATCCACGTCGTCTCCCCTCATGAGATATACATTCATGTAGTTTACGAGCATGATAGATAAAGTAAATAGATGCTGGACGTTGTATGGCATGCATGAGACATCCGGATCCGAGAAAAAAAATGCAAGCTTTCACCTATCCCCGAACCTTTAAAGCATATTAACACCACACGTAAGTAAATATCAAAGATCCTAACTCCTCTAAGTTAAAAGGGGTGTTACCTAGCCTCGATGTACGAGGGAAAGAATCGGGGAAGCGGCCACGAGAGTCGCAAGACTCGGTTTGGGCGGCTACGGGTGAGGGACCCGTAAGTGGGCAGGCGCGGCAGTCTCGGGAGAACGGCTTGGCACGCTCGCTCCGATCACGGAACGGTGCAAGGTCGGGCTCGTTGGACTCCTAAGAGGCAGATCTAGGTGGGCACGGAGAGCTCCGAGCGTGCCGAACCCTGAATAAGTCGGAAATGGTGAGAGAAGTTCCAGTGAAAACACAGAAAAACTGGTTAGCGAAAATGGGCCAAACGGAGGTCGTGCACGGTTGGTCGGCCCTCGGATCGTGACCACCTCTTCACGAGAGAGGGTGAGGGTTGTGAGGAACCCTTTAAACTTGATGGCACGACTCTCCGAAGTCGTGGGAAGAAATGGCACGCGTGGAGGTGTCCGGTGCACGCGGGTAACGCCTAGGAGACCCGATTCTTCATGCGACCAGAACTCAACGTTGGGGGCTTCAAATGGAAAATCTAAGCCCGGAAATGGACTTAGGGGGTGGAAAATATGTAGGCTATGAAGTTTGAGAATTTTTGGGCTAAGTCGGGCCGGGTGGTTACCGGAATACCGGGTGGTTTTCCGGCGGTTTTGGCCGGTTTCGGCCTTGGTAAGGGGGGACGGAAGTGAGGGAGTGGGCTGAGGTTTGAGAGAGTCCTTGAGAGAGATTGGCTTGAGAGAGAGTGAAGTTCAAGAAGTGATTAAAGATAATGATGCAAAGGCTTATAAAGGGAGGCTTAATGAAGCAATTAGGGAAAGTGAAGTGTGCTTAGGAGGCCTAAGTATGGGCTGCCGAAAATGGAGGGGAGATTAGGGAGGGGTTTGTGTCTTGTAGAGTGTAGGGGAAGCAAGAGGGGTGATGGGTGTGATGGATGGGTGATGGGAGTTGATAGATGTGAGAGGAAGTGATGGGTGTAAGAGCCAAAATTTGAATTTGTGGAGGGGAGGGCTTGGAGCCGCCGGCCATGGGGGCTTGAGCCGCGGCTCGGGGCTGTCAATTCGAGCCGAGGGTTGAGCCGTGGCTTGGGGTTGAGCCGCGGCTTGATGGCTTGGCTTGGCTAGGCTGTGGGTCCCATTCGGTTGAGGGAAAAGCCGGGAAACGCTTGAAACTTGATTGAACGCGCATCCGACTTCCGATGTCCAATTAATTTGAAGATTTGGAATGCTTGAACTACGAGGATTTGAACGAGCCCGATATCGCCATACGTCGCGTGGACGAACGTCCGGGCGACTCGACGCCTCGAGAATCGATTTTGCCTCGTTCGGACGTTCGGAGTGGAATTTAATGCCCTTCGACCTCCGATTGATCTCTGTGCATTCTTGTATTTGTTTTGACGATCCTTTTGCCCCGTGAGGGATTGTTGGCTCGTCATCCTCGATCGGGGACCATTGGCCCGGGAAGACCTAGGGACTTTGACCGGGGTTTTCTCAGTGTGCTCTGAATGTCTTGAGGTGCTCGGGGCTCGTTGTGATCTGTGCTCTACGTGGACGTGCCCCGAAGGCTCGCCGGGAGACGTTCATGACCACTGAAACGTCCATCGGGGAACCGAGTCGAGTTCCGGAAGGTCATCTGAAGCTTGTTCCCCGGCCCTGATGGTCCCTGGGTGCCTGTAGGCCCGTTTTGAAGGGCCGTTTGCTTGTCGGTGGAGTGAACCCCGGGAGCTATGTCAGAAAAGGCGTCCGTGGGGGATCGGGGTGTCCCGGCTTAAGCAGGATGTCCCGAAAATGCGCCCGGACGCGTCATTGGTCACTTTGGCACTGAGGGGGATTTTTTGAAGCCCCATATTGGGCACCTTTCGGTGCTTCGGTGACTCGATGATGAATAGTGCCACAGTGTCAGCTCCGTTGTTTTCGGGGTTCTTTGTCTGTAAATTCTTCCGACTGCTCTCTTCAGCTTTTCTAATGGACCCAGCTCTTCTTCTGTGGTTTATGACTCCGTGCTCGCCTATTTGCCTCCGATTGCCGGGTGATGAATAGTAACCCGGGCCTTGGTCGGAAGTCCTCCCGTGGGAAGCCGGTGGGCCAAAATGGGGTGCTGACAGTGAGGTACTCAGAGACCCTCGTTGTCTTTGCTTTCTGTGGAAATACCCGAAGGCTCGCTGGGAGGCGTTCGTGACCACTGAAACGTAGTTCGGGAGACCGAGCCGAGCTCCGGAAGGTTGTCTGAAGCTTGTTCCCCGGCCCTGGTGGTCCCCGGGTGCCTGTAGGCCCGTTTTGAGGGGCCGCTTGCTAGTCAGTGGGGCAAACCCAGGGAGCTATGTCAAAAAGGGCGTCCGTGGAGGATCGGGGTGTCCCGGCTCAAGCAGGATGTCCCGGAAATGCATCCGGACGCGTCATTGGTCGTTTTGGCACTGAGGGGGATTTTTGGAGCCCCATATTGGGCACCTTTCGGTGCTTCGGTGACTCAGTGATGAATAGTGCCACAGTGCCGGCTCCGCCGTCTTCGGGATTCCTCGTTCGTCTGTTCTTCTGACTGCTCTCTTCCGTCTCTCTCAATGGATTGTGCTCTTCTCTTACTGTCCATGACCTCGTGCCTGCCCATTTGCTTCCGATTGCCGGGTGATGAATAATGCCCCGGGCCTCGGTTGGGGATCCTCGCATGGGGAGCCGGTCAGCCAAAATGGGGTGCTGACAGTCGGGATGATGAACATCGGCTTCCGACTTAAGAACTCAAGGCTCTCTTTTGATCTTTTCGGTTTTCTTTTCTCTTCCTTCTAAGTGCTGAAGTTTTCTGGTTCTTGAGTGTTCTTGGCTATGGAGTTTGAGAGGATTTCTTGAAAGAGAAAGGTTGGAGAGAGTGTGTAAGAGGAGAAGTCATTATCTTAATCACTTTTGGGCCATTTATAGGCAAAGCTAATGACACAATTAGCAAAAGCAAGTGCTCTTAACCCCCATGCTTAGAAAATATCAAGCCTCATCCTCTTCCATTGCATTAATGAAGAAGAGATAAGACATTGATGAGCATTGATGAGCATTGATGGAGGCTTGAGTGTTGTCTTCAAACTCTTGGATATTTTCAAGCAAGAGTGCAAGTTGGCTTCCTGCATTGAAGAAGAAGAAGAAGCTTCTAGAGTAAAGGGTGACTCATCTTGAATAGCCCGTGGGTCCCACGACCGAAGAGGAGAAATCGGGAAAAAGCTCGGGTCTCGATTGATCGCGCATTCGAAGTTCGTGGTTTGAATTGAACGTCGTATTATCGATATACGTGAGAAAATGGATTTAATGAGTCCGAGATTGGCATTTTCCGTGAGAAATTGCCAAATGTCTGTATGAGGCTTGGAAGCCGGTTTTGCTCCTTTTATGCATTCAGAGCGAGGTTCCCCACTTCTGACAGCATATCTTGTATCTGCATCCCACGTCGGTCATTTTGACATAAATTGTCAAATTACGTGGGCCCTTGTCCCTTAAGCCGGTAAATACAAATATGGAGTCGGAGATGTCCTAGGAGGCCGAAACTGGATTTCTCAGATTGCTTTCTGAGTTTCTTGGGCGATCCGGAGATTACTGCGATCTCTGTTTGCTGAGATTGGGCCTCTAAGGATATGAAAAGTGCATCTGAGACCCTTAAAGCACTGCTCGAGGGGTCTAGATGAGTTGTGTGATTCATTCCGACAATTCCACATTGAGCCTTGAGAAGGCTAGCATTGTGTAAGGTAAGCATCCGGCGTCAAGTTTCCCCAAAGAGGACCTCCGGATATGGATTTTCACTGAAAATGGCCTTTTGTGCCCCTCGGAGGTTACTCGGGAAACCGTGAAGGGTTTTGCTGTCTGTTTTGCCCAATTGCGAATGTCCGCTGGAGTTTTCAGGGCAATGTAGTGTGAACTTCGTTTGCCGTAATTCCATCAGACCAGTCTCCGGTTACGCTCTTCCGAAGAAGGGTATGCCCGTTTTGTCATTCGGAAGTCATTCAGAGTGTCTGTATGGCTTCTAAAAGACAATATGAAGCATTGCTCGTGCTCTGTATGATTGAGGGGCATGGCCGCATCTGATATTTGGAATTAACTTTTCTTCGAGAAACCGGCATTTTTGGACTTCCACTGAAAAGTTGTCTGTATACAGAAAATTGTTCTGTATAGAGCAGATGATTTGCAAAATGCCTTTGGGGACACTTTTCATCTGTTTGGCATTGGAGTGGATTTTTGGGGTCCAATATTGGCTGTCTTCCGATGATCGAACGAACTATCGGAAAATAGAACTGTCCGTGTGATATACTGAAAATGCCGGTTTTGGATATTGCTGAGCTCTCTAGTCACTCTATTACCCTTTGGTGACCCCTGGAGTCCTTCTGTCATATGCATGTGTCATTTGCCCGATTTTGCCGACTTGAGGATGAATAGTGATTTTCTGCTCTGTTAAGTCGTTTTTCTGTATTCTGCTCAGGTTGTGGCTTGGATCATTGCTGATATCATCGTTTGGAAAGGTGAGCCAAAATGGGGTGCTGACAATTGGCTTAGAACCTTATCTTAGCCCGCCCTCTATGTTTGCCTAGGTTAGATGCATTGTTTGCCAATCAACCACGGGTAATAACTGATTAAATCACGTATATTCGACTCAATACACCACTTGTCTGTACCCACCGACCATTGTCAGTTGCTTTCTGTATTGTATCAGTTTTATCAGTTTTCTTCTGTTTTATTCTTGCATATGATGATTTATTGCGGTTCGGGCCCGAACCCATAGGTCACGTGTTGCACGGGGTCCAACTCCCCAAATCACCGAACACGAGGTCCGATGCCTCTTAACTCACCGAGCGCGTGCAACCCGAGTGCGGAATGGGATCTAGCCTCGATTCACCGTCACACTCCGAATACGGCCTATGTGGAAGGCGGATTTGGAATGAGCGCGTGAAACGTGTTTACATATCACCCGGGAGCTCGATTGGTCCAACGGTTACAGTGGGAATTAATCGGTTCTCCTGCAAACCATCGGTTCAATCGGACCCGACCCCCGGCTCCTTGAGCCCGCGTTGCCTTAATTTGTTTATCGGTTATTCAAAACACACGGTGAGCCGGAGCGGAATATTGGCCCAATGCAAACCGATCGGGATCTATTTATTTCATTCAGTTGTATTCTGTAATTATTCGAGTGTACATTGTGAGGATCTTATTTGTATGTTTATTCATATACTTGTAAGGATCCCGGTCGGTGAGCAAGAGGTTCAAGTGTTGAGTTGGTTAAGTCGGTCTATCGTCACCAAGGGATGAGTAAGCTCGAATAATCATGGTTTTGGTTCGCGCAGGGCATCGACCGTCACGGTCCGAAGAACTGTAACGCTAAGATAGCGAACCGATTCCTTGACTCACAAGCCTACTCATCCTTCGGATTCTTGGCCCAACTCAATCCATTCATCGATTTTACGGTGTCAAAACGGGCGAGTCAAGTGCGACACTAAATCACGCGGTAAATAAACAAAAATGGCAAGCCTAGCAAGCTAGAGTACCGAAAAGGGCGCGCGGGATATAGGCCCGCACGTAATAGAACCCCCGAATTCGGAATTTTCGGTTCTGTATGACCATTGCCTTAGCATTTAGGTGTACCCCGTACCCCTAGACCCGGGTAACTTGTCGGCCCTCGACCTTCGGGTCGTAAAATGGCAAGTGGCGACTCCTTCTCACTTGCGCCCGTCACGCGTCCCCGGGAAGGTGGACACTCCCAAGCCGTGTTGCACAGGCTTCGCGCATGCGTGCCCCGACGAGATTAAATTCGGGTGCGCACACCCGTAGCTCCGCGTGCATGGCCACTTGAATGGAGCTTTCGGCTTCGGGGGCGAGGGTGGATGTAGCGCGGGGAGTCGAGGCGGCATGGGACGGTTGCGGTGATGCCAATCCCCGTGCATAGAACCGAGCCACGTATGTTGATGTGGCGGAGAATAGTCGCTCGTCGTCGGTGGGGTGTTCGGGGAAGTATAGACGCTGTATGGTGCTAGCGTCCCGTTGGCGGCGAATCTCTCGAATCTGCAGGAATCTTGCGGGGGCCGTGGATGTAGAGTCGGCCCACTGGACGCGGAAAGGTAGACGGTCCGCCTCGGCGGGAACGTCCTGCAGACCGCCGAGTTGTCTGATTACCCGGCCGGGGAATATGAGTGTGCTTCCCAAATGGTTGAGAAGGGGGACTCCCACAACTCCGGGACATCCTGTGATCATGGGACCGCTGGGGTTCCATCGAGCGACCCATAAGAAGCGTGCGAGCGTCAACTCACGCCAAAAACGCCTCCATTCCGAGAAGCTGTGCTCGGGAGGTGGGATAACCGGTACCAAGCGCTCGATCAGCGAACGCTCGTCGGCAATGTAGGAGAACGGATGTGATGAGCAAAAGGGGCGGATATGGGCGAGAAGCCAAATCTGAAGTAGGTGCGGGGATCCCCTCATCCTGCCGCGCCGAACCTCCCTAACATAGTCAAGAGACCGGACGGTCTCGGTCAATAAAGCCTCTACGTAACTATGGCCTCCCACCGCTTGGAGGACGACTTGGGCTATAGCCCCGTCAATGAGGTTCGACGAGTACGGAAATAGGAGAGTGCCAAAGACCAAGAGTAGGAATCCATGGCAAGCATCGCGCTGATAGGAAGCCGTTGTAGGCGTCATTGCGCGGAGGAGCGTCCAATTGGAGAGCCATGCAATCCGGATGCCTTGGTCCCACCTCTGATGAAGCTCCTCGTGAATGTCTTGAGCCGGTATGTGGAGAAGGGTGGAGAGTTGACCCTGGACGGTTGTGAACGGATTAGGCACGAAGATGCCGTGGGTCGTGGACGTAGGCCTCTGGATGAGTGCCGTGTACTCCTCGATTGTAGGGGCTAACTCCGTCCCCTGGAAATTGAATACTGCATGCTCGGGATCCCAAAATTCGGCAGCGGTCCTCAAGAAGATCCAGTCCACCGGGGTCTCGGTGAGCATAACCACGTCTCTGATGATGCCCTGGATGAATGCGTGGTCCACCGGCCGGAGAGTCCTCCAGATGCGCATGATGTCTTGCCTCGGCGGCGTGATTGCTTCGAGTCTAAGACCGGGAGCCGGGCGGTCCATCCTTACCTAGATGGAGGAGATGCCGGCTTAACGTTTTAAGAATCAAATCAATGCAATGTCCTAAGTTTTTTTCGAAAAAATGTATGCAGTGCGGAAAGGTAAACTATAGTCGTGTCCTTTACAGTATACATCGCTTTTTCTTACAAAAACAACAAAATGCCCGTCCTAACGAAAAAACTACGGGCCGACTCAAGGACTCGACTTTTGGGTCGGTTGACGGCATGGAGGCAAAAATTGGTCCAGCATGACGGTCCCTGTGTATGCATGGTTTTCGGTGCTACTGGGAGAACCGCTAACTATGGATGGGGGCTCCCGACTCAAGGGTGTGAATTCCTTGAAATCGAGCAAGGATCTTTGGGGGTCGGTTAAGTGGCATAGCCGACTCGATCCGTTCCCTTACTCGGAATCTCTGACTAACCTAGATTCCTATTTTGGCGCCCGTGGGATTTCGGACGAGGTACCTAAAGCTAGTATGATGTGCAATGCATATGCGGGAAATAAAAGTGCGTAAAGTAGATAAGCGGGAAATGCGGAAAGCGGTAAATAAACAAGTGAACAAAGCAAGGGGGAACGAGCCCGAACCCTCTAGCTGTCCCAAGTGGAGTCGCCAAGCTGTGCGCACTCGAATTTCATCTCGTCGGGGCACGCATGCGAGCGCCTAAGCAAACGCGGCTTGGGAGTGTCCACCTTCCCGGGGACGCGCGACGGACGCACGTGAGAAGGAGTCGCCACTTGCCATTTTACGACCCGAAGGTCGAGGGCCGACAAGTTACCCTGGTCTAGGGGTACGGGGTACCCCTAAATGCTAAGACAATGGTCGTACGGAACCGGAAATTCTGAATTCGGGGGTTCTATTACGTGCGGGCCTATATCCCGCACGCCCTTTTGGTACTCTAGCTTGCTAGGCTTGCCGTTTTATTTTATTTACCGCGTGATTTAGGGTCGCACTTGACTCGCCCGTTTTGACACCGTAAAGCCGATGAATCAATCGAGTTAGGCCAAGGATCCGAAAGATGAGTAGACTTGTGTGTCGAGGAATCGGTTCACTATTTTATCGTTACAGTTCATCGAACTGTGATAGTCGATTCCCTGCGCGAACCAAGACCGCGAGTATCCGAGCTTACTCATCTCTTGGTGCTAAAGACCAACTTGACCGGTTCGGCACTCGGGCCTCTCGCTTGCCGATCAGGGATCCTTACAAATGAATGAATAGATGTACAAATAAGATCCTCACAATGTACACTCGAATAATTACAGAATACAACTGAATGAAATAAATGGATCCCGATCGGTTTGCATTAGGCCAATATTCCGCTCCGGCTCACCGCATGTTTTGAATAACCGATAAACAAATTAAGGCAACGCGGGCTCAAGGAGTCGGGGGTTGGGTCCGATTGAACCGATGGTTTGCAGGAGAACCGATTAGTTCCCACTGTAACCGTTGGACCAATCGAGCTCCCGGGTGATATCTAAACACGTTTCACGCATCCAATCCAAATTGCCTTCCACATAGGCCATATTTGGAGTGTAACGGTGACTCGGGGCTAGATCCCACTCCGCACTCGGGTTGCACGCACTCAATGAGTTAGGAGGCATTGGACCTCGTGTTCGATGATTTGGGGCGTTGGACCCCGTGCAACACGTGACCTATAGGCTCGGGCCCGAACCGCAATAAATCATCATATACAAAGATAGAACGGGAGAAAACTGATAAAACTGATACAATACGGACAACAACTGACAATTATCGGTGAATACAGACAAGTGATGTATTAAGTCGAATGTACGTGATTTAATCAGTTATTAACCGGGGTTGATTGGCAAACAATGCATCTAACCTAGGCAAACATAGATGGTGAGCTAGGATACGGTTCTAAGCTAATTACACGTGTGTGTTTGTTTTATGACTCTTGTTCAGTTAAGTGTCACTGCGGTTTCACCGAATTAGCCAAACTCGTGTTTTGACTCTAGATTGGAATCTATCATTCCGCCTATCCATTGTCTAGTGTTTGATTAGGCCAAATGTATGATTAATCCAATTTTTCGTGTTTTACAACTGAGATAAAATGCTCCCCACCGAATCTACGATAGGAAGAAGGAAACACCGAAAATGAACGAAATGGGTTACGCGAATGAAACTCGCACCCGAACGGGTTGCCCTTTTCCGTCCATAGATCGAGGCGTTTCCGACTCCCTAGCGCCTAGGGTATTGATGAATCACGGAATGACGATTATGCCCTTGGATAATAAAATTACAATGTTCGTGTATAAATCGGAGATCGCGTCACACGAAGGAGTCTAAGAAGGACTCTCGTGCCCCGACTCGGGCCGCCTCAAATTGGGCCCGGACTCGGGTTGTGGCCCGTGAGTACTCCCTGGACATCAATTCTATTCGTGTTACACGACTCGGTATTTTGAAATTGTGAATTTTTAATGGAGAAGGGCATTCTCGCCATTCCGTAAGTCATCGATGCGTTTACAAATCAAGGATCGATTCACCCAATTATTTAGTCCAAGTGGTTTACTTAGCCGGATGATACGTTCCGTTTATCCCGTTTGTGAAATTATTCAATATTTGTTGTTCCTTGTTACGGTTATGGTTGCGACGGGCGGTATCGGGATCTAACATATAGGATAAGTGATAAACGTATAGACAACGATAAAAAAGAAAGCGTATTCACAAATAATTCCAAGGATCGACTTCGGAATAACGGAGAGACCAACCGAGACTCCAAGGAGGTCACGAGTGATTCGGCCACCTTTCGAGGATGATTGGCCGAATACCCCTTGACCCGATTCAAATTTCGGTGGGTCTCTCGCATCATTCCTAATCGTCCCTTGCATACATCGTATAACATGCACATAAAAATGACAAACATTTCACTAAGCCAACGCCATCGTGATTTCGGTCATATGGACACGTAAGGCAAACACAATAACATATTCAAAGAGGTTGATGAAATGACATTGGCTCATTCGATAATACACTCGAAGATAAATCGCGAGAAGCACACGAAGTCACGAAACGAGAAACCCATGGCTTCGGATGGGCCAAGGGATCTCTCGGCCTCCCCTTTCATGAGAGGTGGCCGTGAGTTTTCCCTTGGCGCAACCGACTCATAGGATCTCTCTTCTCTAGATCTCGAGTGTTTCTCGTCATAGCAACACGTCACGAATCTTAGGAACAACTAAATCCGGAAGGATGAGATAATCATGGACCCTAGAGAGCCAAGGAGGCTCACGGCTCCCCGTATGTGGCTTGGCCGAGAGCTTCCACGGCTCTCTCGAGTCTATGCCGACCTCGTCCCTCTAGGTTCGGGCTGTTTCACGTCATGCATGCGTATCGTATCATAATAAAATCTGAAACGTGGGGAAATGAACACCTTCGAAGAAGGAGAGAGCCCCGTGTTCTCGGAAAAGCTAGGAAAGCCCACGGCACCCTCCCATGGGTGTCGTCCGTGAGCCTTCGTGGCTCCTTACTGACATGGAGCTCTCTTCCGCTCCGACCATGGACCTTCCCCGTCATGACATGCACATTTATATAACGTACGGACGTAACAAAAAGAATAAAACACTATAACGTTGCATGGGGTTGCATGGGAACTTAGATCCGGGACAAAACGACGTCTTTCATGCATTTGGTTCTTTAAATCATATAAACATCTCATATAAGCAAAGATCGAGGATCATAGTTGCTCTAAGTTTTAAAGAGAGGTTACCTAGCCTCGATGCACGAGGGAAAGAGTTGGGGAAGCGGCCTTGAGAGTCGCAAGACTCGGCTTGAAGCTACGGGTGAAGGACCCAAGGGTTGGCAGCCGCGACAGTCCGTGAAAAAACGGGTCGGCACGCGAGCTCCGGGCACGGCACGGTGCGGGGCCGGGCTCGTTGGACTCCTTAGGGGCAGATCTAGGTGTTCGTGAAAGGTCCCGAACGTGCCGAAGCCTAGACAAACCCGAAACAATGAGATAAAGTCCAGTAAGAAAATAGTAACCCGCTAGAGAAGAATCGGAGGAAAAGGGAGTTGTGCACGGTCGGTCGGCCCTCGGACCGCGACCACCTATTCACGGGGGAAAGTGAGGGTTGTGAGGAACCCGTTGAACGTGATGGCACGACTCGCCGAAGTCGTGGGAAGAAATGGCACGTGGTTGGCTCGGCGTGCGCGGCTAAGGGGGTCTCGAGACCCGAATGTTCTTACGGTTGGAATGGGGTGTAGGAAGCTTCAAACCGAAAATCTAAACCCGAAAATGGACTTAGGGGGTGGAAAATATGTAGGCTAGGGAGTTTGGTGATTTTTGGCTTAAGTCGGATCGGGTGGTTGCCGGAATACCGGATGGTTTTCCGATGATTTTGACCGGTTTTGGCCTTGGCTTGGGGCGGACGAATGAATGAGGATGGGCTGGAGTTTGAGAGGATTTTAGAGGGAGATTGGCTTGAGAGAGAAGGAGAATGGAGAAGTGATTAGAGTTAATGAGGAATGGGAACTTATAGGCTAGCTTAATGGCCCGATTAAGTGAAGTAAAGTGTGGTTTTGTGTGCTAAACTAGGGCTGCCGAAATTTTAATGGGGGTTAGGGAGGGGAAAGTGTCATGTAGAGTGTGGGGAAAGGAAAGGAAAGAGTGATGGGTGTGATAGGATGTGATAGGAAGTGAAAGATGTGAGGGAAAATTCAAATTTGTGGATGGGGGGGCTTGGAGCCGCCGGGTGAGCCGCCGGCCAACGGGGTTAGCCGCGGCTTGGGGCTGTCATGTCGGAGCCAAGGGTTTGAGCCGCGGCTTGGGGTTGAGCCGTGGCTTGATGGCTCGGCTTGGCTGAGCTGTGGGTCCCATTCGATTGAGAGAAAAGCCGGAAAATGCTTGAAACTTGATTGAGCTCGCATCCGATCTCCGATGTCCAATTAATTTGAAGATTTGGAATGCTTGAATGACGAGAATTTGAACGAGCCTAATATCGCCATGCGTCGTGTGAACGAACGTTCGGGTGACTCGGCGCCTCGAGAGTCGGTTTTGCCCTGTTTGGACATTCGAAGCGGAGTTTAGTGTCCCTCGGTCCCCGATTGCTCTTTGGGCATCCTAACATTCGTTTTGGCGATCCTTTTGCCCCGTGGGGGATCGTTGGCTTGTCGCCCTCGGTCGAGGACCGTTGGCCCGGGAAGACCTAGGGACTTTGACCGGGATTTTCTCAGTGTTCTCTGAATGTCTTGAGGTGCTTGGAGATCGTTGTGAGGTGCTCGAGGATCGTTGTGATCTTTGTCTTCCGTGGACGTGCCCCGAAGGCTTGCCGGGAGACGTTCGCGACCACTGAAACGTCCCTCGGGAAACCGAGTCGAGTTTCGGAAGGTCATCTGAAGCTTGTTCGCCGACCTTGATGGCCCTTGGGTGCCTGTAGGCCCGTTTTGGGGGGCCGTCTGCTTGTCAGTGGAGCGGGCCCCGGGAGCTCTGTTAGAAAAGGCGTCCGTGAGAGATCGGGGTGTCCCGGCTCACGCGGCTTGCCCCAGAAATGCGTCCGGACGTGTCATTGGTCACTCTGGCACTGAGAGGGATTTTTGGAGTCCCATATTGGGCACCTTTCAGTGCTTCGGTGACTCGGTGATGAATAGTGCCATAGTGCCGGCTCCGTCGTTTTCGAGATTCCTTGTCCGTTCGTTCTTCTGACTGCTCTATTCCGCCTTTCTTAGTAGACCGTGCTCTTCTCCTATTGCTCATGACCCCGTGCTCACCTATTTGCCTCTGATTGCCGAGTGATGAATAGCGTCCCGAGCTTCGGTCGGGTATCCTCGTGTGGGAAGCCGGTGGGCCAAAATAGGGTGCTGACAGCTGACACCGAGCAGGAGCGAAGACTCAAGAGGATGGAAGAAACAATACGGGCCCTGCAAGCGAATGACGCTCGACCCGACGCGCACTACGGCGACTATAGCCTATTCCCGGGCATGCGGCTGCCCCCCAAGTTCAAGATCCCAGAGTTCAAAACCTACGAGGGCACGACAGATCCACGCCACCACCTCCGCCATTATCGGGGGAAGATGCTACAGTATTGGGAGTACGAGGAGTTTGTCATCCACTCCTTCCAAGACAGCCTGTCGGGATCCGCTCTCGATTGGTTCATGTCACTGAGGGCCGAGGACATTCCGACGTGGGAGGACCTTTCCCGGAAGTTCATCGACCAATACCGGTATTGCGCGGAAGCGCCTCCTACCCTCCTGGAGTTGAGCACAAAAGAGATGGCGCAGGGCCAAAGGTTCGAGTAATACGCCACTAAGTGGCGTGCCCAAGCAGCGAAACACATCCCTCCGATTAGTGAAGCACAACAGACCCAGCTATTCCACTCCACGCTGAGAGGAGTATGTTACTCGCATTTGTTGGCCCACACCTCCTCATTCTCCGATCTCATCGAGGCCGGGAAAAAGCTTGATGTGGACATTAAGCTTGGCAGGATGGAAGGCCCCGCCAGTAAAGAAGAGAAGTCATCGAAGAAGGTCCCCGCGACGTCGTCGTCTTCCGGCGGAAGGAGAGGGAAGGAAGTTTCAGTGAACGCCGTCAACACGGCACATCAGGCGTCCCAGCAATATTTGATGAATTTCACGTCTGCACCTCCCGTAGCTCCCTCCTACGCCCCACATGCACCTCAATATTGGCCTCAACCCCTACCCATCCAATCTACTATTCTGCACTACCGCCTCCACCCCCACCTACTGTGCCGTCGCCCGTCGTCCACCATTATGCCCCTACTCCATCCCAGGCCCCTCAATACCAACCCCCAGCTCCGAGGGCTTCTCAGCCGACACAACGAGTCCCGCCCCCGCAAGGTCAACAGGGTGGAGCAGCACAACCGCGACCCCGCAGACAATACCCGGCTCTGCCGGTCCCGCTTTCCCACATTTACCGGCAAATTCGCGACAAGATCGGGACAATAGCGCCCGGCCCGAGCTTCGATCCAACCATCCAAGATCAAAGCAAGCAGTGCGAGTACCATCGGGGGGCACCAGGGCACACCCTAGACACTTGTTGGAGGTTAAGGGAGAGGATCCAGGAGATGATTGATGCGAAGGAGCTCGTATTCAATGCTGTAAGATATCCGAATGTACAAGCTAATCCCTTCCCCGACCATGGACCGGCTCAGGGGTCCTCCATCAACATGATCACCATCTGCACATCAGGGGAGGGCGAAAGCGAGCATGGCTGCTCTTCTCCCTTCGTGATTGAGTACGCCCCCACAGAAGCGGCAGTTGGGTTCACTGGAATTGACGCACCTCTTACCCCGTTCGTCATAGATGTCCCCGCCCGAGAACCATACTCGGACGACAAGGTCCCCTGGACCTATGAGGGGAGCGTCGGAAGCCTCGAGCAACAACTTGGCGTTATGGGCATAACTCGCTCGGGACTGGTATATGAGAACTCGGCAGTCACGGACAAGGGAAAGGCACTCGCCGCGAAAACAGAGGTGATACCCGGAGTCCCGCGTGCTCCGTCAAAGAGGGTGACCGAGGAAGAAGCCGAAGCCTTTATGAGAATCACCAAGGCTAGTGAGCACAAGGTAGCGGAACAGATGGCCAAATCTCCGGCCCACATATCTGTTGGGAATTGGTGTATGCCCTAGAGGCAATCTGTCATCAATTCTGTAATATGACATTTATTTCATTATAATACGAGGCATTTATGTTATTGTGTAGGTTGCGCTGAATATTAATTTTACACAATAACGTCCTTGGAATAGTAGTTTCAACAGGCATCAAGTGTGACTTGATTGTGAGATCCTATAATGACCGAACACTATTCCTAAATGTCCCTAGTCAAAGTATTATCGTTAATTAGGACAACGATAATGCGGTTAGACTAGTGTGAGTGTAGATTGATGACCAAATCTCACAGGTCATGGATGTGGAGACATCGAGTCACACCGCAGGTATACATTAAGAGTAATGTGTACTGGACTGACCCGTCATGAGACTGCTACATGGGTTGTTACGTGACTGTCATTAGCAGATCTCATTGTGACTATGGTGCAGTGGTCCTTTGACTTGAGGTCATCATAGTTTCCTACATGTAATGTTGTATACTTTGATACTGTCAAACGCCACCGTAACAGGCTGGTTATAAAGACAGTTATTGGGTATACCACAGAGCATGGAGAGGAATGTGAGTGACCAAGATAGGATTTGTCCCTCCTACGTAATGGGAGTGATATCTCACAGCCGCTTGGTGGGCAGAGTCTATAAGTGTATGCATACCCAAATGAGTCGATATAGGGATATCGATCTCATTTGTTCTGATAGACTTACCCGGTAAACCAAGAAAAAGAGATTGAGCCATACGAGGATGACAACGACCATGCCTTGGGCTCAATAGAGATATAGAGGACAAAGGGATTATACTGCACGGTAACATAGGTTACAAAGTTCATCGAGAAATTGACTTTCCGATTACTTGAATAGCAGTGATGCATTGCTAGATGCCGCTCACTGTTTGTAATATTGAAATAGAGATTTCGATATTACTGTCAACGTAATCGGGAACCTACAGGGTCACACACTACGACCAAATCGACGAGATGGTTTTGAAACACTAAATCTATCTAATAGAGATTAGACGAGTTACGGTGCAATTAGTTAATCGGATATTTAATGAGATTAAATTTACCGATTAATTAGACCCCGATTTATTAGATTTAATGGACTTAATTCGATACACGACACAGAGACACACGGGACCCGAATTGGGAGCCACGTGGCACACACATGCCAAGAGACACATGTCATTTGCATGGATGCCAAGTGCATTCCATGTGGCCTCATTTTGCATGAAAGTCATGCAAAATCAATGCATTGTCGAATGCATATATATAGCCATCAGAAATGGGATGGATATATATATATATAGATGACATATGTGTGTGCATGTATATTTTGTATATATGAATGTATGGGTGTACGAGAATTTGGATCGAATTGTTCGATTTGAAGACATCCATTAGTCTTATTGTTATCGGAGTCACACTGGTGTTTCTTTTGAGCATTGGCCGCTAGCACCACTGATCTCGAAGACTCGTCGACGAAGTCGGTATGGATACCGGTAGAGGCGTTACGCGTGGGACGCTTGGTCGACGGTTTAAAAGATTCCAAGTACACTTTATCTATTCCCATTATACTAGTAGGTCTTGGGATCTAGTTTCACGGGTAGGAAATTTTGAATTTCTATTCCTTTTACGCTTCCGTAGGCCCCGTGAAACTAGCAATTGGTATCAGAGCCTAGCTAGTTAGAATCTGAATAGATAGAAGTATGAAATAGGATTTTATGCTTGTTACATGTGTGCTTGATGCTAGCATGATTGTTAGACCTGGACTAGGCTATAATTGTGTTAGTATAATGGTTGTACTTGCATGACTGTTAGTGGTATAATTGTTATACATAGGAACTATTATGTAATAGTTACATAATAGTATATGGTGAGATCGATTTAAATATTATTAAAATCCCTCAATAATATTAAGTCCATAGCCTTCCATCGTGTAACGCTCGTCAAGACCAAGATCGATAAGTGTGTAGACCTAGCCCTCGCAGGATGCCCTCATCTATCCTGGTAAGGCGTTGTGTTTACCGATGGGTCGGACTTAACTGAGCAAGCTTAATAGGATTAAGAGTTCAGAGGCAAGGAGTTGGGCATCAATCTACAAGGTAGATTGGAATAAGGTGTTATTTACCCAACTAACCAAGAGTTGCATGTGATGCAATCGGGAAAGAGGGTTCCCTACCTAAATAGCCAGTTCTGGGAGTTTCAGCCCTCGCTGACTCAGAACTTTGTGAAATATGGATCTTGGACTGCTATGAGAATGAGATTCTCCAAGTCAATGGTGAGGGTCATTGATTTGATAAAAATAGTGGGAGCAATATTTAATAAAGTCCTCATTAAATATTGCTATGTTATAATACTTATTCTGTGTATTTCTGTGGTAGTTTCCATGGCAGCAAACACATCTAGTGCCTTTTGTTTGCGATCAATCCTTGATAAGGAAAAACTATCCGGGAATAATTTCTTGGATTGGTACCGCAACTTGAGAATCGTTCTCACTTAGGAGAAAAAGTTATATGTCTTGGAGCAACCTCTTCCTGCGCCACCGCCTGATAATGCCACCCGAGCTGAGAGAGATGCTTATAGGAAGCATCAAGATGATGCCGTGAGCGTCGGATGTCTCATTCTAGCCACCATGGATCTGAAGCTTCAAAAGCAACACGAGCACATGGGGGCGTACGATATGATCGTACATCTCAGGCAGCTCTATCAAGAGCAGGCCCGGCATGAGCGGTTCGACGTATCGAAGGCACTTTTTCAGGCAAAGTTGACTGAGGGCAGCCCGGTAGGTCCTCATGTACTCAATATGATTAGGTACGTGGAGACTCTGGGACGACTAAGATTTCCTCTAGGTCAAGAGTTGGCCACAGATTTAATCCTGCAGTCGTTGCCCGGCAGTTATAGTCAGTTCGTCCTGAACTATAATATGAATGACTATAACAAACCATTGCCTGAACTGCTTGGCATGTTGAGAACAGCTGAGCAGGATATTAGCAAAGGGACACCTGTTCTGATGGTCCAAGGGACCAAGAAAAAGGGCAAAGGCAAGAAGAAAGGCAAGAAAGCTAAGGGCGCATCCAAGTATGACTCGGGTGCATTGAAGCCCAAGGCCAAAGTGGCAAAGGATGATTGCTGCTTCCATTGTGGTAACAGTGGCCATTGGAAGCGGAATTGCAAGGTATACCTGGAGGAGTTGAAGAAGGAGAAGGGAAGTGAGACTTCCACTTCAGGTATCCATGTTATAGAAATCAACGTATCTACTGCTTCTACATCCTGGGTATTAGATACCGGGTGTGGTGCTCACATTTGTGGAAATGTACAGGATCTAAGAAATAGTAGATCGTTGACAAAGGGCGAGGTGGACCTACGAGTTGGAAATGGAGCAAGGGTTACTGCATTAACTGTAGGGACTTATCACCTGTCTTTGCCTACTGGACTTGTACTGGATCTTGACGACTGTTATTATGTGCCTGCTATTAGTAGAAACATAATATCTGTTTCTTGTTTGGACAAGAAAGGATTTTGTTTCACTATCAAGAACAAGTGTTGTTCTATGTACATGGATGATGTATTTTATGGCAGTGCACATTTAAGTAATGGTCTGTATGTTCTTGATCTAGACACACCCGTTTATAACGTGGAAACCAAACGGCTCAAGTCCAATGATTCGAACCCGACTTACCTCTAGCATTGTCGTTTAGGCCATATTAGCGAGAATCGCATCTCCAGACTCCATAAGGATGGATTACTGGACTCGTTTGATTTTGAATCAATCGAGACATGCGAACCTTGTTTAATGGGGAAAATGACTAAGGCCCCCTTTACTGGAAAGGGTGAGCGAGCTAGTGATCTTTTGGCCTTCATACATACCGATGTATGTGGACCAGTGAACAAGCTTGCTAGAGGTGGGTATCTCTACTTCATTACATTTACTGATGATTTCAGTAGATTTGGATATGTGTATTTGATGAAACACAAATCCGAATCCTTTGAAAAGTTCAAGGAATTTAAGAATGAAGTGGAAAATCGGTTGGGTAAGAGTATTAAAGCTCTTCGATCAAGTCGAGGAGGTGAATATTTGAGCTATGAGTTTGCTGACTATCTTAGACAGTGTGGGATTCTATCCCAACTGACTCCACCCGGAACACCACAGTGGAATGGTGTAGCTGAGAGGAGGAATCGAACATTATTAGATATGATTCGGTCTTTGATGAGTCATGCAGATTTATCGGACTCCTTCTGGGGATATGCTCTACAGACAGCGGCTCTCATATTAAACCATGCTCCGTCGAAATCAGTTGAAAAGATACCATATGAGATGTGGTATGGGAAGCGTCCCAATATGTCTTTTCTAAAGATATGGGGTTACGAAGCTTACGTGAAGAAATTGTCTTCGGATAAGCTTGGCCCTAAATCGGATAAATGTTACTTTGTAGGGTATCCTAAGGAAACACGAAGATACTATTTCTATAATCCCACCGAGGGCAAAGTGTTTGTCGCTCGAACTGCATTATTCCTTGAGAAAGAGTTTCTCTTCAAAGGAACAAGTGGGAGGAAATTAGGACTTGGGGAAGTTCTACCACAAAATGACATTGACCAATCGACGGGTAAAGTTGCAGAACAACCACAAGGTGTTGTGGTACAATCTTCTACACAAGTGACACAGGAGCCTTGTAGGTCTGGTAGGATACGTCATGAGCCCGAGAGATATGGTTTTCTCGTGACTCAAGATAATGATGTATTGCTCGTAGATAATGATGAGCCTACTACCTATGCGGAAGTCGTGACAAGCCCAGACTCCGAGAAATGGCTGGAGGCCATGAGATCTGAGATGGAGTCCATGTACACCAACCAAGTCTGGACTTTGGTTGATCCACCTGAAGGGGTAAAACCTATTGGGTGTAAGTGGGTCTTCAAGAAGAAGACAGATATGGATGGTAATGTGATTACCTTTAAGGGTCGACTAGTGGCAAAAGGTTTCAGACAAGTTCATGGTGTTGACTATGACGAAACCTTTTCCCCGGTGGCTATGCTTAAATCTATCAGGATCTTGCTTGCAATTGCAGCTTACTATGACTATGAGATCTGGCAGATGGATGTCAAAACTGCTTTCCTGAATGGAAAGCTCCTCGAGGATGTATACATGACACAACCTGAGGGTTTTGTCGGTCCACAAAGTGCCGGAAAGATTTCTAAGCTGCAACGTTCTATTTATGGACTGAGGCAAGCTTCTAGGAACTGGAATCTTCGCTTTGATGATGCAGTCAAAGAGTTTGGCTTCATTAAGAATGAAGATGAACCCTGTGTTTACAAGAAGGTTAGTGGGAGCGCAGTGATCTTCCTGGTATTGTATGTAGACGACATACTTTTAATCGGGAATGACATTCCTTCCCTACAGTCTGTGAAGACTTGGTTGGGAATGTGTTTCTCCATGAAAGACTTAGGCGAAGCTACCTATGTGTTAGGTATCAAGATCTATAGAGATAGATCCAGGAGAGTCCTTGGCTTAAGTCAGAGTGCATATGTAGATAAAGTGCTTCGGCGCTTTAGTATGCAGGATTCTAAGAAAGGATCGCTGCCCATGTTACATGGCATAAGCCTTTCAAAGGCTCAGAGTCTTTCTACTCAGGAGGAGAGGGATCGCATGAGTAGGATTCCATATGCATCAGCTATTGGATCCATCATGTATGCCATGTTATGCACTCGACCTGATGTCTCGTATGCTTTGAGCATGACAAGTCAGTACCAATCAGATCCAGGTGAGAGACACTGGATCGCAGTAAAGAACATCCTTAAGTACTTGCGAAGGACTAAGGAGATGTTCTTGGTATATGGGGGCGAAGAAGAGCTCGTTGTAAGAGGTTACACCGATACTAACTTCCAGTCCGATAAGGACGATAGTAGATCGCAATCAGGGTATGTGTTCTGCCTCAATGGAGGTGCTGTGAGTTGGAAGAGTTCCAAGTAGGAGACAGTAGCCGACTCCACCACAGAGGCCGAGTATATCGCTGCCTCTATCGCTGCAAAAGAGGCCGTTTGGATCAAGAAGTTCGTAACAGAACTTGCTATGGTTCCGAGCATCGCAGACCTAGTGGAACTCTATTGTGACAACAATGGAGCCAATGCGCAGGCTAAGGAACCCAGGTCTCACCAGCGATCCAAACATATACTCAGGCGCTGCCATCTCATTCGCGAGATTGTCGACAGAGGAGATGTGAAGATATGCAGAATACCAACAGATGAGAATCTCGCAGATCCACTTACGAAGCCTCTTGTATAGCACAAGCACGAGGCTCACACTAGATCCTTAGGCATTAGGAATATGCCAGATTGGCTCTAGTGTAAGTGGGAGATTGTTGGGAATTGGTGTATGCCCTAGAGGCAATCTGTCATCAATTCTGTAATATGACATTTATTTCATTATAATACGAGGCATTTATGTTATTGTGTGGGTTGCGCTGAATATCAATTTTACACAATAACGTCCTTGGAATAGTAGTTTCAACATGCATCAAGTGTGACTTGATTGTGAGATCCTATAATGACCGAACACTATTCCTAAATGTCCCTAATCAAAGTATTATCGTTAATTAGGACAACGATAATGCGGTTAGACTAGTGTGGGTGTAGATTGATGACCAAATCTCACAGGTCATGGATGTGGAGACATCGAGTCACACCGCAGGTATACATTAAGAGTAATGTGTACTGGACTGACCCGTCATGAGACTGCTACATGGGTCGTTACGTGTCTGTCATTAGCAGATCTCATAGTGATTATGGTGTAGTGGTCCTTTGACTTGAGGTCATCATAGTTTCCTACAGGTAATGTCGTATACTTTGATACTGTCAAACGCCACCGTAACAGGCTGGTTATAAAGACAGTTATTGGGTATACCACAGAGCATGGAAAGGAATGTGAGTGACCTAGATAGGATTTGTCCCTCCTACGTAATGGGAGTGATATCTCACGGCCGCTTGGTGGGCAGAGTCTATAAGTGTATGCATACCCAAATGAGTTGATATAGGGATATCGATCTCATTTGTTCTGATAGACTTACCCGGTAAACCAAGAAAAAGAGATTGAGCCATACAAGGATGACAACGACCATGCCTTGGGCTCAATAGAGATATAGAGGACAAAGGGATTATACTGCATGGTAACATAGGTTACAAAGTTCGTCGAGAAATTGACTTTCCGATTACTTGAGTAGCAGTGATGCATTGCTAGATGCCGCTCACTGTTTGTAATATTGAAATAGAGATTTCGATATTACTGTCAACGTAATCGGGAACCTACAGGGTCACACACTAAGACCAAATCGACGAGATGGTTTTGAAACACTAAATCTATCTAATAGAGATTAGACGAGTTACGGTGCAATTAGTTAATCGGATATTTAATGAGATTAAATTTACCGATTAATTAGACCCCGATTTATTAGATTTAATGGACTTAATTCGATACACGACACAGAGACACACGGGACCCGAATTGGGAGCCACGTGGCACACACATGCCAAGAGACACATGTCATTTGCATGGATGCCAAGTGCATTCCATGTGGCCTCATTTTGCATGAAAGTCATGCAAAATCAATGTATTGTCGAATGCATATATATAGCCATCAGAAATGGGATGGATATATATATATATATATATATATATGACATATGTGTGTGCATGTATGTTTTGTATATATGAATGTATGGGTGTATGAGTATTTGGATCGAATTGTTCGATTTGAAGACATCCATTAGTCTTATTGTTATCGGAGTCACACCGGTGTTTCTTTCGAGCATTGGCCGCTAGCACCGCTGATCTCGAAGACTCGTCGACGAAGTCGGTGTGGATACCGGTAGAGGCATTACTCGTGGGACGCTTGGTCAACGGTTTAAAAGATTCCAGGTACACTTTATCTATTCCCATTCTACTAGTAGGTCTTGGGATTTAGTTTCACGGGTAGGAAATTTTGAATTTCTATTCCTTTTACGCTTCCGTAGGTCCCGTGAAACTAGCAATATCGTTGCTGGCCCTTCTCCTCAGCTCGGAACCACACAGGGAAGCCCTCCTGCGGGTCCTAACAGCTGCACAAGTACCCAAGGGGATGTCTCCGGACCGAATGGAGGAAACCATCAACTCCATTTTCTTCAATACCATCTCGTTTTCAGACGACGAGCTCCCCTCTTAAGGATGCGCGCATTCCCGGGCATTGCATATTGTCTGCAAGTGCAACAACCACATCGTCGGTCGGGTCATGATTGACAACGGCTCCACATTCAACGTATGCCCGGTGACTACGTTGAAGCAGATGAAGATAGATCTCAACCGCGTCCGCCCGAGTAAGACAACGGTCCGAGCCTTCGATGGCTCGCGAAGGGAGGTGAACGGGGGGATCGACCTCCTCATAGATATCGGCCCGTGCTCTTTTAGCGTCACATTCCAAGTGCTGGATATCCCGAATGCCTTCAGCCTACTACTCGGGAGACCTTGGATCCACTCGGCCGACGCCATTTCCTCCTCTCTGCATCAGAAGCTAAAATTCATCGTTGAGGAGAGGATCATCACGGTCAAAGGAGAGGAAGATTACGCCATCTATAAAGAGACAGCGGTCCCTTACATCAGCGTCGGAAACGATGAAAACCTGCCCTTCTACTCCTTCGAGACCATCTCCGTCATTCGGGATTACGGAGAGGTCGGACCGTCCCGTGCCGACCGCATGATAGGGAAAGTCCTTTTGCGCCACAATTACATCCCCGGCATCGGCCTTGGGGAGCGCGGGCAAGGAATCAGCCGCCCCATCGAAGTTGAAGAGTATAAGCATAGGAGAGGACTCGGCTTTCGCCCCTCCTGCCATGAAATTATTGAGGCCCGCCGAGGCAACCATCTCCATTGCCTCGCTACGCACTATGGAAGACTCAACAGGGGCATGCAAGTTCCCCCACTTTCTCACTTCTTCCCCCGACCTCCTCTCATCATCGGGAGCACCCTTGACGGCCCTTCCTCGGACCCCGACAACACGCCTGACGCTTCGCCAACCGTGTACGCCGTCACCGAGGAGATTCCTTCAGGGGTTCACATCCGCCCGGCGCAGGAAAATGAGGAGCTCAACAATTGGACCTCAGTCCCGCGCTATTCGGCTGTGATCGCCGATGTGTAAGATTTATCTATGTAAAAGATGTTTCCCGCGTGTTGGCGCAACCATAGGCCGCACGACGGAAGAGGGATTTCTGTTATGGTTTCGCGATCCGTACGATCAATGAATTTCCTACATGCACTTTTTGAATTCTCACGTGTTCTATTTCTTTCCCTGCTCTCTCGTTTACAACGTTCTGATTGTTCTAAGACGATCCTTTCAATTTTCCAGGCTCCACTCGAATCCAAATCATCGACACGTCGATTCGAACCCATCCGAAGAGTGTCTCGGAGAGCCCCGACTCGTATACTTCGGGGAAGGGCTCGACGAAGACAGTCAAGTGCCTGAGATTGAAGAGAGTTTGCACTGCCTCGAGGATCGCTAGCTCACCTCAGTCGAGCCAATGGAAGAGATTAATGTGGGCATCGAAAACGAGCCTCGCACCTTAAAGATTGGCTCGGGTCTCGACCCAACGCAACGAGCCCGAATGATCGACTTCCTAACAAGATACCAAGAAGTTTTTGCCTGGTCCTACGCCGACATGCCGGGTCTAGACCCGTCGATAGTGAAGCACTTCCTCTCGCTAAACACTGAGAAGTTTCCGCCCAAACGGCAGCAATTACGACGGCAACGGGCAAGCCTCCTTCTCCGCATCAAAGAGGAGGTTGTCAAGCAGATCAACGCAGGTTTTCTCGAAGTTTGTAACTATTCCGAATGGGTGGCGAACATTGTGCCGGTAGAAAAGAAGGACGGAAGGGTTCGAGTTTGCGTCGACTACCGAGACCTCAACAAGGCTAGCCCTAAAGACAATTTTCCCTTGCCCCACATCGACATACTAGTTGATAACACGGCGCACCACGCCCAATTTTCTTTCATGGACGGCTTCTCCGAATACAACCAAATTCGGATGGCCGAGGAAGACAAGATCAAGACGACGTTTCACTTCAATGTGGGGAACCTTTTGTTACCGTGTCATGCCTTTCGGCCTCAAGAATGCCGGGGCAACTTATCAGAGAGCTATGGTTACATTGTTCCACGATATGATGCACAAAGAAGTCGAGGTCTATGTCGACGACATGATTGCCAATTCCAAAGAAGGAGAAGATCACCTCGTTAATTTGAAGCGTCTTTTCGGCCGCTTAAAAGAGTACAAACTTCGGCTTAATCCGGCAAAATGCACTTTCGGCGCCCGATCGGGAAAACTACTAGGATTCGTGGTCAGCGAGCGCGGTATCGAGGTAGATCCGGATAAGGTCAAGGCAATCAAAGAGCTTCCTCCGCCGTCATCGGTTCGTGAAGTACGAGGCTTTCTAGGGCGATTGAATTACATCGCGTGATTCATTGCAAACCTGACAAACAAATGCCAACGCGGCGATCGAATGGGACGAAGAATGTCAGAAGGCCTTCGACACCATCAAGGCATATCTGGTTCAACCGCCGGTGTTGGTTCCGCCTACACCAGGCCGCCCCCTCATACTTTACCTAACTGTACGCCGACAATCATTAGGATGAATGTTAGGGCAGGAGGAGGAGTCCACACACACGGAGCACGCGATCTATTATCTGAGCAAAAAGTTCACCGACGGAGAGTCCAATTATCCGGAAATCGAGAAGATGTGCTATGCATTGGTGTGGATCATGCAGAGGCTCACGCTTTATCACACGATTCGCTTGCTGTCAAAGGCGGATCCCCTAAAGTATTTACTCGATAGCCATGCGGAACATCGCCAAATGGCGTTGTCAGTTGACGGAAAATGACATCGAGTACGTATCCCGCACCTCGGTTAAGGGGCAGGCGATCGCGGATCATTTGGCAGAATTCCCAATTGAAGATAACACGCCGATCGACCCCAACTTCCCGGATGAGGGGATTCTTCAAGTAGATGATGAGGGGGAAAAACCGGAATGGAGGATGTATTTTGATGGCGCCGTCAACTCCACAGGGTCCGTTATTGGCGCAGTGCTAATATCCCCGGACGGACGCTATTACCCGGTAGCGGCAAAGATCGACTTCCCGTGCACCAATAATGTGGCCGAATACGAGGCATGTATTCTCGGCCTACAAGCGCCGATTGATTTCAAGGTAAAAGAGCTAGAAGTATTTGGCGACTCTATACTCACAATCTTCCAAACATTGGGGCTGTGGAAGACAAAAGATGCGAAGTTAGTGCCATACCACGAGTGCCTCGAGAGGTTAACCGAGAACTTCGAAGACATCTCGTTCACCTACACCCCGCGCATGAATAATCAATTCGCAGATGCGCTCGCGACGCTTGCCTCCATGGTGAGCATCACAAAGGAAAACCTTATCGAGCCCCTCGAGATTGAGATAACCAAAGGGACGGCACACTGCAACGCGATCGAAGCGTCCGAGGCAAAGCCGTGGTACGAAGACATCAAGAACTTTCTAAGAACCGGCCAATGCCCTCCATTCGCTGATCGCCGCGACCGAAAGACGCTCAGACGCCTCGCGATACACTATTTTCTGAGCGGCGAGATACTTTACCGCCGTTCCTTTGACTCCACGCTCCTTCGGTGCATCGATGAACACGAGTCGCGACGTCTTATGGAGGAAGTGTATGAGAGAAACTGTGGACCCCATATGAACGGTCTCATGCTCACTAAGAAGATTATGCGCCTAGGCTATTATTGGTCCACCATGGAGACTGATTGTGTGAAGCATGTCAGACATTGCCACCGATGTCAAGTTTACGCCGATCAGATCAAAGCGCCGCCCAACGAACTACGCCCCATGACGGCACCATGACCCTTTTCAATGTGGGGAATGGATGTGATTGGCCCGATCAACCCCAAAGCGTCTAACGGACATATGTTTATCTTGGTGGCAATTGATTACTTCACTAAATGGATCGAGGCTATCACTCTAGCGTCGATCACTGCAAAAGCCGTGGCCCGTTTTCTCAGACGCGATGTCATTGCCCGGTATGGAGTTCCGGCGACGATCATCACGGATAATGCCAAGAATTTGAACAACAAAGTCATCGACGAGCTTTGTGCCCAATTTAAGATTCGACACCGCAACTCCACTCCATACCGTCCGCAAATGAACGGTGCGGTGGAAGCTGCGAACAAGAACATCAAGAAGATCATTGAAAAGATGACGGTGAATTACAAGGATTGGCACGAAATGCTTCCTTACGCTCTCTTGGCATACCGAACTTCAATCCGGACCTCCACGGGGGCAACTCCATATTCCTTGGTTTACGGCATGAAAGCAGTCCTCCCAATTGAGGTTGAAATCCCTTCCATGAGGATTCTCGCCGAAACCGAACTTGAAGAAGCAGAATGGGCGAAACAGCGCTGTGAACAATTAAACTTCATTGATGAAAAGAGATTGAAAGCGCTGTGCCATGGATAGTGCTACCAGCAAAGAATGGCTCGGGCATTCAACGCGAGAGTCCGTCACCGCGAATTCAACCCCGGTGACCTCGTTTTGAGGAAAGTCCTACACGTCACGCCGGACTCCCGGGGAAAGTTCTCATACAAATACGACGGACCCTTTGTTGTCAAGGAGACCTTCTCCGGGGGAGCCGTCATTTTAAGCGACATGGATGGGACTGAAAATGCACTCCCGGTCAACGCTGACGCCATCAAGAAGTATTATCCATGATCATCCACATTCGTATCTCAGTTGTCGGACCTCGTGTCCATTTCTTTTATAGTACCTTTTTTTCATTTCTCTATGTGTACACAGACTCCCATCACTCTCTTCACCACGAAACCTTCCTGAGAGAAAAGAAGAATAACTCTCCCGCTAGGTCGAAAACCTCTCCGAGGCGGCCTAGGCAAAAGTTAGGGAACGAGGGGCACGACTTAAAATCTCGCAAAAGGGAGTCGTGGTAAAAGGAGAGCATAAATCACTTCCTCGCTAGGTTGAAAACCCGCAAAGGGCGGTCTAGGCAAAAGTTAGAGGAACCGAGAGATGCGATTGGACCCAAACATGGGTGATCGTAGCAAAAGATGAGTGTTCATGTGAGAAAAATCAAATAAAATACCCCGCTAGGTCATCACGCATCTCGTGGCCTAGGCAAAAGTTAGGGGACAATGTCGGCTTGACCACGAAAGAAAGGCAACACTTCTCCGTGAAGCTACACCGAGTAGTGGTTCGGCATCTTCCGACGCGAGCAAACTCTCTTCGGCTCTCCAGGCTCGAGACCCGTTTCGAAATGGGGTCGAGTCGACGTATCCTAGATTTGGAGGATCCCATAAGATCCCTCCTTTTACCTTTATGCACATATTCTACGGGCTATCCGTTCCAGAAAAAGCCACTCTCCGATAGGGACATGACCGCCCTCCAACGGTCACCAATAGCAAATCCTCGATACATCTTTACATAGATTCTTCTTATGCATCATAGTCTCGTCGACTGAGTGCGACTGACGTCCTTTGTAGGTTTCCGTTTCTCCGCGCGCAGGTACGGTCGGGAACCCTGAGAGGCATCTTCTCCCCGACGGACGCGAGTGTGGCCCATGTAGCAGGCCGCAATCCCGAGCCGAGTGAAGGGGCAAAAAGGGGGAAAACCACTCAACTCCCGCTCAAACCGCGACGAATGACACCTCGCATGGCACAAGCATGACTTCGGTTCCGAGACGCACCATCCACCTTTGCCGGCACCTCCGAGATGCCATCTGGCGTCGATGTCCACTTCTGCCTTCCCTACACTTTAGTAATTTTACTGCTTTTGTCAGCACCCTATTTTGGTCCACCGGCTCCAACAGAAGACTTCCGATCAAAGCTCAGGTCACTATTCACGATCTGGAAACCGGAGGCGAACATGCTGGCACGAAATCATGAATTATGGGAGAGAAGCAGGGTCCACTAGAAAAGCACAGGAGGGCAATTGGAAGAGTAAACAGACGACGAGCCCCGAAGCAACAGGGGTTGGCACTGTGACACTATTTATCACCGGATCACCGAAGCGTCGGAAGGTATCCAATATGGGACTCTAAAAATCCCTCTTGGTGCCAAAATGACCAATGGCACATCTGAGCGCATTTCAGAAGCATCCTGCTTATGCCGGGGCACTCCCAAACATTCACAGACGCCTTCCCAACAGGGCTCCCGGGACGTCCAACCCGCCAATGAACAAACGACACTCGGAAACAGGCCTACACACACCCAAGGACCACCAGAACCATGAAACGGGATTCAGACTGCGTTTCGGGGTTCATCTTGGTCTCCCGAGTGGATTTCGACCCCTAAAAAAGGGGCCATTTTCTACAGAAAGACATAGCCGGAGACCCTTTTAACAAATCGTCAGTGCACGAGATTTGAGCCAATCAATCCCAAGGACCTCAAGGGCTTGGGAGTTAAATCCCGATCGCATTACAAAATCCATTTAGGTTTCCCGAGTACCATTCCAGTAACAAAAAGGCCCCTTTCATGGGGAATCTTGTGATCATAGCTCATTCAGGAAAATGTTGACATCCGAGCTTTGCACCACCCACTCCCAACAACCCCCAGGGGCTAGGAAATCATTTCGATTCGGACCAAGCAAGTCATACCGATCTCCCGAGTGACGTTTCAATGGTCACGAAAGTCTCCCGACAAGCCTTCGGGACTCATTTTTGACAAACGGAGATCACAGTGGTCTCCGAACACATCAGGACACTCGGGAAACACTGAGAAAGCCCCGTTCGCGGATTCCTAGGTCATCTTCTGTTATCGATCTCCAGTCGGGGTCAGTGAGTAAACCGTTCTGCCCAAAGCACAAAGTACACCGACACGAGCGGTACAGCACGTAGAGGCGCGAACATGCGACAGAAACGAACAACTTCGCTCCAATCATCCAAACTGAGCAAAACTGGCTTTTAAGAGCCCGAGCTACCCGAGCATTTACTTACACGGAGCATGTCAATATTAGGCTCATTAAAATTGCATTTGCACATACATCGATAATTCGTCGTTCAAACGAGCCACGAAAATCAAACAAGCGACCAATCGAGCCCCGAGCTTCTTTCGGCTTTCTTTCTAGTCAAGTGGGACCCTTGAGCTAGCCAAGCCAAGCCGAGCCAAGCCATGGCTTCTCTCTAGGGGTGGCTAAAAGCAAGCCAACTCTCTCCCATCCACCCATTTCAAAATATCTCTTACACCCCATCACTTCTCTTCTTCCATCCATCACCTCCCATCAACTTTTCAAGACTGTCAGCACCCCATTTTAGCTCACCTTTCCAAACAACGATATCAGCAATGGTCCAAGCCACAACTTGAGTTGAATACAGAAAAACGACTTAACAGAGCAGAAATCACTATTCATCCTCAAGTCGGCAAAATTGAGCAGAAGACATACACACATGACAGAAGGACTCTAGGAGTCACCAAAGGGTAACAGAGTGGCTAGAGAGCTCAACAACGTCCAAAACCGGCATTTCCAGTGTACCACATAGACAGTCCTATTTTCCGATAGTTCGCTCGACCGTCGGAAGATAGCCAACATTGGACTTCAAAAATCCACATCGATGCCAAACAGATGAAAAGTGTCTTCAAATGCATTTCGCAAATCATCTGCTCTATACAGAACAACTTTCTGTATACAGACAACTTTTTAGTGGAAGTCCAAAAATGCCGGTTTCTCGGAGAAAAGTTAATTCCAAATTTCAGATGCAGCCATGCCCCATAATCATACAGAGCACAAGCAATGCTTCAGATTGTCTTTTGGAAGCCATACAGACACTCTAAATGACTTCCGAGCGATAAAACGGGCATACCTTTCTTCGGAAAAGCATAACCGGAGATTGGTCTGATGGAATTACGGCAAACGAAGTTCATACTACATTGCCCTGAAAACTCCAGCGGACATTCGCAATTGGGCAAAACAGACAGCAAAACCCTTCTCAGTTTCCCGAGTAACCTCCAAGAAGCACAAAAGACCATTTTCAGTGGAAATCCATATCTGGAGGTCCTCTTTGGGGAAACTTGACACCGGATGCTTACGTTACACAATGCTAGCCTTCTCAAGGCTCGATGTGGAGTCGTCGGAATGAATCACACAACTCATCTAGACCCCCCGAGCAGTGCTTTAAGGGTCTCAGATGCACTTTTCATATCCTTAGAGGCCCAATCTCAGCAAACAGAGATCACAGTGATCTCCGGATCGCTCAAGAAAGCAATCTGAGAAATCCAGTTTCGGCCTCCTAGGACATCTCCGGCTCCATATTTGTATTTACCGGCTTAAGGGACAAGTGCCCACATAATTTGACAATTTATGTCAAAATGACCGACGTGGGATGCAGATACAAGATATGCTGTCAGAAGTGGGTAACCTCGCTCTGAATGCATAAAAGGAGCAAAACCGGCTTCCGAACCTCATACAGACATTTGGCAATTCCTCACGGAAAATGCCAATCTCGGACTCATTAAATCCGTTTCCTCGCGTATATCGATAATTCAACATTCAATTCGAACCACGAGCTTCGAATGCGCGATCAATCGAAACCCGAGCTTTTTCCCTATTTCTCCTCTTCGGTCGTGGGACCCACGGGCTACCCAAGATGAGTCACCCCTTGCTCTAGAAGCTTCTTCTTCTTCTCTAATGCAAGAAGCCAACTTGCACTCTTGCATGAAAATATCCAAGAAGTTTGAAGACAACACTCAAGCCTTCATCAATGCTTATTAATGCTTTTGGCTCTTCCACATGAAGGATACTTGGCTCACATTCATCCTCATCCTTATTAGACAAACCGAAATTTGCTAATGGGAGGGTTAAGTGTGCTTGCTTTTGCTTAATTGCCCATTAGCTTTGCCTATAAATAGCCCCAAAGTGATTAAGTTAATCACTTCTCCTCTTACACACTCTCTCCAACCTTTCTCCTTCAAGAAATCCTCTCAAACTCCATAGCCAAGAACACTCAAGAACCAGCAAATTTCAGCACTTAGAAAGAAAAGAAAAGAGAACCGAAAAGATCCAAAGAGAGCCTTGAGTTCTTAAGTCGGATCATCATCCCGACTTAAGCTCAAAAATTCTCAAACTCCATATCCCACTCATTTTGGACTCATGGAGTTCATTGGTGAAGTTGATTTTTCCATTTGAAATCTTTAAATTATTGTTTCAGGTCATTTAGTGCATTTCAGGTGAAGAATCGTCACTCTCGGGTGAATAGTGCCAGCCGTGTGCAAGCCGCGCGCACGCCCCGCGCGCACGCCGCGCTCCCGCGCATGCCCCGCGCATCCTGTGCGCCTGCCCGGGCGCCCCGCGCACCTCCCGTGCACTCCAGCCGCACGCCCGTGCGCCTAGCTCCTCGAACGTGCATTGCCTTGCACCCGAGCACTCTTCCAAGCGTTCAACCGAGTCACCCGACTCTCGAACACTTCCCCGACTCTTTCCTCGTATCCCGAGGCAAGGTATAACATTCTCGACTTAGAGAAGTTAAAACCTTTTACTTGCATGGCTATGGAGTATTATGGTGTTTTATGCATGTTTAAATTGCAAGATTTAATTTTTATACACTTTTATGTTATGTTATGCATGTTTACCACTTTATAACTTGCTAGCATGTCGGAAAAAGGTTTGGATTGTCATTTGGAAGACCATCCCGACCCGGAAATGGCAAGCAAGCTCACAGCCAAGTCTCTAAATGGGATGGCCGAGACTTAAGTTGCTCTTTTCCGGTTAAGATTGGTCTCCTTAGCCCGATCCAAGTTAGTTTCCTAGTTTATTTTGTTGTTCTTGCATGCATGAAGTCGGTATTATTTTATCGATTCCTTAAATAATATGTTTGTGAATGTTTGCATGTTTAAATGAGTTAATCAAATCATAGTAATACCGGCTTTTGTCAAAAACGTGTTATTCATCATGTTTGATGTTTGAGCATGCGAAAATGATTAAACCAAGACAAGGAAATCATTTGTGATTTGAATCGAGCCATGAGAGTATTCGGCCATCCTTGACAAGGTGAAGCCTAGGGCTTCTTGGCCCTTTTGGATCAAGAATGATTTCCTTATCTCAAGTTTAATTCATTTCTCGGATTGTATGAAATTGTAATTTTGATATTTCCACGATTCCCATGTTAAAACATCGTTTAAAACCCTTTCTAAAACAAACATGCATGGGTTTGTGTACCGAGGACTCATTCGGATCCATTCAATTATAAGGGTATTGTTGGTTATTCAACCGAATTATCCTTGATCATTATGGATTCGTTTTGGTCGTCGAATCACGAATCGCTTTCACAATTAATGCATTTGGCACAACCCTTAAGCATTAATTCCACGAACGGGTTAATTGGGACGTTCACACGGTTAATTCATTCAATTTAAACAACTTTGCACGAATTGGACATTAATTTGTAACTCGTGTCGACGAATTACAAAACGGTGTTAATGCCCTTTTCAAAACCCTCATACTTTCAAATCCGTATTGTGTTGTTCTTCTTTTTCTGAAAACAAATTTTCAAATCAAGGGCAAGAACATCATTTTGTGATTTGCCGTCATTTTAGCATCGTTTAAGATGTCAATTGGGTATTCTGTATCAAAATACAATTACCGGACTAATCATTTCACCCGACTTAACCAAATCCTAGAAAATGGTTAGGCGGAACTCTAGGTTCCAAATCTAGAGTCAAAATATAAGTTTGGCTAATTCAGTGAAAATTCAGTGTCACAATACAAAACAACTGTAAAAGCAATCCACACACATGAGATTTGACTCTCCTTTTCAAGTTTCAAACCAAAGTCGAATGCTAAAACATTGGCACGTGTTTGATTGCTTAACATATGGCATTTGCTTGCAAAAATACCCCTGGGTTAATAATCTGTTAATTCACGTAAACACGACAATAACAAACACCTTGTCTGTTATTAACATGTTGCGTGTTATCTTTCCGCACCTGTTTGCCATGCGGGTCGAGCCTGATCCCTACGCCGAATAATATTAGGGTTCAACGCCCTGATCATCGATCACAGGGTCCAACGCTCTAATCATCGATCACAGGGTCCAACGCCTTAATCATCGATCACAGGGTCTAACGCCCTATTCAGTGAGAGCGTGCATTGAATTTCAGTTCTTCGGTCTTTTCCCTAAACTCACGGTGAGTTAGAGCGAAATAATAACCGAACGCGAGTCGACTGGAATTCGGCCATTTGTAATTTTTATTTATTGTTTTCGAGAGCATTGTACGGACTTTTATTTTGTACATTTGTTCTGTAAGAATTCCAGTCGGTAAGCAAACGGACCGAGAGTCGAATTAATCGAATCGGTCTAATGCTTGCCCAAAGGAAAGTAAATCTAAGAACTCGCAGTTCTGGTTCACGCAGGGATTCAACCTCCATGGTTCGATGAACTGTAACGTAAGATTGTGAACCAACTCCCCGACATACGGGTTTACTTCTCTCTCAGCTTCTCAACCGACATCGTTTAGTTCACCGAATCTCCGGTGTCAAAACGTGCGAGCCGAGTGCAACTTAATTCATGTGGTAAATAATAAAACATGCAACCCTAGCAAACCAGAGTACCGAAAGGGCATGCGGGATATAGGCCCGCACGTAACATGAACCCCCGAACACGGACTTTCCGGTTCCGCACAGATCAATGCCTTAGCGACAAACTAGGTGTTCCATACCCCTAGACCCGGGTAACTTATCCGCCCTCGACCTTCGGGTCGTAAAATGATAAGTGGCGACTCCTTCTCTCACGCGTGTCCGTCACGCGTCCCCACAGGAAGGTGGACACTCCCAAGCCGCGTGATCCAAAAGCGCGCAATGCGGGCCCCGACAAGAGTCCACATTCGGGTTCGTACAGCTTGGCGACTCCATTGGGGACATACTTAGTGGGTTTAGGCTCGATCCGTTTGCTTGCTTGCATGTTTATTTATCGCCTTCCGCACATCTATTTTACGCACATTTACTTTTCTGCACTTGCATTGCATCATCCTAGCGGAATTCTAAGTACCAAATGCCTGAAATCCCACAGGCACCAATTCTAGGAAGCTAGGTTAGTCATAGGTTCCGAGTAAGGGAACGGATCGAGTCGGCTCCGCCACCGAACCGGCCCCCAAAGATCCTCGCTCGATTTCAAGGAATTGATCCCCTTGAATCGGGAGCCCTCATCCCTAGTTTGTGGTTTTCCCAGTAGAACACTGAAACCATGCATAAACAGGGACCGTCATGCTGGACCAAAATAACCTCACGATGTCAACCGACCCAAAGTCCGGTCTTTGAGTCGGCCCCTAGTTTTCTTTTAGGTGGGCCTTTTGTTGTTTTTCTACAATGAGCGATGTACATTGTAATAGATACAGATATACTTTACTTTTCTGCACTGCATGCATGTTTTCAAAACAACCTAGGACATTACATCAGTTTATTTATAAACATTAAACCAACAGGATGTTTTGAAAACAACCTAGGGATCGCTCGCATCCCTGTCTTAGGCTCGATGTCATCATCATGCCATCTGCGGACATTACTCGCCTTTTGAACACATTCCGCCCAGTTGACCGTGCATTCCTCCGGCTCATCATAGGAGACTTGCCATTACTCGCTGATTCCCCCATTGACTGGACCCTACTCAGAACTGCTATTAGTTTTTGGGACACTCAGCGGGCCGTATTCAGTTTTCAAGGGTCCGAGCTAGCTCCTATAGTAGAGGAGTACGCGGCACTCATTTAGCGGCCCATGCCGACCCGCGACATCGTGGTGCCCAACCAGTTTGCCACGATACAGAGTAAACTTGCCATCCTCCTAGATCTCCGCAACGAAGAAATTCGTCGTGAGCTTCAGCATGGATGGGAGCATAGCGTTAGGACCACATGGCTCATAGACTTCATACATGTTCGTTCTCTCAATGCCAGGGGAGAATCGTATCAGCATGATGCCTGTCACGGGTTCTTCTTGCTCATCTTCGGGACTATCATATTCCCCCATTCGTCGAACCTCATAGACGGGGCACTTGCCCAAGTCATCCTCCAAGTGGTAGGAGGCCGTAGTTATGTAGAAGCCGTCTTGGCTGAGACCATTCGGTCTCTTGACTATGTATGAGAGGTTCAACATAGTAGAATGAGAGGAGCTTCGCATCTTCTTCAGATTTGGCTCCTCGCACACATCAGGCCGTTCTGCTTATCACATCCCTTTTCCTACGTCACTGATGAGCATTCGCTCATCGCTCGCCTACTTCAGGTGTTTCGGCCCTCCGATCGCGACTACACCGATTGGATCTATTTCTTCAAGAGACTCACCCTGGCACAGTTTTTGTGGGCTGCTCGCTTGAATCCCTGTGGTCCCATGACCATTGGATGTCCTTCAGTCATAGGACTTCCTCTGATCAGTCACTTAGGGAGTACACTTGTTTTCCCAGCCCGAGTCATCAGACAACTCGGCGGCTTACAGGATATTCCTATAGAGGCAGATCGCACTCCACACTGCTTCATGTGGACGTATATTATAGCTTTACTTCCAGATAGGGTTCTGCGGATTAGAGAAGTTCAACGTTTATGGAGCACGCGCACCGTTCAGGAGCTCTACTTCCCGGAGCACCCCACTGACGATGAACGAGCTTTCTCAGCTACTGTAGCATACGTGGCGCAGTTCCATCAGCAGGGACTCACACCCGTTCGTCGGCGACATTTGCCACGGATTCCTCACGCACCGCATGCAGGTGTTCCAGACGCGAAGAGCTCAGTCCAAGGAGCCATTCGCACAGAGTTGCAGTCCATCAGGGAGGAGCGAGATCGACTCCGTTGTGAGCTTGTGGATATTCGCGCAGAACTCACTGATCACAGAGAGCTTCAGAGCGAGTTGGCTCAAATTCGCGGACGCATAGCGAACCAAGACAGGGAGATAGCTTGTTTGAGCGCTATGCTGGACCGAGCGCGGGCGAAAGTGCGCAAGGTCTCCCATTTTTGGGTTTAGTTTGTTAACGCTTTTGCCCTGCACCGGACCCGCGCAACGCTTACTCAGCTACGGGTTGTAATAGTTGGCGGTTTAATGTTTATACTTCCTTTTCAAACAGACTGTCTTTATAAATTATAGAATATGAATCAAACTGATGTAATGGCATTAGTATTTTCAAACTTATGCACCTCATGCACCCATATGCTGTCATTTATATTTTGAAGATAGTCAAAGCATAATAAGTACACTCATACACTTATGCATACAGGTGCTAACAACTGGCGTCCCATCGATATCCGACTCGTGCACGAGTAAGGATGGCAGAAGACTAACAACTCGCCATTCATGAACATGATACTCCGCCAACGCCGACACATTCTCAAACACCACTGACGCAAGTTATATCACCTCCAATGCCCGCGGACATATCTACAGCACATTCAGGCATCCCTATTGGACATCCTCCACCAACAGCACAGACGGCGTCCAACCTTGTGGAGTCCGCACGTTTTACCGCGTTAGAAGGAATGGTGAACCACTTGGCGGCCAACATGGCCACCAACATGACGGAGCTCATGGCCATGCTCAGGAATCAGAATCAGGCTTCATCGAGCTTTACTCCGCCTCTGGAGCACAGACCAATTGTCGATCCAAATCCAACAATCACTCCAACCTTTGTTTCGGAGGTTGAAGACGCATCTTTCTCAGCAATGGCGTTTGTACCAACGGTCCATCCGATCAATGATCCTTTACCGCCACCACCTGCTCCAACAGTAGTTCCGTTGCCACCAGCAGCTTTCTTATCCACGGACTCGACTATGCATACGCTGCCACCGCTAACCGTGTCAATGCATCCTCCAATCTATAATGTGCCACCACCGATAGTTCCTCCGGTCACGATCGCACAGGCTCCTGTTTCCACTGCAGACCAATTTCCTTTCCAAACTCCACAACCCCAAATAAGCTTTTCTTACCCTGCTCCATCGCCCCTAAACATTCCTCCCACTGAACCGGGCACGCCTACTCAGGCTGCCCCTCCAGCTCTACCGACAAACGTTCCTCCCGAAGCGGAGAATGAACAGGAGAGAAGAATAAAGAGAATGGAGGAAACCATTCGAGCCCTCCAAGTAGGCAACCCCCGTTTCGATTTCAGTGACAGTGACTGGAATCTCTTTCTAGGCATGCGACTGCCCCTTAAGATCAAAATTCCAGAGTTCAAAAGATACGACGAGACCAGAGACCCTTGGCATCATCTCCGTCATTATCAGAGCAAAATGCTCTCATACTGGGATTATGAGGAGTTCGTCATTCAGACTTTCCAAGATAGTCTTATGGGATCGGCGCTAGATTGGTTTATGACCCTGAAAGCCGGCGACGTCCCTACATGGACAGATCTTTCTCAGAAGTTCCTTAACCAGTATCGATTTTGTGCGGAAACACCTCCTACCCTTCTCGATCTCAGCATGACAGAGATAAAGGAGGGTCAAGCTTTCGAAGCATACGCAACGGAATGGAGAGGAAGAGCAGCAAAGCACATTCCTCCAATCACTGAGCGACAACAAGTTCAGCTGTTCCACTCCACACTCAGAGGTGCGTATTACTCACATCTCCTGGCTCATACTTCCTCTTTCTCGGACTTGATCGAGGCAGGAAAGAAGCTTGACATGGGTGTTAAGTTAGGAAGAATCGAAGGCCCATCAAAGAAGAAGGATGGAGAGACGTCAAAGAAGCAGACTGCTGGAACCTCCGGGAGAGGCAAAGACACAACCATTGGCCCCGTCAACTCCGGCTATCAGGCTTCACAGCCGATTTCAGTGGACTATACTCCTGCATTATAGACTTCTCAGGCATATGCACATCCCGTGCATTATGTGCAGCCCTACCAAACATCGCAGGCTTATTTCCCGACCCCGCCAACTGTTATCCAGTTGCAACTTCCGCAACAGCATACTCCTGCTCAGGCTCAACAAGGTAGATCCCCGGCTTCGAGATCTCCTCAGTCGGTTCAACGTGCTCCAGCCCCCAGAACTCATCAGGACAATGTTGCATAACCGCGTCCACGCAAGCAGTACACCACTTTACCAGCCTCTCTCTCTCACATATTCAGGCAGCTTCTTGCAGGCAACAAGATCAGAACAGAGGCGCCTAGTCCCAACTTTGACCCCGCAGTGCAGAATCAGAACTTGCACTGTGAATTCCATCGGGGTGCTCCTGGTCATACCCTCGACAATTGCTGGACACTCCGAAACAGAATTCAGGAGATGATCGACACAAGGCAAATCTCCTTTAATGCGGTGAAGCCACCGAATGTCCGCGCAAACCCCCTCCTCGATCATGGATTAGGTTCAGGACCTTCTATCAACATGATCAGTAACGCCGCTATCGAAGAGGAAAAAGACGTGCAGAAGACCTCAATTCCCTTTATCGTCAACTATGCTCCGACGAATGATGCATTTACATATGCCGTCCCATTCGTTATCAAGGTTCTTGCGAAGGAACCATACCAAGACCGTCGAGTTCCCTTGGATTATGGGAATGAGGTTGCCAACATGGAGCAGGAGATGAGCGCAATGGGCATCACGCGCTCAGGACGAGTTTATTAGGGTCCAGAGTCTACAGACAAAGGGAAAGCCCATGTTATTACATCCTCAGCCGCTCCAGAAGCCGTGCCACTCCTTACAAAGAAGGTCATCGATCAAGAAGTTGAGGCTTTCGTGAAAGTGATCAAGGCAAGTGAGTACAAAGTGGTGGAGCAAATGGGCAAGTCACCCGCCCATATCTCGCTCCTCACATTGCTTTTGAGCTCCGAGCCGCATCGGAATGCTTTGTTGAAAGTCTTCACCGCGGCACAAGTCCCAAAAGATACGGCACCGGATAATATCGAGGAGACTGTTAATTCAATCTTCTCGAATCAGATATCCTTGGCAGATGATGAGCTTCCATCGGAAGGTCAGGGACACTTACGGGCATTGCACATAGTCTGTAAGTGCAACAATCACATTGTTGGCGAGTCATGATCGACAACGGCTCTAATCTCAACGTTTGCCCCGTCTCCACACTGAAACAGATGAACGTGGATATGAACCGCATCCGTGCAAGCAAGACCACTGTTCGAGCCTTTGATGGCTCTAGGAGAGAAGTGAATGGAGAAATCGATCTCCTGATCGATGTGGGTCCTTGCTCATTCTCTGTCACCTTTCAGATCCTCGAGATACCCAATGCTTTCAGTCTCTTGCTCGGGAGACCATGGATTCACGCCGCCGGCGCTGTTCCTTCGTCGCTGCACCAGAAACTGAAGTTCTTCGTCGAAGGTAAGCTCATCACTGTCAACGGTGAGGAAGATTACGCAGTCTACAAGGAGACAGCCGTTCCTTACATCAGCATTGGAGAAGATCAGAATCTTCCCTTTCACTCTTTCGACACGATTTCCGTAATCCGAGACTACGGAGAAGTCGGTCCATCACGGACCGATCGCATGATTGGAAAGGTTCTGTTGAAGAACGATTACGTCCCCGGAACTGGACTTGGGGCACGTGCACAGGGAATCCTCTGACCGATTGAAATGGAGGAATACCGTAATAGGAGGGGACTTGGCTTTCGCCCCTCCTGTCATGAGATCGTGCAGGCTCATCGTGGAAAGCATCTATACCGCCTTGCTGCACATTACGGAAAGCTCTTCAAGGGCATTCCAGTTCCACCGCTCTCACAGTTTTTTGCAGCACCACCGCAAATCATGGGAGGCACCTCCGATAGCCCAATCACTGAAATAGATGACTTCTCTTCGGATGCAGTTGAAGCGTTTTTGGTTTTGCCAGCCATAATGCCGTCACTGAGGAGACATCTTCCAGGGTTCATATCCGCCCTGTACGGGAGGATGAGGAGCTTACCAACTGGACTTCAGTTCCGCTCTACTCGGCCATAGTTGCCGATGTGTAAGACGGTCTTTATATATAATGCTACCTGTATGTCGGCAACGCCATAAGCCACATAACAGAAGAGGGGTTTTTGTTATGGCTTGTTAATAAAATCCCTGCATGCTTTTTGAATTTTTGTGTCTAGATTCTCTCTCTCGCGCTTACTTCTAGCATCTTTAATTTCTAAAACAATTCGCTTTCGTGTCCAGGCTCTAATCGAATCCAAATCACCGATACAACGATTCGAATTCATCCGAAACACACCTCAAAAAGTCCATACCCATATACTTCGAGGAAGGACTTGATGAGGACGGTCGCGTGCCCGAGATAGAAGAGAGTTTGCATCGTCTTGAAAACCATCAACTCACTTCGATCGAGCCAGCCGAAGAAATCAACATAGGCACCACAGAAGAACAACGCACCCTAAGGATAGGGACGTGTCTTGACCCCGCACAGAGAGCCCGGATGATCGATTTCTTGACAGAGTATCAAGAGGTCTTCGCTTGGTCTTATACTGATATGCCAGGTTTAGACCCCTCGATCGTAAAGCATTTTCTCCCACTCGACACTGAAAAATTTCCGCCCAAACGTCAACACTTACGGCGTCAACGAGCTGATCTTCTTCTACTCATTAAAGAGGAGGTTGTCAAGCAGGTGGATGCGGGATTCTTGGAGGTATGCAATTACTCTGAATGGGTAGCGAACGTTGTGCCAGTGGAAAAGAAGAACGGGAAGGTCAGAGTCTGCATCGACTACCGAGACCTTAACAAGGCCAGACCTAAGGATAACTTCCCGCTGCCCCATATCGACGTCTTGGTGGACAATACAGCACGCCACACACAATTCTCCTTCATGGACGATTTCTCTAGATACAATCAGAATCAGATGGCCGAGGAGGATAAGATCAAAACGACGTTCATCACGATGTGGGGTACGTTTTGTTACAAGGTCATGCCTTTCGGTCTCAAAAACGCCGGGGCAACCTATCAGCGGGTAATGGTCACTCTCTTTCATGACATGATGCATAAAGAGATAGAGGTCTACGTCGACGACATGATTGTAAAGTCCAAAGCAGGTGAAGATCATCTTGTCAACCTCAAGCGGCTATTCGATTGTCTCAGGAAGTACAAGCTCCGACTCAACCCACTCTTCCGTTAATGCAATGTTCCTCATTGCAAATTTAACAGACAAGTGCCAACCACTCTTCCGTTTGCTTCGCAAAAATGCAGCGGTCTAATGGGACGACGAGTGTTAGAAAGCTTTTGATACAGTTAAGGCATACCTAGTTCAGCCGCCGGTGTTGGTTCCACCTTCACCGGATCATCCTCTCATTCTGTACCTGACAGTACGCCGACAATCCATCGGATGCATGTTAGGGCAAAAGGACGATTCCTCTTACGCAGAGCGAGCAATTTATTATTTAAGCAAAAAGTTCACTGAGGGGGAGTCCAACTACCCTAAGATAGAGAAGATGTGTTGCGCACTCGTTTGGGTCATGCAAAGGCTCCGGCAATACACTCTCTACCATACTGTTCGTCTGCTGTCAAAGACAGATCCTTTGAAGTATCTACTCAACAGTCCGTCCTTCATGAGGAACATAGCAAAATGGCGTTACCAACTGACGGAGTACGACATCGAATACGTATCACGCACGTCAATGAAGGGCCAAGCAATTGCAAATCATCTAGCGGAGTTTCCGATCGAGGACGACACATCAATCAACTCTGACTTTCCAGATGAAAGGATCCTCCAAGTGAGTGATGAGGAAGAGACTCTAGGATGGAAGATGTACTTTGACGGTGAAGTCAATTCCACCGGGTCTGGTATCAGCGCAGTGCCGATATCCCCTGAGGGGCGTCATTTCCCCGTTGCAGCGAAGATTGATTTCCCTTGCACCAACAACATAGCCGAATATGAAGCTTGTATCCTCGGTTTGCAGGCGGCAATCTACCTCAAAGTCAAGGAGTTAAAAGTGTTTGGCGATTCTATGCTCACAATCTTCCAGATGCTTAAACAATGGAAGACGAAAGATCCAAAGTTGGTGCCATATCATGAATACCTCGAAGAGTTGACAGAGAACTTCGAAGATATCTCATTTACGTACACCCCACGCATGAAGAACTAGTTCGCAGATGCACTTGCAACGCTCGCATCCATGGTGAGCATTACGAAGGAGAATCTCATAGAACCTCTCGAGTTTGAGATTGCTCAGGGCCCTACCCATTGCGATGTAATTGATGCTGTTGACGGCAAACCGTGGTACGCAGACATCAAGCACTTGCTGTAAACAGGTCAATTCCCAGCATTCACTGTGCGCACCCGAATTTCATCTCATCGGGGCACGCATGCGCGAAGGCCATGCAACGCACCTTGGGAGTGTCCACCTTCCCAGGGACGCGCAACGGACACGCGTAAGAAGGAGTCGCCACTTACTGTTTACGACCCGTAGGTTAGGGGCCGTTGTGTCGCCCGAGTCTAGGGGTACGGGGTAGACCTAAATGCTAAGGCAATGGTCATGCGGAACCGAAAATTTCGAATTCGGGGGTTCTATTACGTGCGGGCCTATATCCTGCACGCCATTTCGGTACTCTAGTTTGCTAGGCTTGCCGTTTTGTTTATTTACCGCGTGATTTAGGGTTGCACTTGACTCACCCGTTTTGACACCGTAAAGTCGATGAATCGATTGAGTTGGGCCAAGAATCCGAAAGATGAGTAAACTTGTGAGTCGAGGAATCGATTCACTATCTTATCGTTACAGTTCATCGAACCACGATGGTCATTTCCCTGCGCGAATCGAGACCACGAGTATTCGAGCTTACTCATCTCTTGGTGACAATAGACCGACTTGACCGGTTCGACACTCGGACTTCTCGCTCGCCAATCGGGGATCCTTACAAGTGAATGAGTGAATATACAAGTAAAATCCTCACAATGTTCTCTCGAATAATTACAAAGTGTAACTGAATAAGTAAATGGATCCCGATCGGTTTGCATTGGGCCAATATTCCGCTCCGGCTCACCGTGTGTTTTGAATGACCGATAAATAAATTAAGGCAACGCGGGCTCAAAGAGCCGGGGGTCAGGTCCAATCGAACCGACGGTTTGCAGGAGAACCGATTAGTTCCCACTGCAACCGTTGGACCGATTGAGCTCCCAGGTGATATCTAAACACGTTTCACGCATCCAATCCAAATTGCCTTCCACATAGGCCATGTTTGGAGCGCAATGGTGACTCGAGGCTAGATCCCATTCCGCACTAGGGTTGCACGCGCTGAGTGAATTAGGAGGCGTTAGACCTCGTGTTCGGTGATTTGGGGTGTTGGACCTCGTGCAACACGTAACCTATGAGCTCGGACCCGAATCGTAACAAATCAGAAAAAGACAATGGAAAACAGAAGAAAACTGATAAAACTGATGAAAGACAGATAACAACTGACAAATGTAGGTGAATACAGACAAGTTGTGTGTTAAGTCGTATGTACGTGATTTAATCAGTTATTAACCGGGGTTGATTTAAAAACAATGCGTCTATCCTAGGCAAACATAGATGGTAGGCTAGAATATGGTTCTAAGCCGATTATGTGTGTGAATTTGTTTTAAGATTCTTATTCAGTGAGATGACACTGCGGTTTCACCGAATTAGCCAAACTCGTATTTTGACTCTAGATTTGAATCTAGCATTCCGCCTATTCACTATCTAATGTTTGATTAAGCCAAATGCATGATTAATCCGGTTTTTCGTGTTTCGTAAATGAAATGAAATGTTCACCACCGAATCTACGGTAGAAAGATAGAAACACCGAAAGTGAACGGAATGGGCCGTGCGAATGAAACTCGCACCCGAACGGGTTGCCCTTTCCCGCCCATAGATCGAGGTGTTTCCAACTCCCTAACGCCTAGGGTATCGGTGAATCACGGAATGACGATGATGCCCTTGGATAAAATTGCGATGTTCGTATGTAAATTGGAGATCACGTCACACGAAGAAATCTAAGGAGGACTCGCGCGTCTTGACTCGAGCCGCCTCAAATCGGGCCCGGACTCAAGTCATAGCACGCGAGTACTAGTTAGACATCAATTCTATTCGTGTTACGTGTCTCGGTGTTTTGAAATTGTGATCTTTTAAGGAAAAGGGCATTCTCGCCGTTCTGTGAACCATTGATGCGTTTACGAATTAAGGATCGATTAACCCAATTATTTAGTCCAAGTGATTTAATTAATCGAGTGGCATGTCCCGTTTCCCGTTTGTGGAGTGGTTTAATGATTGAGACCGCGAACCTCAATTGTTATGGATCAATGAAATGATTGTTCGATATTAACATACCTAACATACGAATTGACATGAAACCAATGATTAAATGAAAATTGTGATTACAATCAATTCCAATAATCGGTTTTGATCGTTTCTTGCATGTATAAAACATCAAACACGATGACAACGTACATTTTTTACATAGCCGGTGCCGCTATGATCTTAGGAACGCGATTAAACATACAAACAAGCACAAACACGATATTTAGAGGAATCGATAAAATGGCCCCGACTCATGGGAAGCGAAAAATGTAACAACTCGGGAAAACGACTTGAGTCGGGGAAAGGAGGCCATCCATGGCCCGAGGAAGCCAAGAGGGGCTCTCGGCCACCTCCCTTGGGGTGAGGCCGAGAGGCTCCTTCGGCTTGCTCGAGCCAACGAAGTCTCCTCGACTCCGATTCAAACTATTTCCCGACATGCTAGCACTATATACGATGAATACATGCATAATACGATGTAAAAAAACACATAAAAACGTAAACTTGCGTGCGAATCGGTCATGGACCTCCTTATCTCCCCACAAACGCAAAGAAAATGTAAAAGTCCTAACTTCTCTGAGTCGGGAATGATTATACCTAGCCCCGGGATGCGGGAAAGAGTCGGAGAAGTGGCAAAGGGAGTCAGGAGACTCGGCTGGAACGAATAGACCCGAACTGGTGCAGTCGAGTCGACTGGCAGACCCGACTGGCAGTCTGGCTTGTAGGGGCTGTACCGGTTGATCGGGGATAGAATTTTCGCGCGGGGCCAGTTACGTTGGATTCCCAAGAGACTAAGGATCGCGTCTGCGGTGGTTTCGGGAGGAGAGCACGCGTAGATTTTCTGGAAATAAAAAACAAAGTCGGGTCAGTAAAAAAAAGGACAGACCCAGCCGGGTCAAAACAGATCCGACTGGCGCCCGATGAAGAAACGGCTCCACAGGAGGCTCCCGGTGGTCTTTTGACGCAAGGTCGGTGGCATTGAATTCCTAACTGACTGTGGATCATGGTGATAGGTGGCTCGTAGCAAGATTCAACCCGAGCTGACCTGTACGTTCCTGCAAACTTCGGGTCAGAAAAGACGACCAGAGGAACAAACCCGACTGGCACCCCGATGAAGAAATGACTCTATGGGAGGCTCCCGGTGGTCTTTTGGTGCAAGATCGGTGGCATTAGACTCCTAACCGACTGAGGATCATGCCTGGGTGGTTTCATGAGGATTAGACATGTAGATTTTCTGGAAATCAAAAACAAAGTCGGGTTAGCTAGCAGAAAACAGAACCGACTGGGCGGAACTGACCTGACTGGGCAGGTCGGAAAGGAATGGCTGTCCCGGAGGCTCCCGGTGGTATTTTGGTGCAAGATCGGTGGCATTGGACTCCTAACTGACTGAGGATCACGGTGATAGGTGGCTCGTAGCGAGATTCAACTCGAGATGACCTGTATGCTCCTGCAAAATTCCGGTCAGAAAAGAAAATCAGAGGGACAGACCCGACTGGGCTGTTTGGGTAGAAACGGCTGCAAGGGGGGCTCCGGGTGTTGCACCGAGCTGGCTCGAGTTCCTCCGATTCCTAAGGGACTGCTCTTGGTGTTCATGACCAGCTTGTGGCGTGCGCACGACTGATTTCAACCGGAAATGCAAAGAGAAACCGATAAAAAGCTGTGAAAACCCTGTAAAGGAAAAGATTGGGGAAAGGGCGGTCTTGCGCGGTTGAGCGGCTCTCGGCACGTGACCACCTCGTCACGGAAGAGAGTGAGGGTCATGAGGAACCCTTAGAAAGTGATGGCATGACTCGCCATGGTCGTGGGAAGGAGTGGCATCGAAGAAGCCCGGAAAGCCATGAAACTGTCTAGGGAGCCCGATTCTGGACAGGGGCAAAACTGACTGCTGGAAGCTTCCAAATGAAAATCTAAGGCCGGAAATGGACTCGGGAGGTCGAATACATGTGGGGTATGAAGTTTGTTGAGGCTCGGACAAGTCGGGAAGGAAGAACTCGCCTAGAAACCGGGAAACTCCCTAGAGACCTGATTCTGGACTGGGCTGGAACTGCATGCTGGGAGCTTCAAATGCCAAAACTAACACCGGAAATGGACTCGGGAGTTTGAATATGTGTGGGATATAAAGTTTGGTCAAGTTTGGTTTGGGTTGAGTGGCGGTCGCCGGAAAACGGTTGAGTTTTCCGGCAATTTTGCCTTGGTTTTGGGCTGAGGGAGAGCTGGACGATTCTGGAAAATGCTGAAGTTTGAGAGGGCTTGGAGAGGATTTCCTAGAGTGAGAAAGTTAGAGAGATGATGGAAGTTGAGTTGTGATTAAATTAATGATGCAATGGGCTTATAAAGGAAGACTTAATGGCTTGTTTAGTGAAAACTAAGTGCAATTAATGGGTGCTTAGGGATTCAGAATTTTTGGAGGGAAAATTAAGGTGGGGAAAGTGAGTGGGAAGTTGATGGGAAGTGATGGAAAGATGGGAGTTGATGTGAGGATGTGTAAGAGATATTTTGAATGTGTGGTTGAGGGAAGCTCTTGGGATTGAGCCATTGGGGCAAGGATTGAGCCGCCGGTGGGGAATTAGCCGCGGCTTGAAGATTGAGCCATGGCTTGGGATTGAGCCGCGGCTTGGTGGCTTGGCTTGGCTGAGCTGTGGGTCCCATTCGAATAAGAGAAAAGTCGAAAAAAGCTTGAGACTTGATTGAACACGCATCCGGTCTCCGATGTCCGATTAATTTATAGATTTGGAATACTTGAACGAAGAGAATTTGAATGAGCCCAATATCGCCATACGTCGTGTGAACGGACGTTCGGGCGACTCGGCGCCTCGAGAATCGGTTTTACCCTGTTCGGACATTCGGAGTGGAGTTGAGCGTCCCCGGTCTCCGATTGCTCTTTGTGCACCTTAGGGGCCGTTTGAATTCAGAGTTAAAATTATTTTGATTTTGATTGTGGAAAATGAAAAATGAGATGTGATTATAAATTTGACTTGGGAAACCTGTATTTTTATTGTGTAGTGTGTTGAGTTAAAGTTAAAGTTAAATTTTTGAATTGGAAAATGTGTATTTTTGCTGTGTAGTGTGTTGAGTTAAAGTTAAAGTTAAAGTTAAAATCATTGAACTCGGAATCCAAACAGGGCCTTAATGTTCGTCCTTTTGCCTCGTGGGGGATCGTTGGCTCGTCGTCTCCGACCGAAGACCGTTGCCCCGGAAAGACCTAGGGAATTGTGACCGGAGCTTTCTCAGTGTCCCCCGAATGTCTTGAGGCGTTCGGGGATCGTTGTGATTTCTGTTTTCCGTGAATGTGCCCCGAAGATTCATCGGGAGGCGTTCGCTACCACTGAAACGTCCCTCGGGGAGCTCTGTAGAGTTCCGAATGGTCGTCTGAAGCTTGTCCCTTGACCTCGGTGGTCCTTGGGTGCCAGTAGGCCCGTTTTAGGGGGCCGTTTACTTGTCAGTGGAGCGGGCCCCGAGAGCCCCGTCAGAAAAGGCATCCGTGAGAGGTCGGGGTGTCCCGGCTTATGCGGTATGCCCCGGAAATGAGCCCGGACATGTTGTTGGTCACTTTGGCACTGAGAGGAATTTTTAGAGTCCCATATCGGACACCTTTCGGTGCTCCGGTGATTCGGTGATGAATAGTGCCGCAGTGCTAGTTTCGTTGTTTTCGGGGTTCTTTGCCTGTAAGTTCCTCCGACTGCTCTCTTCGACTTTTCTAATGGACCCAGCTCTTCTCCTATTGTTCATGACTCTGTGTCCGCCTGTTCGTCTCCGGCTTCCCAATCGCGAATAGTGTCCAAAGCTTCGGTCGGAAGTCCTCCGTTGAAGCCGGTGGGCCAAAATGGGATGCTGACAGCTTGCCCCTCTTTGGTTGCGTGCTCGATGAGAGGAGGTAACCAAAGATCATGAGAAACACCCTTTTTGGTCCCAGTGACCGCCTCTGTCGTCATTGTGCGCACCCGAATTTCATCTCGTCGGGGCACGCATGCGCGAAGCCTATGCAACGCGGCTTGGGAGTGTCCACCTTCTCAGGGATGCGCAACGGACGCACGTGAGAAGGAGTCGCCACTTGCCATTTTACGACCCGAAGGTCGAGGGCCGGCAAGTTACCCGGGTCTAGGGGTACGGGGTACACCTAGATGCTAAGGCAATGGTCGTACGGAACCGGAAATTCCGAATTCGGGGGTTCTATTACGTGCGGGCCTATATCCCGCAGGCCCTTTTGGTACTCTAGTTTGCTAGGCTTGCCGTTTTGTTTATTTACCGCATGATTTAGGGGTGCAATTGACTTGCTCGTTTTGACACGGTAAAATCGATGAATCGATTGAGTTGGGCCCAGAATCCAAAGGATGAGTAGGCTTGTGAGTCAAGGAATCGGTTCACTATCTTAGCGTTACAGTTCTTCGAACCGTGATGGTCGATTCCCTGCGCGAACCGAGACCATGATTATTCGAGTTTACTCATCCCTTGGTGACGATAGACCGACTTAACCAACTCAACACTCGGACCTCTCGCTCGCCGATCGGGATCCTTACAAGTATATGAATGAATATACAAATAGAATTCTCACAATGTTCTCTCAACTAATTACAAGGTGTGACTGAATAAGTAAATGGATCTCGATCGGTTTGCATTGGGCCAATATTCCGCTCCGGCTCACCGTGTGTTTTGAATGACCGATAAATGAATTAAGGCAACGCGGGCTCAAGGAGCCGGGGGTCGGGTCCGATCGATCCAACGGTTTACGGGAAAACCGGTTGGTTCTCACTGCATCCGATAGACCGATCGAGTTCCCGGGTGCTATCTAAACCCGTTTCACACATTCAATCCAAATTGCCTTCCACATCGGCCATATTTGGAGTGTGATGGTGACTCGAGGCTAGATCCCATTCCGCACTCGGGTTGCGCGCACTCAGTGAGTCAGGAGGCGTTGGACCTCGTGTTCGGTGGTTTGGGGCGTTGGGCCCCGTGCGACACGTAACCTATGGGTTCGGACCCGAACCGCAATAAATCATCATGTGCAAAGATAAAACAGAAGAAGACCGATAAAACTGACACAATACAGACAACGACTGACAATTATCGGTGAATACAAACAAGTGATGTATTAAGTCGAATGTACGTGATTTAATCAGTTATTAACCGGGGTTGATTGGCAAACAATGCATCTAACCTAGGCAAACATAGATGGTGGGCTAGGATGCGGTTCTAAGCCAATTACATGTGTGTGTTTGTTTTATGACTCTTATTCAGTTAAGTGTCACTGCGGTTTCACCGAATTAGCCAAACTCGTGTTTTGACTTTAGATTTGGAATTTATCATTCCGCCTATCCATTACCTAGTGTTTGATTAGGCCGGATGTATGATTAGTCCGGTTCTTTGCGTTTTATAACTGAAATAAAATGTTCACCACCGAATCTACAATAGGAAGATGGAAACATCGAAAGTGGACGGAATGGGTCGTGCGAATGAGACTCGCACCCGGACGGGTGGCCCTTTTCCGTCCTTAGATCGAGGTGTTTCCGACTCCCTAGCGCCTAGGGTATCGGTGAATCACGGAATGACGATTATGCCCTTGGATGATAAAATTGCAACGTTCGTGTATAAATTGGAGATCGCGTCACACGAAGGACTCTAAGAAGGACTCTCGTATCCCGACTCGGGCCGCCTCAAATTGGGCCCGGACTCGAGTCATGGCACGTGAGTACTCACTAGACATCAATTCTATTCGTGTCACGAGTCTCAATATTTTGAAATCGTGAGTTATGATGGAAAAGGGCATTCTCGTCGTTCCGTAAATCATCGATGCGTTTACAAATTGAGGATTGATTAGCCCAATTATTTAGTCCGAGTGACTTAGTTAATCGAGTAGCACGTCCCGTTTACCCCGTTCGTAAGATTTTTCGATATTTATTATTTCATGTCGCGGTTGCGGTTTTGACGGATGAGGTTCGGGTCTAGCATATCCAATAAGTAATAAACGTGTGGGCAACGATTAAAAGGGAATGTAATTACGAACAATTCCGAGGATCGGCTTTGGAATAATGGAGAGGCCAACCGAGACTCCCACGAGGTCACGGATGATCCGGCCACCTCTCAAGGGTGAGTGGCCGAATGCTCCTTGACCCGGTTTGAGCTTCGGTAGGTCTTTCACGTTGCTCCTAACCGTCCCTCGCATTCAACAAATAACACATACGTGATAATAACACACATTTTACTAAATCGACGTCGACGCGACCCCGATTTGCACAAATAAACATACGAGACAACCAAAAACAACATATTCATGGAATTAACGAACGACATCAACTCATTCAACGATAAACCCGGAAATAATCCACGGGAAACACACGGCCTCAAGGAAAAAAGAGCCCTAAGGATTCGGGTGGGCCAAGGGACCTCACGGTCCCCGTAGCAAGGGGGATGGCCGTGGGTCCTCTTGGTGCAACCGAGTCCTTTAAGGCCTCTCTTTCTTAGATCCCGAGTGTTTCTCGTCATGCTCACATATTACACGATGTTCGGGACAGTAAAATGTGGGGGACGACGAACCTCGGGGCGAAAGAGCGCCCGGTGCATCCGTGAGGGGCATGGGAACTCTCGGCCATCCCTTCGGGAGGCATGGCCGCGAGTTCCGTGACCCCCGCGGACCACGAGGAGCTCTCTAGCCTCGAAATAAATCATGTCCCGCCATGGCATGCACGTTCATACGACGTTAAGACATAACAAAGGAAATAAAACAAGCAATGATGTATGGGGTTGCATGGAAGTTCGGATCCGAAAGAAAAGAGGGAGCTTTCATGCGTTCGGGTTCTTTAAGCCACATTAACATTTCATATAAACGAATATCGAGGATCCTAACTCTGCTAAGTTGTAGGGGGACGTTACCTAGCCTCGATGCACGAGGAAAAGAGTCGGGGAAGCGGCCGTGGGAGTCGCAAGACTCGAGTTGGAAGCTACGGGTGTGCGCTCGGGTGAAGGTGCAGCCGCGGCAGTCTCGGGAAAACGGCTAGGCATGCTTGCTCCGACCACGGCACGGTGCGAGGTCGGGTTCGTTGGACTCCTAAGAGGCAGATCTAGATGATCGTCGGCAGACTCGAACGTGCCAAGGCCTGGACAAACTCGAAAATGTGAGAGAAAGTTCGGTAAAAATGAGAGGAACCCGGTAAGAGAGAAACGGGTGGAACGATGGTTGTGCACGGTTGATCGGCTCTCGGACCGTGACCACCTCTTCACGGGGGAGAGTGAGGGTTGTAAGGAACCCTTTGAACGTGATGGCACGACTCGCCGAAGTCGTGGAGTGAAATAGCACGTTGTTGGTGGCTCGGTGCACGCGTGTGGCGTCCTAGGAGCCGATTCTTCGTACGGGCAGAACACGTCAATGGAGGCTTCAAATGAGAAATCTAAGCCCGGAAATGGACTTAGGGGATGGAAAATATGTAGGCTAGTGAGTTTGGTGATTTTTGGTTTAAGTCGGGTCGGGTGGTTACCGGAATACCGGGTGGTTTTCCGGCGATTTTAGCCGGTTTCGGCCTTGGCAAGGGGCTGAACGGAGCTTGGGTGTGGGCTGGAGGTTGAGAGCTTTTTAGAGAGAAGTTGGCTTGAGAGAGAGTGGAGTTGAAGAAGTGATTAGAGTTAATGAGAAATGGGAACTTACAGGGAGCTCTAATGATTCGGTTAAGGGGGACTAATTGCGGTTTAGAAGGCTAAGCATGGGCTACCGAAAATTGGAGGGAAGATTAGGGAGGGGTTTGTGTCATGTAGAGTGTAGGGGAAGCAAGAGGGAAGTGATGGAGTGATGGATGGGTGATGGGAGTTGATGGATGTGAGGGAAAATTTGAATTTGTGGTGGAGGAGGCTTGGAGCCGTCGGGTGAGCCGCCGGCCAAGGGAATTAGCCGCGGCTTGGGGCTGTCATGTCGGAGCCGAGGGTTGAGCCGTGGCTTGGGGTTGAGCCGCGGCTTGATGGCTTGGCTTGGCTGTGCTGTGGGTCCCATTCGATTGAGAGAAAAGCCGGAAAACGCTCGAGACTTGATTGGACTCGCATCCGATCTCCGATGTCCAATTAATTTGTAGGTTTGGAATGCTTGAACGACGAGGATTTGAATGAGCCTAATATCGCATCGAGAGTCGGTTTTGCTCTGTTTGGACGTTCGGAGCGGAGTTTAGTGTCCCCCGGTCCCCGATTGCTCTTTGTGCATCCTAACATTCGTTTTGGTGATCCTTCTGCCCCGTGAGGGATCGTTGGCTCGTCGCCCTCGGTCGGGGATCGTTGGCCCGAGAAGACCTAGGGACTTTGACCGGGGTTTTCTCAGTGTTCCCTGAATGTCTTGAGGTGCTCGGGGCTCGTTGTGAGGTGCTCGGGGATCGTTGTGATCTCTGTTCTTCGTGGTCGTGCCCCGAAGGCTCGCCGGGAGACATTCATGACCACTGAAACGTCCCTCGGGAAACCGAGTCGAGTTCCGGAAGGTCATTTGAAGCTTGTTCCCCGACCCTGGTGGTCCCTGGGTGCCTGCAAGCCCGTTTTGGGGGGCCGTCTGCTTGTCAGTGGAGCGGGCCTCGGGAGCTCTGTCAGAAAAGGCGTCCGTGAGAGATCGGGGTGTCCCGGCTCATGTGGCTTGCCCCAGAAATGCGTCCGGACGTGTCATTGGTCACTTTGGCACTGAGAGAAATTTTTGGAGTCCCATATTGGGCACCTTTCGGTGCTTCGGTGACTCGGTGATGAATAGTGCCACAGTGCTAGCCCCGTCGTTTTGGGGATTCCTTGTTCGTTCGTTCTTCTGATGGCTTTCCTCTGCTTTTCTCCGTGACCTAGCTCTTCTCCCATTGTTCATGACCCCGTGCCCGCCTATTTGCCTCTGATTGCCGGGTGATGAATAGTGTCCTGGGCTTCTGTTGGGAATCCTCGTGTGGGAAGCCGGCAGGCCAAAATGGGGTGCTGACAGCTTTCCCCTCTTTGGTTGCATGCTCGGTTAGAGGATGTAGCCAAAGACCATGTGAGGCGCCCTTTTGGTCCCGGCGGCCGCTTCTATCGTCGTTCTTGTGGTAGCTCGCCCCCCCTGTCATGAGATAGTAGCGTGAACGGGATTTGGGGAATGTGAAGTGGTAGGTGAAGGGCCGAAGCCCTCAGAAAGCAGTAAAATGGACGAGGAGTCCAGAAAGCAGTAAATGTGGACGCGAAGTCCGGGGACACGAAGTCCTGAAAGCAGTAAACCGGACGCGAAGTCCGGGGACGCGAAGTCCTGAAAGCAGTAAATCGGACGCGAAGTCCTGAAAGCAATAAACCGGAAGCGAAGTTCGGGGACGCGAAGTCCTGAAAGCAGTAAACCGGACGCGAAGTCCGAGGACGCGATGTCCTGAAAGCAATTAACCGGACGCGAAGTCCGGGGACGCGAAGTCCGGAGACGCGAAGTCCGGGGACGCGAAGTCCTGAAAGCAGTAAACCAGACTCGAAGTCCTGAAAGCAATAAACCGAACGCGAAGTTCTGAAAGCAGTAAACCGGACGCGAAGTCCGGGGATGCGAAGTCCTGAAAGCAGTAAACCGGACGCGAAGTCCTGAAAGTAGTAAACCGGACGCGAAGTTCTGAAAGCAATAAACCGGACGCGAAGTCCGGGGACGCGAAGTCCTGAAAGCCGTAAACCGGACGCGAAGTCCGGGGACGCGAAGTCCTGAAAGCAGTAAACCGGACGCGAAGTCCTGAAAGCAATAAACCGGACGCGAAGTCCTGAAAGCAATAAACCGGACGCGAAGTCCGGGGACGCGAAGTCCTGAAAGCAGTAAAGTGTGCAGAGTGTAAGGGAAGGTAAGGGCGGGGCTGGCTGCTAGGCGGTATGTCGGGGACGTCGGTAGAGGCAAATTGTCCCATTCCAAGTCGAGCTTGTTATTTGTCGTTTCCTTGAGCTAGGGTCCAGAGGATTCTTTACCATGCCCTCAATTCGGTTCGAAACCCCGATCTGTCGCGCAAGCCAATCGCGTGTTCGTCAAGAAGGAGATGCCCCTTGGGATTCCCAATCACACCTGTGCACGGAGACAGGGAAACCTACAAAGGATGTCAGTTGTACTCAATCGACGAGACGGGGTATATGCAAGAGGAATCTATGTAAAGATGTGTCGGGGATTTGATATCGGTGACCATTGTAGGGTGGTCGTGTCCCTATCGAAGAATGGCTTTTTCTGAAACGGATAGCCCGTAGAATATGTGCGTAAAGGTAAAACGAGGGATCTTATGGGATCCTCCAAGTCAAGGATACGTTGATTCGACCCCCATTTCGAAGCGAGTCTCGAGCCTGGAGAGTCGAAGAGAGTTTGCTTGCGTCGGAGAGTGCCGAACCACTACTCGGTGTAGCTTCACAGGGAAAGTGTCGCTTTTCTTTCGTGGTCGAGCCGACATTGTCCCCTAACTTTTGCCTAGGCCGCGGGATGCGCAACAGTCTAGCGGGGTATTTTATTTGATTTTTCTCACATGAATGCTCACATTTTGCTACGATCCCCCATGTTTGGGTGGGACCGCACCCCTCGGGTCCTCTAACTTTTGCCTAGGCCGCCTCGAAGAGGTTTTCGACCTAGCAAGGAAGTGACTTGTGCTCTCCTTTTGCCGCGACCCCCCCCCCCTTGCGGGATTTTAAGTCGTGCCACTCGTTCCCTGAATTTTGCCTAGCCTGCCTCGAAGAGGTTTTCGACCTAGCGGGAAAATTTATTTTTTCTCTCAAGAAAGCTTGGTATTGGACAGATTGTGGGAATTGAAGCTCGTCCACGGAAATAGAAATATCTTCTAATGAAAGGGGCACGGAGCCCAGAGAATAAAGAATATACAAGTGCTCACGGATAATACTTCTTAATGGCGTCAGCATTGACGGGAAGGGCATTTTCGGTGCCGTCCATGTCGCTCAAGACGACCGCTCCTCCAGAGAAAACCTCTTTGACGACGAAGGGGCCGTCGTATTTGTACGAGAACTTCCCTCGAGAGTCCGGCGTGACGTGTAGGACTTTCCTCAAAACGAGGTCATCGGGGTTGAAATCGCGGTGGCGGACTCTTGCGTTGAAGGCTCGAGCCATTCTTTGTTAATAGCACTGTCTGTGGCATAGCGCTTTCAGCCTCTTCTCATCAATGAAATTCAACTGTTCGTACCGCTGCTTTGCCCATTCTGCTTCTTCAAGTTCGGCCTCGGCGAGAATCCTCATGGAAGGGATCTCCACTTCGATTGGGAGGACGGCTTCCATGCCATAGACTAGCGAGTACGGGGTTTCCCCGGTTGAGGTCCGTATGGATGTACGGTACGCCAAGAGTGCATAGGGGAGCATCTCGTGCCAATCCTTGTAGTTCACCGTCATTTTTTCGATGATCTTTTTGATGTTCTTATTCGCCGCTTCCACCGCACCGTTCATTTGGGGACGGTACGGGGTGGAGTTGCGGTGTCGGATTTTGAATTGTGCACAGAGCTCATCGATGACCTTGTTGTTCAGGTTCTTGGCGTTGTCTGTGATGATTATCGCAGGGACCCCGTACCGGGCGATGACGTCGAGTCTGAGAAAACAGGCCACGGCTTTTGCGGTGACTGATGCAAGAGTGACGGCTTCGATCCACTTGGTGAAGTAGTCGATCGCCACCAAAATGAACATGTGTCCGTTAGACGCTTTGGGGTTGATCGGGCCGATCACATCCATCCCCCACATCGAAAAAGGCCATGGTGCCGCCATGGGGCGCAGTTCGTTGGGCGGCGCTTTGATCTGATCGGCGTAAACCTGACATCGGTGACAATGCCTGACATGCTTCACACAATCAGTCTCCATGGTGGACCAATAATAGCCCAGGCGCATGATCTTCTTAGCGAGCATGAGACCGTTCATATGGGGTCCACTGTTTTCCCCGTGCACTTCCTCCATGAGACGTCGTGATTTGTGTTCGTCGATGCACCGGAGGAGTGTGGAGTCAAAGGAGCGGCGGTAGAGTATCTCGCCGCTCAAAAAGTAATGTATCGCGAGGCGTCTGAGAGTCTTCCGATCGCGGCGATCGGCGAACGGGGGGGGTATTGGCCGGTTCGTAGAAGGTTCTTGATGTCTTCGTACCACGGCTTTGCCTCGGATGCTTCAATTGAGTTGCAGTGTGCCGGTCCTTCGGTTATCTCAATCTCGAGGGGCTCGATAAGGTTTTCCTTCGTGATGCTCACCATGGAGGCGAGCGTTGCGAGCGCGTCCGCGAATTGATTTGTCATGCGCAGGGTATAGGTGAACGAGATGTCCTCGAAGTTTTCGGTTAACTTCTCGATGTACTCGTGATATGGCACTAGCTTTGCGTCCTTTGTCTTCCATTGCCCCAATGTCTGGAAGATAGTGAGCATAGAGTCGCCGAACACTTCGAGCTCTTTTACCTTGAAATCAATCGCCGCTTGTAGGCCGAGAATACATGCCTCGTACTCGGCCACATTATTGGTGCACGGGAAGTCGATCTTTGCCGCTACCGGGTAATAGTGTCCGTCCGGGGATATCAGTACTGCGCCGATACCTGATCCCGTGGAATTGACGGCACCGTCAAAGTACATCTTCCACCCCGATTTCTCTCCCTCGTCGTCTACTTGGAGAATCCCTTCATCCGGGAAGTCGGGATTAATCGGTGTGTGGTCTTCAATTGGGAATTCCGCCAAATGATCCGCAATCGCTTGTCCCTTGACCAAAGTGCGGGACACGTACTCGATATCATATTCTGTCAATTGACAACGCCACTTGGCGAGATTCCGCGTGGAGGAGGGACTGTCGAGTAAATATTTCAGGGGGTCCGCCTTTGACAGCAAGCGGACCGTGTGATAAAGCGTGTATTGTCGGAGCCTTTGCATGACCCACACCAATGCGCAACACATCTTCTCGATTTCCGGATAATTGGACTCTCCATCGGTGAACTTTTTGCTCAGATAGTAGATCTCGCGCTCCGTGTGTGTGGACTCCTCCTCCTGTCCCAGCATGCATCCTAATGATTGGCGGCGTACCGTTAGGTAAAGTACGAGGGGACGGCCCTGTGTAGGCGGGACCAATACCGGCGGTTGGACCAGATATGCCTTGATGGTGTCGAAGGCCTTCTGACATTCTTCGTCCCATTCGATCGCCGCGTTCTTGCGGAGCAAGCGAAAGAGTGGTTGGCATTTGTCTGTCAGGTTTGCAATGAATCGTGCGATGTAATTCAATCGCCCTAGGAAGCCTCGTACTTTGCGGACCGAGGACGACGGAGGAAGCTCCTTAATCGCCTTGACTTTATCGGGATCTACCTCGATGCCGCGCTCGCTGACCACGAATCCTAGTAGCTTTCCCGATCGAGCGCCGAACGTGCATTTTGCCGGATTAAGCCGAAGCTTGTACTCTCTTAAGCGGTCGAAGAGACGCTTCAGATTAACGAGGTGATCTTCTCCTTCTTTGGACTTGGCAATCATGTCGTCGACATAGACCTCGACTTCCTTGTGCATCATGTCATGGAACAATGTGACCATAGCCCTCTGATAAGTTGCCCCGGCGTTCTTGAGGCCGAAAGGCATGATGCGATAACAAAAGGTCCCCCACATGGTAGTGAACGTCGTCTTGATCTTGTCTTCCTCGGCCATTCGAATTTGGTTGTATCCGGATAAGCCGTCCATGAAAGAGAACTGGGCGTGGCGCGCCGTGTTATCGACTAGTATGTCGATGTGGGGCAAGGGAAAGTTGTCTTTGGGGCTGGCCTTATTGAGGTCTCGATAGTCGACGCAGACTCGAACCCTTCCATCTTTCTTCTCCACCGGCACAATGTTTGCCACCCATTCGGAATAGTTGCAGACCTCGAGAAAACCCGCGTTGATCTGCTTGACAACCTCCTCCTTGATGCGGAGAAGGAGGCTTGCCCGTTGCCGTCGCAATTGTTGCCGCTTGGGCAGGAACTTTTCAGTGTCTAGTGGGAGGAAGTGTTTTACTATCGACGGGTCTAGTCCCGGCATGTCGGCGTAGGACCAGGCAAAGACTTCTTGATATCTCGTCAGGAAATCGATCATTCGAACCCGTTGTGTTGGGTCGAGGCTCTACCGATCTTTAGGATGCGAGGCTCCTCTTCAGTGCCCACGTTGATCTCTTCCGTTGGCTCGAGCGAGGTGAGTTGGCGATCCTCGAGGCGGCGCAAACTCTCTTCTATCTCAGGCACTAGACTGTCTTCGTCGAGCCCTTCCCCGAAGTATATGGGTCCGGGCTCTTCGAGACATTCTTCGGATGGGTTCGAATCAACGCGTCGAAGATTTGGATTCGAGTGGAGCCTGGAGAATTGAAAGAATCGTCTTAGAAAAATTTAGAATGGTATGAACAAAAGAGTAAGGAATAGAGAGTGGAATAGACAAGGATTCAAAAAATGCATATAGGGAATTCATTGATAGTGCGGATCACGAAGCCATAACAGAGTTCCCTCTTCCATCGTGTGGCCTACGGCTACGCCGACACGGGGGAAACATCTCATACATAGATAAATCTTACACATCGGCGATCACAGCCGAATAGCGCAGGACTGAGGTCCAGTTGTTAAGCTCCTCGTCTTCCTGCGTCGGGCGGATGTGAACCCCTGAAGGAATCTCCTCGGTGACGGCATATACGGTTGGCAAAGCGTCGGTCGTGTCGTCGAAGTCCGAGGAAGGGCCGTCAGAGGTGCTCCCGATGATGAGTGGAGGCCCGGGGAAGAAATGTGATAACGGGGGGACTGGAATGCCACTATTGAGCCTACCATAGTACGTGGCGAGGCGGTAGAGACGGTTGCCCCGGCGGGCCACAATGATTTCATGGCAGGAGGGGCGAAAGCCAAGTCCCCTCCTATGCTTGTATTCCTCAACTTCAATGGGGCGGTTGATTCCTTGTCCGCGCGCCCCAAGGCCGGTGCCGGGAATGTAATTGTGGCGCAAAAGGACCTTCCCTATCATGCGGTCGGCGCGGGATGGCCCGACCTCTCCGTAATCCCGAATAACGGAGATGGTCTCGAAGGAGTGAAAGGGCAGGTTTTCGTCGTCTCCGACGCTGATGTAAGGAACCGCGTCTCCTTGTAGATGGCGTAATCCTCCTCCCCTTTGACCGTGATGATCCTCTCCTCGATGATGAATTTCACCTTCTGATGTAGCGAGGACGGAATGGCGCCGGCCGAGTGGATCCAAGGCCTTCCAAGCAGTAGGCTGAAGGCGTTTGGGATATCCAACACTTGGAATGTGACGCTGAAGGAGCACGGGCCGATGTCTATGAGGAGGTCAATTTCACCGTTCACCTCTCTCCTCGAACCATCGAAGGCTCGGACCGCTGTTTTGCTAGGACGGATGCGGTTGAGATCCACATTCATCTGCTTCAAAGTGGTCACCGGGCATACGTTGAGCGCGGAACCGTTGTCGATCATGACTCGGCCAACGATATGGTTGTTGCACTTGCAGACAATGTGCAGTGCCCGGAAATGCGCGCATCCTTCAGAAGGGAGCTCATCGTCCGAAAACGAGATGGTATTGGAGAAAATAGAGTTGATGGTTTCCTCTATCTGGTTCGGGGGCGTCCCTTTGGGGATTTGCGCAGCCGTTAGGACCCGCACGAGGGCCTCCCTGTGGGGTTCCGAATTGAGTAGGAGGGCGAGCAACGAGATGTGGGTCGGAGATTTGGCCATCTGCTCCACCACCTTATACTCGCTCGCTTTGATGACTTTCATGAAGGCTTCAGCCTCCTCTTCTGTCACTTTCTTGGACGGAGTAGGCAGGGTCCTAGGCCTCGTCCCCTCTTCGGTAGTGGGCGCCTTCCCTTTATCGGTGGTCGCCGGGTTCTCGTATAGTCGTCCTGAGCGGGTTATGCCCATGACACCGAATTGTTGCTCCAGGTTCCCGACACCTCCCTCATAGGTCCAGGGGACCCTATCGTTCGAGTATGGCTCCCGGGCGGGAACGTCTATGACGAGCGGGGCATGAGGTGCGTCAATCCCGGTGAACCCGACTGCGGCTTCTGCTGGTACGTATTCGATCACAAAGGGGGAAAGTCGACCTTGCTCGCCTTCGCCCTCGCTTGACGTGCACACGGTGATCATGTTGATGGAGGGCCCCTGAGCCGGTCCATGGTCGGGGAGGGGATTAGCCTGCACGTTCGGCGACCTCACAGCGTTGAACACGAGCTCCTTCGCATCTATCATCTCTTGGATCTTCTCCCTTAACTTCCAACAGTTGTCTATGGTGTGTCCTGGTGCCCCTTGGTGGTACTCGCATCGCTTGCTCTGATCTTGGATGGTTGGATCAAAGCTTGGGCTGGGCGCTGTTGTCCCAACCTTGTCACGAATTTGCCGGTAGATGTGGGAAAGTGGGACCCCCAGGGCCGGGTATTGTCTGCGGGGCCGTGGTTGCGCTGCACCGCCCTGTTGACCTTGCGGGGGTAGGGCCCGTTGTGTCGGCTGAGAAGTCCTAGGAGCCGGAGGTTGGTATTGAGGGGCTTGAGATGGAGCAGGAGCATAATGGTGGACGACGGACGACGACACCGTAGGTAGGGGTGGAGGCGGTAGTACGGAATAATAGATCTGTTGGGTAGGGGTTTGAGGCCGATATTGAGGCGCATGCGGGGCGTAGGAGGGGGCTACGGGAGGCGCCGCCGTGTAGTTCATCGAATATTGCTGGGGGGCCTGTTGTGCGGCGTTGACGGTATTCACCGAAACTTCCTTTCCCCTTCTCCCGCTTGAGGACGATGATGTCGCGGGGACCTTCTTCGACGACTCCTCTCCTTTGTTGGAAGGGTCCTCCATCCTTCCGAGCTTCATGCCCAAATCCAACTTCTTCCCGACCTCGATGAGGTCGGAGAATGACGAAGTTTGTGCCAACAAGTGCGAATAGTACACTCCTCTCAGTGTGGAGTGGAACAATTGGATCTGTTGCGCCTCGCTGATCGGGGGAATGTGCTTCGCGGCTTGGGCACGCCACTTGGCGGCATATTCCTCGAACTTCTGGCCCCGCGCCATTTCTTTCGTGCTCAGCTCTAGAAGGGTGGGAGGCGTCTCCGCGCAATATCGGTATTGGCCGGTGAACTTCCGGGAGAGATCCTCCCACGTTGGGATGTCCTCAGCCTTCAGTGACATGAACCAATCGAGGGCCGATCCCGACAGGCTGTCTTGGAAGGAGTGGATAACAAACTCCTCGTATTCCCAATATTGTAGCATCTTCCCTCGGTAATGGCGGAGGTGGTGGCGTGGATCCGTCGTGCCCTCGTAGGTCTTGAATTCCGGGATCTTAAACTTCGGGGGCAACCGCGTATCCGGGAATAGGCTACCGTCGCCGTGACGCGCATCGGGGCGAGCATCACCCGCTTGCAAAGCTCGTATCGTTTCTTCCATCCTCTTGAGCCTTCGCTCCTGTTCGGCGTCGGCCTCGGGGAAGAAATGCGTCGGCGAGGCGAACTGGGCCGCATGAGTCGGCGTGCTCGGTTCGTGGAAGGTGGTGTTTACGGGGGGCGGTGCCTGGTAGGAGAGGCCGGCGTGAGGCTGTAGAGACGGATAGGGAGGAAGCTCCGTGGCTTGAAAGTGAGTCGAAGCAGGTCCGGTGGATGCCTGGAAAACCATTGGCGGAGGTACCGTGTAGGCCATAGCCGGAGCCGGTATGGAAACGGGCGGAGGTGCAGACAGGATGTGCTCCGAGGATAGGAAGGTAACCGGTGGAAGAGGGACTACCGAAGGGGCCGGCGGCGGCGGAAGTTGACTGGTAAAGGGGTGGACCGTGGACGTATATAGCGTTGGCGGTGCGGGAGCCTCAACGTTCTTTGGGGCTTGGATCGGTGGAGCCCACAAGGTTGGATCGACTGTTGGCCCCGGTCCCGACGGGGGTGTGGAACTCGAAGAGGCTCGGTTGGGTCCTCTGAGTAGGGCGAGCAGTTCCGCCATGTTGGTGGCCATTTGGTTGACCGTGCCCTCGAGTGCCTCAATGCGGGCTTGGTCATCAGTGGCGGCGGAAGTTAGTGAAGCCGGCCCGAAGACGCCGAGGGCGAGAGATGTGTTGGAAGGGCGGCGGAATACGCCGGGAGTACGCTTGCAGGAGTGAGAGGCGGCGGGGCGTGCGTTTGCGGTGGTTGAGAGAGAGTCGGGACCGAAGGGTTGACTTCTTCCGACATCGACGTGATCCCCTTCCGCCATCCTGAGACGTTGACGAGTCGGGTAGCGGTGTGACGCCAGTTGTGATCACCTAGATTCCAAGAATGTGTAAGGACAAACACCGATATCTCAAACGATAAATGTAGAATAAGTAAAAGGACAAGATGTATGAGATGCATGAATTTTCAGAATACTAATGCCATTACATTGATTAGCTTCGAATTCCATAGTTTTACAAAATAGAACATACGACGGAAAAGAAAGGAACATAAACGTAAAGCCGGCATCCCTTTGCGCTCGGTGGCTGCTTGAAGACGGCGTAGGTCCGAGCGAGGGCAAAAATGGGCGCGTCTGCTAATCCTAGGGGTGGGCAAGGTTGCGCGCCCTTTTGTGCACCCGATCCAACTCCGCGCTCAAGCGGGCCATCTCCCGATCTAGGTGTACGACCCGAGCGCGTGCTCGAGTCAGCTCTGTCTAAAGCTCCCTGTAGTCCGCGACCTCCGCGCGGGAATCAACAAGCTCGCAACGGAGCCTATCTCGCTCCTCCCTGATGGCCCGTAGCTCCGCGTGCATAGCCGCTTGGATGGAACTTTCGGCTTCGGGGGCGAGGGCGGATGTAGCGCGGGGAGTCGGGGCGGCATGGGATCGTTGCGGCGGTGCCAATCCCCGCGCATAGAACCGAGCCACGTATGCCGATGTGGCGGAGAATATTCGTTCGTCATCGGTGGGGTGCTCGGGGAAGTACAGACGTTGTATGATGCTAGCGTCCCGTTGGCGACGAATCTCTCGGATTTGTAGGAATCTTGCGGGGGTCGTGGATGTAGAGTCGGCCCATTGGATGCGGAAAGGTAGACGGTCCGCCTCGGCGGGAACGTCCTGCAGGCCGCCGAGCTGTCTGATTACCCGACCGGGGAATATGAGCGTGCTCCCCAAATGGCTGAGAAGGGGGACTCCCGCAATTCCGGGACATCCTGTGATCATGGGGCCGCCGGGGTTCCATCGAGCGACCCATAAGAAGCGTGTGAGCGTCAGCTCACGCCAAAAACGTCTCCATTTCGAGAAACTGTGCTCGGGAGGTGGGATAACCGGTACCAGGCGCTCAATCAGCGAACGCTCGTCGGCGACGTAGAAGAACGGGTGGGATGAGCAAAAAGGGCGAATATGGGCGAAAAGCCAAATTTGAAGTAGATGCGGGGATCTCCTCATCCTACCGCGCCGAACCTCCCTAACATAGTCAAGAGACCGGACGGTCTCGGCTAATAAAGCCTCCACATAACTATGGCCTCCCACCGCTTGGAGGACGACTTGGGCTATAGCCTCGTCAATGAGGTTCGGCGAGTACGGAAACAGGAGCGTGCCAAAGACCAAGAGTAGGAATCCATGGCAGGCATCGCGCTGATGGGATGCCGTTGTAGGTGTCATTGCGCGGAGAAGTGCCCAATCGGAGAGCCACGCGATCCTGATGCCTTGATCCCACCTCTCGTGAAGCTCCTCGTGGATGTCTTGAGCAGGTATGTGGAGGAGAGTGGAGAGCTGACCCTGGACGGTTGTGAACGGATTAGGCACGAAGATGCCGCGGGTCGTGGGCGTAGGCCTCTAGATGAGTGCCGTGTACTCCTCGATCGTAGGGGATAACTCCGTCCCCTGGAAATTGAATACCGCGTGCTCGGGATCCCAAAATTCGACGGCGATCCTCAAGAAGATCCAATCCACCGGGGTCTCGGTGAACATAACCACGTCTCCGATGATGCCCTGGATGAATGCGTGATCCACCGGTCGGAGAGTCCTCCAGATGCGCATGATGTCTTGCCTTGGTGGCGTGATTGCTTCAAGTCTAAGACTGGGAGCCGGGCAGTCCATCCTTACCTAGATGGAGGAGATGCCGACTTAACGTTTTAAGAATCAAATCAATGCAATGTCCTAAGTTTTTTTCGAAAAAATGTATGCAGTACGGAAAGGTAAACTATAGTTGTGTTCTTTACAGTATACATCGCTCTTTTTTACAAAAACAACAAAATACCCGTCCTAAAAAAAAACTACGGGCCGACTCAAGGACTCGACTTTTGGGTCGGTTGACGGCATGGAGGCAAAAACTTGGTCCAACATGACGGTCCCTGTGTATGCATGGTTTTTGGTGCTACTGGGAGAACCGCTAACTAGGGATGGGGGCTCCCGACTCAAGGGTGTGAATTCCTTGAAATCGAGCGAGGATCTTTGGGGGCCGGTTCGGTGGCATAGCCGACTCGATCCGTTCCCTTACTCGGAACCTCTGACTAACCTAGCTTCCTATATTGGTGCTCGTGGGATGTCGGACAAGGTACCTAAGAAGCTAGTATGATGTGCAATGCATGTGCGGGAAATAAAAGTGCGTAAAGTAGATAAGCGGGAAATGCGGAAAGCGGTAAATAAACAAGCAAGCAAGCAAACGGGATTGAGCCCGAACCCTCTAGAGATCCCCAGTGGAGTCGCCAAGCTGTGCGCACCCGAATTTCATCTCGTCGGGGCACGCATGCGCGAAGCCTATGCAACGCGGCTTTGGAGTGTCCACCTTCTCGGGGATGTGCGACGGACGCACGTGAGAAGGAGTCGCCACTTGCCATTTTACGAACCGAAGGTCGAGGGCCGGCAAGTTACCCGGGTCTAGGGGTACGGGGTACACCTAGATGCTAAGGCAATGGTTGTACGGAACCGGAAATTCCGAATTCGGGGGTTCTATTACGTGCGGGCCTATATCCCGCAGGCCCTTTTGGTACTCTAGTTTGCTAGGCTTGCCGTTTTGTTTATTTACGGCATGATTTAGGGGTGCAATTGACTCGCTCGTTTTGACACCGTAAAATCGATGAATCGATTGAGTTGGGCCAAGAATCCAAAGGATGAGTAGGCTTGTGAGTCAAGGAATCGGTTCACTATCTTAGCGTTACAGTTCTTCGAACCGTGATGGTCGATTCCCTGCGCGAACCGAGACCATGATTATTCGAGTTTACTCATCCCTTGGTGACGATAGACCGACTTAACCGACTCGACACTCGGACCTCTCGCTTGCCGATCGGGATCCTTACAAGTATATGAATGAATATACAAATAGAATTCTCACAATGTTCTCTCAACTAATTACAAGGTGTGACTGAATAAGTAAATGGATCCCGATCGGTTTGCATTGGGCCAATATTCCGCTCCGGCTCACCGTGTGTTTTGAATGACCGATAAATGAATTAAGGCAACGCGGGCTCAAGGAGCCGGGGGTCGGGTCCGATCGATCCAATGGTTTACGGGAAAACCGGTTGGTTCTCACTGCATCCGATAGACCGATCGAGTTCCCGGGTGATATCTAAACCCGTTTCACACATTCAATCCAAATTGCCATCCACATAGGCCATAGTTGGAGTGTGATGGTGACTCGAGGCTAGATCCCATTCCGCACTCGGGTTGCGCGCACTCAGTGAGTCAGGAGGCGTTGGACCTCGTGTTCGATGGTTTGGGGCGTTGGGCCCCGTGCGACACGTAACCTATGGGTTCGGACCCGAACCGCAATAAATCATCATATGCAAAGATAAAACAGAAGAAAATCGATAAAACTGACACAATACAGACAACGACTGACAATTATCGGTGAATACAGACAAGTGATGTATTAAGTCGAATGTACGTGATTTCATCAGTTATTAACCGGGGTTGATTGGCAAACAATGCATCTAACCTAGGCAAACATAGATGGTGGGCTAGGATGCGGTTCTAAGCCAATTACATGTGTGTGTTTGTTTTATGACTCTTATTCAGTTAAGTGTCACTGCGGTTTCACCGAATTAGCCAAACTCGTGTTTTGACTTTAGATTTGGAATCTATCATTCCGCCTATCCATTACCTAGTGTTTGATTAGGCCGGATGTATGATTAGTCCGGTTCATTCCGCCTATCCATTACCTGGTGTTTGTATGCAAATTGGAGATCACGTCACACGAAGGAGTCTAAGGAGGACTCGCGCATCTCGACTCGAGCCGCCTCAAATCGGGCCCGGACTCAAGTCATGGTACGCGAGCACTCATTAGACATCAATTCCACTCGTGTTACGTATCTCGGTATTTTGAAATTTTGAGCTTTTTAATGGAAAAGGGCATTTTCACCGTTCCGTAAATCATCGATGCGTTTACGAATTAAGGATCGATTAACCCAATTATTTAGTCCAAGTGATTTAACTAATCGAATGACACGTCCCTTTTTCCCCATTTGTGAAATTATTTGGTGGTTATCAATTTATATCACAATTATGGATTTGATGGGTAATTTTCCGAAACTAACATGTCTAATAAATAATTGATACATGATTACTAATTGGAAGAAGAAGGGAGAAAAGAAAACAAAGTCGCAAGCAATCCCAAGGATCGGATTTAAAATAACCAAGAGAGACCAATCCTAACTAGTAGGGGGTCACGAAGGATTCGGCCATCCCCTAAGGATGAGTGGCCGAATGCCTCTTGGCCCGATCCGAATTTGGACGGGTCTCTCCTATGATTTTCAATTGATCCTTGCATGCATCAAGTGATGTACATACACGAATTAAACACATTTCACTAAACAAACGTCACCACAAAACGAGCGCAAGTATCATGTTTAATAAAATTTATAGTGCAACATTGGTTCATTCAACGCCAAGCTCGGAAATGTATCCCGAGAAGCCCCCGACATCACGGAACGAGAAGTCCATGGCCTCGGAAGAACCAAGGGACCTCTAGGCCCCCTTGCAAGGAAGGTGGCCGTGAGCTCCCCTTCGTGCTACCGACCCGTGAAGACCTCTTCTCCCTAGATCTCGAGTGCTTCTCATCATGCCCACACATTACACGACATTCGGGACGATAAAGTATGGGGAACAACGAGCTTCGGGGCGAAAGGGCCCCCGGTGCATCCGTGAGGGACAAGGGAACTCTCGGCCATCCCTTCGGGAGGCATGGCCGTGAGTTCCATGACCCCTACGGACCACGAGGGGCTCTCCAACCTCGAAATAGGTCGTATCCCATCATGGCATGCACTTTCATACAACGTTCGGACGTAAGAAGAAAAATAAAAACAAGCAACGATGCATGGGATTACATGGGAGGTCCGGATCCGGAAGAAAAATGGTAGCTTTCATGCATTCGGGTTCCTTAAACCACATAAACACTTCATACAAGCAAAAATTGAGGATCCTAGCTTCTCTAAGTCGTAGAGGGATGTTACCTTGCCTCGATGCACGAGGAAAAGAGTCGGGGAAGTGGCCTTGAGAGTCGCAAGACTCGGTTTGAAGCTGCGGGTGGGTAACCCGAAAGGAAGACAGCCGCGGCAGCTCAGGGAGAATGGGGTCGGCACGCTTGCTCCGGGCACGGCACGGTACGAGGTTGGGCTCGTTGGACTCCTAAGAAGCAGATCTAGACGTCCGTGGACAAACCCGAATGTGCCAAGCCCTAGATGAACCCGAGACAGTGAGAGAAAGTTCGGTGTAAGAGCAAATAACCCGGTAAGAGAAGAAACGATGAAACGGTGGTTGTGCACGGTGGATCGACCCTCGGATCGTGACCACCTCTTCACGAGAGAGGATGAGGGTTGTGAGGAACCCTTTGAATGTGATGGCACGACTCGGCAAAGTCGTGGGAGGAATCGGCATGTCGTTGAAGTCCGGGTGTGCGCGGTATCGGTCTAGAGACCCGATTCTTCTTGCGGCTGGAACGTGACGATGTAGGCCTCAAACGGGAATTCTAAGCCCGGAAATGAACTTAGGGGGTGGGAAATATGTACACTAGGAAGTTTCGTGGCTTTTGGCTTAAGTCGGGTCGAGTGGTTATCGGAATACCGGGTGGTTTTCCGGTGGTTTCGGCCAGTTTTAGCCTTGGCACGGGCTAGACGAGCTGAAGGAGAGGGTTGGAGTTTGAGAGAATTCTTGAGAGAAGTTGGCTTGAGAGAGAGTGAGAATCAAGAAGTGATTAGCTTAATGATGGATGGGGCTTTATAGGCTAGGCTAATGGCCCGGTTAAGTGAAATTAATTGCGGTTATGGCATGCTTAGGGGGCTGCCGAATTTTGAAGAAGGGATTAGGGAGGGGAAATGGTCACTTAGAGTGTAGGGGAAGCAAGAGGGAGAGTGATGGGAGGTGATAGATGTGAGTGTGTGTAAGAGAAAATTTGAATTTGTGGAGGGGAATGCATGGAGCCGCTTGCCATAGGGTTGAGCCGTGGCTCATTGCGGCTGAGCCGAACTTGAGGGGTTGAGCCGTGGCTTAGGGTTGAGCCGCGGCTTGGTGGCTTGGCTTGGCTGAGCTGTGGGTCCCATTCGATTAAGAGAAAAGCCGAAAAAAGCTTGAGACTCGATTGAACGCGCGTCCGATCTCCGATGCCCAATTAATTGATTGATTTGGAACGCTTGAACGAAGAGGATTTGAAGGAGCCTAATATCGCCATGCATCGTGCGAACGAACGTTCGGGTGACTCGGCGCCTCGAGAGCCGGTTTCCCCCTGTTCGGAAGTTCGGAGTGGAGTTGGATGCCCCCGGTCCTCGATTACTCTTTGTGCATCTCAATATTCGTCTCGGTGACCCTTTTAGCCTCGTGGGAGATTGTTGGCTCGTCGTCCCTGGTCGAAGACTGTTGGCCCGGGATGACCTAGGGAATTGTGATCGGTGTCTTCTCAGTGCTCTCTGAATGTCTCGAGGTGTTCGGGAATCGTTGCGATCTCTGTTTTCCGTGAACGTGCCCCGAAGGTCCGTCGGGAGACGTTTGTGGCTACTGAAACGTCCCTCGGGAGACCAAGTCGAATTCCGAAAGGTCATCTGAAGCTCGTTCCCCGACCCTGGTGGTCCCTAGGTACCTGTAGGCCCATTTCCGGGTGCCGTTTACTTGTCAGTGGGTCAGGCCTCCTGGGACCCCGTTAGAAAAGGCGTCTGTGAGGGATCAAGGTGTCCCGGCTTAAGCAAGATGTCTCCGGAGCGCGCTCGGATGTGTCGTTGGTCACTTTGGCACTGAGAGGGATTTTTAGAGTCCCATATTGGGCACCTTTCGGTGCTTCGGTGACTCGGTGATGAATTGTGCCACAATGCCAGCTCAGTCGTTTTCGGGATTCCTTGTTTGTCTGTTCTTCTGATGGCTCTTCTCCGCCTTTCTCGGTGGCCCAGGCTTTTCTTCCGCAATCCATGACTTTGTGCCTGCCTACTTGCCTCCGGTTTCCCGATGGTGAATAGTGTCCCGAGCTTTGGTCGGAAGTCCTCCGTTGGAGCCGGTGGACCAAAATGGGGTGCTGACACGGGTCATGATTGACAATGGGTCCGCCCTCAACGTTTGCCCGGTGACCACCCTGAAACAGATGAACGTGGACCTAAATCGAGTCCGCCCGAGCAAAACAGCGGTCCGAGCCTTTGACGGCTCACGCAGGGAGGTGAACGGGGAGATCGACCTCCTCATAGATGTTGGCCCGTGCCCATTCAGCATCACATTCCAAGTGCTCGACATCACGAATGCGTTCAGCCTGTTGCTCGGGAGGCCCTGGATCCACTTTGCCGGCGCCGTCCCCTCTTCTCTGCACCAAAGGCTGAAGTTCATCGTCTAAGAGAAGCTCATTACGGTGAAGGGAGAGGAGGACTACGCCATCTACAAGGAGACGACACTGCCCTATATTAGCGTCGGGGACGATGAAAACCTCCCATTCCACTCATTCGAAACCATCTCCGTCATCCGGGACTACGGAGAAAGTGGACCGTCCCGTGCTGACCGCATGATAGGAAAGGTTCTCCTGCGCAACAATTACATCCCCGGCACCGGCCTCGGGGCGCGCGGACAAAGGATCAGCCGCCCTATTGAAGTCGAAGAGTACAAGCACAGGAGGGAACTCGGCTTTCGGCCCTCCTGTCATGAATTCATCGAAGCTCGCAGGGGCCACCACCTTCATCGCCTCGCCGCACACTACGAGAGGCTCAACAGGGGCTCTCCAGTCCCCCCGCTATCGCACTCCTTCCCCGGGCCTTCACACACCATTGGGGGCACCCTTGACAGCCCTTCCTCGGACTCTGACGACACTCCTGCCGCTCCGTCAGCCCTTCAGGGGTTCACATCCTCTTGGCGCAGGAAAATGAGGAGCTTGGCAACTGGACCTCAGTCCCGCGCTACTCGGCTGTGATTGCCGATGTGTAAGGCTTATCCATGTATAAGATGTGCCCCGCGTGTCGGCATAAGCCATACGCCACACGACGGGAGAGGGGTTTCTATTATGGCTTCATATCTACCTTATCAATGAAATCTCCCACGCATTTTTTGAATTCCCATGCGTTTTATCCCCTCCTCTTATTCTCTATTTCGTAGCGTTATGAATATTTTCTAAGACAATTCTTTCGAATTTCCAGGCTCCACTCGAATCCAAATCCTCGACACTTCGATTCGAACCTATTCCAAGAGCACCTCGGTGAGCCCCAACCCGTATACTTTGGGGAAGGGCTCCCCGAGGACAGTCAAATACCCAAGATAGAAGAGAGTTTGCGTCGCCTCGAGGACCATCAAATCACTTCGATCGAGCCAACAGAGGAGATCAACGTGGGCACCGAAGAAGAGCCCCGCACCTTGAAGATCGGGACAGCCCTCGACCCTACGCAGCGAACCCGGATGATCGACTTCCTGAAGGAATACCAAGAAGTCTTCGCCTGGTCTTATGCCGACATGCCTGGCTTAGACCCCTCAATAGTCGAGCACTTCCTTCCTCTCGACACTGAGAAATTCCCGCCCAAGCGGTAACAGTTACGACGACAGCGAGCTAGCCTTCTCCTCCGCATCAAGGAAGAAGTCGTTAAGCAGATCAATGCGGGGTTCCTCGAAGTCTGCAACTATTCCGAATGGGTGGCGAGCATTGTGCCGGTAGAAAAGAAGGATGGAAGGGTCCGAGTTTGCGTCGACTACCGAGACCTCAACAAAGCTAGCCCTAAGGACAATTTCCCCCTACTGCACATCGACGTCCTAGTCGACAATACGGCACGCCACGCCCAGTTCTCTTTCATGGACGGCTTCTCCGGATACAATCAAATTCGGATGGCCGAAAAAGACAAGCTCAAGATGACGTTCAGCACGATGTGGGGAACCTTTTGCTACCGTGTTATGCCTTTCGGCCTCAAGAATGCAGGGGCAACTTATCAAAGGGCTATGGTCACACTATTCCACGACATGATGCACAAAGAAGTCGAGGTATACGTCGATGACATGATCGCCAAGTCCAAAGAGGGGGAAGACCACCTTGTCAATCTGAAGCGCCTTTTTGATCGCCTGAGAGAATACAAGCTCCGACTCAATCCGGCAAAATGCACATTTGGTGCTCGATCAGGAAAGCTGCTAGGGTTCGTGGTCAGTGAGCACGGCATCGAAGTGGATCCGAACAAAGTCAAGGCAATCAAGGAGCTTCCCCTGCCATCGACGGTTCGGGAGGTACGCGGCTTCTTGGGGTGGTTGAATTACATCGCGCGCTTCATTGCAAATCTCACGGATAAGTGTCAGCCGTTCTTTCGCCTGCTCCGCAAGAATGCAGCGATGGAGTGGGACCACGAGTGTCAGAAGGCCTTCGACACCATCAAGGCCTACCTAATTCGGTCGCCGATATTGGTACCACCCGTGCCGAATCGACCCCTCATTTTATACCTCACGGTGCGCCGACAGTCCTTAGGGTGCATGCTAGGGCAAGAAGACGAGTCGACGCGCACGGAAAGGGCGATATACTACTTGAGCAAGAAGTTCACTGAGGGGGAGTCCAATTATCCGGAAATCGAGAAGATGTGTTGCGCGTTGGTATGGGTCATGCAGAGGCTCCGACAGTACACGCTCTATCACACGATCCGCTTGCTGTCAAAAGCGGACCCCCTGCGGTATTTGCTCGACAACCCCTCCTCCATGAGAAACATCGCAAAATGGCGCTGTCAACTGACGGAATACGACATAGAGTATGTGCCTCGCACGTCCGTCAAGGGGCAAGCGATTGCCGACCACCTAGCAGAATTCCCGATCAACGACGACACGCCGATTAACACGGACTTCCCGGATGAAGGAATCCTCCAGATGGACGAAGAGAAAGAGGAGCCAACGTGGAAGATGTACTTTGACGGGGCCGTCAATTCCATGGGATCAGGAGTTGGGGTAGTTTTAATATCCCCGGACGGGCGCCATTACCCGGTCGCCGTGAAAGTAGATTTCTCCTGTACCAACAACGTGGTCGAGTACGAGGCATGCATCCTCGGTTTGCAAGCGGCGATCGATTTCAAGGTGAAGGAGTTAGAGGTATTCGGTGACTCCATGCTCATAATCTTCCAAACGCTGGGGCAGTGGAAGACGAAAGACGCGAAGTTAGTCCCATACCATGAGTATCTTGAGGAGTTGGCGAAGAACTTCGAGAAGATCTCATTCACTTACACTCCACGCGCGAAGAATCAGTTCGCGGACGAACTCGCAACACTCGCATCTATGGCGAGTATCTTAGAGGGGACCATCATAGAACCTCTCGAAATCGAAGTGGCCAAAGGCCCGGCCCACTGCAACGCGATTGAGGCGTCCGGAGCGAAGCCGTGGTATGAAGACATCAAGAACTTCTTGCAAACGGGCCAATATCCCCCATTCGCCGATCGCCGCGATCAAAAGACAGTCAGACCCCTCCCGATGCATTACTTTCTGAGCGGCGAGATACTATACCGCCGCTCCTTTGATTCCACGCTCCTCCGGTGCATCGACCAACACGAATCACGGCGTCTTATGGAAGAAGTGCACGGATGAAATTGTGGACCTCATATGAATGGCCTCATGCTCGCTAAGAAGATTATGCGCTTAGGCTATTATTAGTCCACCATGGAGACTGATTGTGTAAAGTATGTTAGGCATTGCCACCGATGCCAAGTTTACGCCGATCAGATCAAGGCGCCGCCCAATGAGCTACGCCCTATGACAGCCCCGTGGCCCTTCTCAATGTGGGGAATGGATGTGATTGGCTCGATCAACCCCAAAGCGTCTAACGGACACATGTTCATCCTGGTGGCGATTGACTACTTCACCAAGTGGATCGAGGCTATCACTCTCGCGTCGGTCACCGCGAAAGCCGTGGCTCGTTTTCTCAGACGTGACGTCATTGCCCGGTACGGGGTCCTTGCGACGATTCTCACGGACAACTGTCAGCACCCCATTTTGGCCCACCGGCTTCCCACACAAGAATCCCCAACCGAAGCTCGGGACACTATTCGTCACCCGGCGATCAGAGGCAAATAGGCGGACACGGGGTCATGAGCAACGGGAGAAGAGCACGATCCAGTGAGAAAAGCAGAGGAAAGCCATCGGAAGAACGAACGAACAGGGAATCCCCGAAACGACGGAGCTGACACTATGGCACTATTCATCACTGAGTCACCGAAGCACCGAAAGGTGCCCAATATGGGGCTCCAAAAATCCCTCTCAGTGCCAAAGTGACCAACGACACGTCCGGGCACATCTCCGGGGCATCCTGCTTAAGCCGGGACACCCCGATCCCCCCACGGACGCCTTTTCTGACAGAGCTCCCGGGGCTCGCTCCACTGACAAGCAAACGGCCCCTCAAAACGGGCCTACAGGCACTCAGGGACCACCAGGGTCGGGGGACAAGCTTCAGACAACCTTCCGGAACTCGACTCGGTTTCCCGAAGTACGTTTCAGTGGTCACGAACGTCTCCCGGCTAGCCTTCGGGGTATTTCCACGGAAAACAAAGATCACAATGATCTCCGAGCACCCCACGACCATCCCCGAGTGCCTCGAGACATTCAGGGAACATTGAAAATCCCGGTCAAAAGTCCCTAGGTCTTCCCGGGCCAATGGTCCCCGACCGAGAACGACGAGCCAACGATCCTCTACGGGGAAAAAGGACCGCCAAAATGAATGTTGGGATGCATAAAGAGCAATCGGGGACCAAGGGACACTAAACTCCGTTCCGAATGTCCAAAAAGGGCAAAACCGACTCTCGAGGCACCGAGTCGCCCGAACGTTCGTTCACACGACGCATGGCGATATTAGGCTCATTCAAACCCTCATCATTCAAGCATTCTAAATCTTCAAATTAATCGGACATCGGAGATCGGACGCGTGTTCAATCAAGTTTCAAGCGTTTCCCGGCTTTTCTCTCAATCGAATGGGACCCACAGCCTAGCCAAGCCAAGCCATCAAGCCGCGGCTCAACCCCAAGCCACGGCTCAACCCTCAGCTCTGATTGGACGGCCCAAGCCGCGGCTCCCCCTCCCATGGCCGGCGGCTCCAAGGCTTCTCCTCCACACAATTTGAATTTTTGGCTCTTACACCCATCACTTCCTCTTACACACTTACATCCATCACACCCATCACTCTCCTTTGCCTTCCCCTACACTCAACATGACTTCTTCCCCATCTTAATCCCTCTTAGAATTTTCGGCAGCCCACATTAGGGCCTCAAACTGCAATTAACTTCCTCTAACCGAACCATTAGAGCCTCCTATAAGTTCCCTAGCATCATTAGCTCTAATCACTTCTTCATTCTCACTCTCTCTCAAGCCACTCTCTCTCAAGAATCCTCTCAAACCCTAGCCCACTCCCACAGCTCGTGCGACCCCTTGCCAAGGCCGAAACCGGCCGGAACCGCCGGTAAACCACCCGGTATTCCGGTAACCACCCGACCCGACTTAAGTCAAAAATCACCAAACTCCCTAGGCCACACATTTTCCACCCCCTAAGTCCATTTCCGGGCTTTGATTTTCGATTTGAGGCTTTCTACATCACGTTCCAGCCGTGAAGAGAGTCGGGCCCCGAGACCCCCTAGCCGTGCACATCGAGCCTCTTGACGCGCCATTTCTTCTCATGACGTCGGCGAGTCGTGCCATCACGTTCAAAGGGTTCCTCACAACCCTCACCCTCCCCAGTGAAGAGTTGGTCACGGTCCGAGGGCCGATCAACCATGCACAACCACCGTTTCACCCGTTTCTCCTTTACCGGGTTCGCTCGACTTTTACCGAACTTTATCTCACATTTTTGGGTTTGTTCAGGCCTTGGTACGTTCGGGTCTGCCCATGGTCATCTAGATCCGTCTCTTAGGAGTCCAACGAACCCGACCTTGCACTGTGCCGTGCTCGGAGCTCGCATGCCGACCCGTTTTTCCACAGACTGCCGCGGCTGCCAACATCCGGGTCACCCACCCGTAGCCCTCCATCTGAGTCTTGCGACTCCCACGGCCACTTCCCCGACTCTTTTCCTCGTATATCGGGGCTAGGTAACGTCCCTCTACAACTTATAAGAGCTAGGATCTTCGATGTTTGTTTGTATGAAATGATAACGTGACTTAGAAAACTGGAACACATGAAAGTTGTCGTTTTTTCCTTTAGATCCGTGACTCCCATGCACCCCCATGCAACGTGCGTCCGCTATTGTCGTCCGTATGTTTATCCCGTGTTCGTATGATGCATGAGTTTGTATGCCATGGTAGGAGGTGGCTTGGATCCGGGTGGGAGAGACTTCCTAGGCCGCGGTGGAGCCAAGGGACTCACGGCATAGTCTCAAGGGAGAGACCCGTGAGCTCCCTTGGCTCGTCCATGGCTAGGACGGTCTCTCTCCCCTCGAAACGAGCCGATTCCTACATATTTTTATCGATAACCGCACGTAGAACGTCATGCATGAAGGGAGGAGACCCGACTCGGGGCCGGAGAGAACCTCTCGATCCGTGTGAGCCATGGAAGCTCACAGCCTCCCTTGAAGGGCGTGGCTGAGAGCTTCCTTAGACCCCACGGGTCTGGAGAATTTTCTCCCACCTCGAGACGAGCCGACTCCCGTGTTTTATCCGTTTAAGTTATTAGTCGAGACAATGTCGTCCTTATTGTTTCCCGTTTGAATAACCCGTTAGTATGCGTTGTATGACTTTATGTGGTTATGGTTATAATGGTGTCGAGATAACTAAACTTGCATCATTGTTTTGATTGATATATTGTGAATATAAGAAATGATTGAAACCGGTGTAAGAGGCCGTCCGAGACACGAGGACGAGTCATGGAGGTATTCGGTCATCTCCCTAGGGATGTGGCCGAATGTCCCCATGACTTTCCTTGAGTCTAGACCGGCCTCTTCATCTGCTTGGGAATCGGTTCTTAAAATTGTTTTGCAATTATATTTGTCGTTTGATTATCAATTATACATCAATTATCCCTTAGATGTGTTATTTTCAAGTAAACACCTACTAAACCCGTTAGTTGCGATGTAAGTTTATGAACGTCAAATAATTTCATAAACGGGAAATGGGACGTGCCACTCGATTAAATAAATCACTCGGACTAAATAATTGGGTTAATTGATCCTTAATTCGTAAACGCATCGAAGATTCATGGAACGGCGTGAATGCCCTTTTCCACTAAAAAATCACAATTTCCAAATACCGAGCCGCGTAACACGAATAGAATTGATGTCTAGCGAGTACTCACGTGCCGTGACTCAAGTCCGGGCCCAATTTGAGGTGGCCCGAGTCGTGGCACGAGAGTCCTTCTTAGACTCCTTCGTGTGACGCGATCTCCCATTTATACACGAACATTGTCATTTTATCATCCAAGGGCATAATCGTCATTCCGTGATTCACCGATACCCTAGGCGTTAGGGAGTTGGAAACGCTTTGATCTATGAACGAAAAAGGGCAACCCGTTCGGATACGAGTTTCATTCGCACGGCCCATTCCGCTCACTTTCAGTGTTTCTATCTTCCTATCGTAGATTCGGTGGTGAACATTTCATTTCAGTTGCAAAACACGAAAAACCGTATTAATCATGCATTTGGCTTAATCAAACATTAGACAATGGATAAGTGGAATGATAGATTCCAATCTAGAGTCAAAACACGAGTTTGGCTAATTCGGTGAAACCGCAGTGGCACTTAACTGAATAAGAGTCTTAAAACGAACACATACATGTAATCGGCTTAGAACACCTATCCTAATCCACCATCTATGTTTGCCTGGGTTAGATACATTGTTTGCTAACCAACCCCGGTTAATAACTGATTAAATCACGTACATTCGGCCCTAATACACAACTTGTCTGTATTCACCGATACTTATCAGTTGTTGTCTGTATTTCATCAGTTTTATCAGTTTTCTTCTGTTTTTTATTCTTGCTTTTTGCTGATTTGTCGCGATTCGGGCCCGAGCCCATAGGTTACGTGTTACACGGGGTCCAACGCCCCAAACCACCGAACACGAGGTCCAACACCTCCTAATTCACCGAGCGCGTGCAACCCGAGTGCGAAATGGGATCTAGCCTCGGTTCACCGTTACACTCCGAACACGGCCTATGTGGAAGGCAATTTGGATTGGGCGTGTGAAACGGATCTAGATATCACCCGGGAACTCGATCGGCCCATCGGATACAGTGAGAATCGACCGGTTCTCCGAGAACCGTTGGATCGATCGGACCCGACCCCCGGCTCCTTGAGCCCGCGTTGCCTTAATTTACTTATCGGTTATTCAAAATACACGATGAGGCGGAGCAGAATATTGGCCCAATGCAAACCGATCGGGTTCCATTTATTTCATTCAGTTGTATTTCGTAATTATTTGAGTGTACATTGTGAGGATCTTATTTGTATGTTTATTCATGTACTTGTAAGGATCCCGGTCGGTGAGCAAGAGGTCTGAGTGTCGAGTCGGTTAAGTCGGTCTATCGTCACCAAGGGATGAGTAAGCTCGAATAATCATGGTCTTGGTTCGCGCAGGGAATCGACCGTCACGGTCCGAAGAACTGTAACGCTAAGATAGCGAACCGATTCCTTGACTCACAAGCCTACTCATCCTTCGGATTCTTGGTCCAACTCAATCGATTCATCGGTTTTACGGTGTCAAAACGGGCGAGTCAAGTGTGACCCTAAATCACGCGATAAATAAACAAAATGGCAAGCCTAGCAAGCTAGAGTACCGAAAGGGCGTGTGGGATATATGCCCGCACGTAATAGAACCCCCGAATTCGGAATTTTCGGTTCCGTATGACCATTGCCTTAGCATTTAGGTGTACCCCGTACCCTTAGACCCGGGTAACTTGCCGGCCCTCGACCTTCGGGTCGTAAAATGGCAAGTGGCGACTCCTTCTCATGTGCGTCCTTCGCGCGTCCCCGGGAAGGTGGACACTCCCAAGCCGCGTTTGCTTAGGCGCGCGCATGCGTGCCCCGACGAGATTAAATTCGGGTGCGCACAGCTTGGCGACTCCGCTGGGGACATCTAGAGGGTTCGGGCTCAATCCCGTTTGCTTGCTTGCTTGTTTAGTTACTGCTTTCCGTCATTTATCGCTTATCTATTTACGCACATTTATTTCACGCATGCATTGCATATCATACTAGTTTCTTAGGTACCTTGTCCGACATCCCACGGGCACCAATATAGGAAGCTAGGTTAGTCAGAGGTTCCGAGTAAGGGAACGGATCGAGTCGGCTATGCCACCGAACCGGCCCCCAAAGATCCTCGCTCGATTTCAAGGAATTCACACCGTTGAGTCGGGAGCCCCCATCCCTAGTTAGCGGTTCCCCCAGTAGCACCGAAAACCATGCATACACAGGGACCGTCATGCTGGACCAATTTTTACCTCCATGCCGTCAACCGACCCAAAGTCGAGTCCTTGAGTCGGCCCATAGTTTTTTTTAGGGCGGGCATTTTTGTTGTTTTCGTAAGAAAGAGCGATGTATACTGTAAAGAACACAACTATAGTTTATCTTTCTGCACTGCATGCATTTTTTTGAAAAAACTTAGGACATTACATTGATTTGATTCTAAAAACGTTAAGCCGGCATCTCCTCCATCTAGGTAAGGATGGACCGCCCGGCTCCTGGTCTTAGGCTCGAAGCAATCATGCCGCCAAGGCAAGACATCATGCGCATCTGGAGGACTCTCCGACCGGTGGACCACGCCTTCATCCAGGGCATCATCGGAGACGTGGTCATGTTCACCGAGACCCCGGTGGACTGGATCTTCCTGAGGACTGCCGCCGAACTTTGGGACCCCGAGCACGCGGTATTCAATTTCCAGGGGACGGAGTTAGCCCGTACGATCGAGGAGTACACGGCACTCATCCAAATGCCTACGTCCACGATCCGCGGCATCTTCATGCCTAATCCGTTCACAACCGTCCAGGGTCAGCTCTCCACTCTCCTTCATATACCTGCTCAAGACATCCACGAGGAGCTTCACGAGAGGTGGGACCAAGGCATCCGGATTGCATGGCTCTCCGATTGGACGCTCCTCCGCGCCATGACGCCTACAACGGCTTCCTATCAGCGCGATGCTTGCCATGGATTCCTGCTCTTGGTCTTTGGCACCCTCCCGTTCCCGTGCTCGCTGAACCTCATCGACGGGGCTATAGCCCAAGTCGTCCTCCAAGCGGTGGGAGGCCATAGTTATGTGGAGGCTTTGTTAGCCGAGACCGTTCGGTCTCTTGACTATGTTAGGGAGGTTCGGCGCGGAAGGATGAGAGGATCCCCACACTTGCTACAGATTTGGCTTCTAGCTCATATCCGCCCGTTCTGCTCGTCACATCCGTTCTCCTACATTGCCGACGAGCGTTCACTGATCGAACGCCTGGTACCAGTTATCCCGCCTCCCGAGCACAGTTTCTCGGAATGGAGGCGTTTTTGGCGTGAGTTGACGCTCGCGCGCTTCCTATGGGTCGCTCGATGGAACCCCGGCGGCCCCATGATCACAGGATATCCTGGAATTGTGGGAGTCCCCCTTCTCAGCCATTTGGGGAGCACACTCATATTCCCCGGCCGGGTAATCAGACAGCTCGGCGGTCTGCAGGACGTTCCCGCCGAGGCGGACCGTCTACCTTTCCGCATCCATTGGGCCGATTCCACATCCACGACCCCCGCAAGATTCTTGCAGATCCGAGAGATTCGCCGCCAATGGGACACTTGCGTCATACAGCGTCTGTACTTCCCCGAACATCCCACTGACGACGAGCGAGTCTTCGCCGCCACCTCAGCATACGTGGCTCGTTTCTACACACGGAGATTAGCATCGCCGCAACCGTCCCATGCCGCTCCGACTCCCCGCGCTACATCCACCCTCGCCCCCGAAACCGAGAGCTCCATCCAAGCGGCCATGCACGCGGAGCTAAGGGCCATTAGGGAGGAACGGGATATGCTCCGTTGCGAGCTCGTCGACTCACGTGCAGAGGTCGCGGACTACAGGGAGCTTCAGACACAGCTGACTCGAGCACGCGCCCGGGTCGCACACTTAGATCGGGAGATGGCCCGCTTGAGCGCGGAGTTGGATCGAGTGCACAAGAGGGCGCGCAACCTCGCCCATCCTTAGGATTAGCAGACGCACTCATTTTTGCCCTCGCTCGGACCCACGCCGCTTTCAAGCGGCCACCGAGCGCAAAGGGATGCCGACTTTTTCGTTTATGTTCCCTTCCTTTTTTTCATCGTATGTTCTATTCTGTAAAACTATGAAATTTGAAGCTGATCAATGTAATGACATTAGCATTTTGAAAGCTCATGCATCTCATACATCTTGTCATCTTACTTATTCCGCACTTATCGTTTGAGATATCGGTGTTTGTCCTTACACACTCTTGGAATCTAGGTGATCACAACTGGCGTCACAGTGATACCCAACTCGTCAGCGTCTCAGGATGGCGGAAGGAGATCACCTCGATGTTTCCGAAGAAGTCAACCCTTCGGTCCCGACTCTCTCTCAACCACCGCAAACACACGCTCCGCCACCCCTCACTCCTGCAGGCGTACTCCCGACGTATTCAGGCGCCCTTCCAACACAGCTCCCGCCCCCAACGTCTTCAGGGGCGCTTCTGCCGCCGGTCTCATTAACTTCCGCCGCTACGGACGACCGAGCCCGCATTACGGCGCTCGAGGGCACAATCAACCAGATGGCCGCCAACATGGCAGAACTGCTCGCCCTACTCAGAGGGCCGAACCGTGCCTCTTCAAGCTCCACGCCTCCACCGGGGCAAGGTCCGACAGTCGACCCAGCACCTGGGATTCCACCGGCCCAAGTCCCGGAAAATATGGATGCGCTTGCCCCGCCAACGCTGCATACGTCCGTGACTCAACCTCTCACCAACCCATATCCACCACAGCCGGCCCCCACAGCCGTCCCTCTTCCACCGGCGGCATTCCTCACTTCAGATCAGGTCCTATCCGCGCCACCACCTGTTTCCATGCCGGCCCCGGCTGCAGCCTATACAGTCCCTCCGCTAACGGTCTTCCTGACCTCAGGTGCACCCGCTCCGATTCATTTCCAAACCACGGAGTTCCCGCCCTACTCATCGCTACATCCCCATGCTGGCCTCTCTTACCCGGCGCCGCCCCCGATAAACACCACCTTCCACGAACCGGGCACGCCAGCCCATGCGGCCCAGTTCGCTTCACCAACGCACTTCTTCCCCGAGGCGGACGCCGAACAAGAACGCAGACTGAAACGAATGGAAGAGACAATACGAGCCCTGCAAGCAAATGATGCTCGACCCGATGCGCGCTATGGTGGCTGCAGTTTATTCCCGGGCATGCGCTTACCCCCGAAGTTCAAAATCCCGGAGTTCAAGGCCTACGGGGGCATGACGGATCCCCGCCATCATCTCCGCCATTACCGGGGGAAGATGCTACAGTACTGGGAGTACGAGGAGTTCGTCATCCATTCCTTCCAAGACAACCTATGGGGATCCGCTCTCGATTGGTTCATGTCACTAAAGGCCGAGGACATTCCGACGTGGGAGGACCTCTCTCGGAAGTTTATCGACCAATACCGATACTGCACGGAGACGCCTCCTACACTTCTGGAGCTGAGCACAAAAGAAATGGCGCGGGGCCAAAGGTTCGAGGAATACGCTGCCAAGTGGCGCGCCCAAGCAGCAAAGCACATCCCTCCGATCAGCGAGGCGCAGCAGGTTCAATTGTTTCACTCTATGCTGAGAGGGATATATTATTCGCACTTATTGGCCCACACTTCCTCATTCTCCGACCTCATCGAGGCTGGGAAAAAGCTTGATTTGGGGATCAAGCTCGGAAGAATGGAAGGCCCCGCCGACCAAAGGGAGGAGCCATCAAAGAAGGCCCCCGCAATGTCCCCATCTTCCTGCGGGAGGAGAGGAAAGGAAGTCTCGGTTAACGCCGTCAACACGGCACATCGGGCGTCTCAGCAGTATTCAGTGGATCTCACGACCACACCGACTGCCGCTCCTACATACTTCCCTCCACCTCCACAGCACCAACCCCAGCCGATCTATTATTCGGCTCCGCCGGTCCCGCCAACAGCGACCTCGCAATCGTACGACCCCTACGCGCCCGCGTCAGCTCAGTCCCCTTAACCTAGGCCGTCGGTGTCGAGAGCCCCTCTACCGGCACAACAGAACCCCACCTCACAGGGTCCACAAGTCGGCACCTCACAACACCGACCCCGCAGACAGTACACACCTCTACCCGCTCCTCTCTCTCACATATATCGGCAACTCTTGACGGGGGATCAGATTCAGCCAATATCCCCGGGCCCGAACTTCGACCCCTCCATCCAGGATCAATCCAAGCGCTGCGAATATCATCAGGGTGCGCCGAGGCACACTCTCGACAATTGTTGGAGGCTGAGGGACGAAATTCAGAAAAGGATCGACAGCAACCGACTCACTTTCAACGCTGTCAGACCTCCAAATGTGCAGGCCAACCCCCTCCCGGACCATAGGCCGAGCTCGGGGCCATCCTTCAACATGATCTCTATATGCGTCCCGGAGAGAAACGAAGAAGCGCAGGAGAATCCCCCTCCCTTCGTGATCAACTACACTCCCGAAGAACTCACGGTCGGGTTCACGGGGCACGGGGCCACCCCGGCCCCATTCGTCGTTGACGTCCCCGCTCAGGGGCTATACTCAGATAGCAAGGTCCCCTGGACCTACGAAGGAAGCATCGGGAGCGTCGAACAGCAATTCGGTGTCATGGGAATAACACGCTCGGGACGGGTATATGAGAGCCCGACGGCCAAGGACAAAGGGAAAGCGCCCGCTGTTGAAGACGGGGCGACGCCCGAAAGCTCACCTTTCCCGTCCAAGAATGTGACCGAGGAGGAAGCCGAAGCTTTCATGAAGATCGTGAAGGCAAGCGAATACAAGGTGGTCGAACAAATAGCCAAATCCCCGGCCCACATCTCATTGCTTGCCCTCCTCCTTGGCTCAGAACCCCACCGAGAGGCCCTCCTCCGGGTACTGACCGCGGCACAAGTGCCTGAAGGAAACGCCCCCAGACAGGATAGAGGAGACGATCGGGTCCATCTTTTCCAACACTATCTCGTTCTCGGATGACGAGCTCCCGTCCGAGGGTTGGTCACATTCACGGGCATTGCACATTGTCTGCAAGTGCAACAATTACATCATCGGCCGGGTCATGATTGACAACGGGTCCGCCCTCAACGTTTGCCCGGTGACCACCCTCAAACAGATGAATGTGGATCTTAACCGAGTCCGCCCAAGCAAAACAGCGGTCCGAGCCTTCGATGGCTCTCGCAGGGAGGTGAACGGGGAGATCGACCTCCTCATAGACGTTGGCCCGTGCTCGTTCAGCATCACATTCCAGGTGCTCGACATCCCGAACGCGTTCAGCCTGCTGCTCGGGAGGCCTTGGATCCACTCGGCCGGCGCCGTCCCCTCTTCTCTGCACCAACAGCTAAAGTTCATCGTCGAAGAGAAGCTCATCACGGTGAAAGGAGAGGAGGATTACGTCATCTACAAGGAGACGGCGGTGCCCTACATCAGCATTGGGGACGATGAAAACCTCCTGTTCCACTCATTCGAGACCATCTCCGTCATCCGAGACTACGGAGAGAGTGGACCATCCCGCGCCGACCGCATGATAGGGAAGATTCTCCTGCGCAACAATTATATTCCCGGCACCGGCCTTGGGGCACACGGACAAGGGATCAACCGCCCCATTGAGATCGAGGAGTACAAACACAGGAGGGGACTCGGCTTTCGCCCCTCCTGTCATGAGATCATCGAGGCCCGCAAGGGCAACCATCTTCATCGCCTCGCCGCATACTACGGGAGGCTCAACAGGGGCACTTCAGTCCCCCTACTATCTCATTTCTTCCTCGAGCCTTCACGCATCATAGGAGGCACCCTTGACGGCCCTTCCTCGGACTCCGACGACACTCCTGCTGCTTCGTCAGCCGTGTACGCCGTCACTGAGGAGATTCCTTCAGGGGGTTCACATCCACCTGGCGCAGGAAAACGAAGAGCTGGACAGCTGGACAACTGGACCTCAGTCTCGCGCTACTCGGCTGTGATTGCCGACGTGTAAGGCTTATCTATGTATAGAATGTTCCTCGCATGTCGGCATAGCCATGCGCCACACGACGGGAGAGAGGTTTCTACTATGGCTTCTTGTTCACAACATCAATGAAATCTCTCACGCATTTTTTTGAATTCTCTTGCATTCTTTCTCCCTCTCCTATTCTCTACTTCGCAGCATTATAAACTTTCTAAGACGATTCTCTCGAATTTCCAGGCTCCACTCGAATCCAAATCCTCGACGCTTCGATACAAACCTATCCCGAGAGCAACTTGGTGAGCCTCAACCCGTATACTTTGGGGAAGGGCTCCCCGAGGACAGTCAAGTGCCCGAGATAGAAGAGAGTTTGCGTCGCCTTGAAGATCATCAAATCACCTCGGTCGAGCCAACGGAGGAGATCAACGTGGGCATCGAAGAAGAGCCTCGCACCTTGAAGATTGGGACAGCTCTCGACCCCACACAGCGAACTCGGATGATCGACTTCCTGAAGGAATATCAGGAGGTCTTCGCCTGGTCTTACGCCGATATGCCAGGCTTAGACCCCTCGATAGTCGAACACTTTCTCCCGCTCGACACCGAGAAATTCCCACCCAAACGGCAACAGTTGCGACAACAACGGGCTAGCCTTCTCCTCCGCATCAAGGAGGAAGTCGTCAAGCAGATCAACGCGGGATTCTTCGAGGTCTGCAATTATTCCGAATGGGTGGCGAACATTGTGCCAGTGGAAAAGAAGGACGGAAGGGTCCGAGTCTGCGTCGACTTCTGAGATCTCAATAAGGCCAGCCCTAAAGACAATTTCCCCTTGCCGCACATCGACGTCCTAGTCGACAATACGGCGCGCCACGCCCAATTCTCTTTCATGGACGGCTTCTCCGGATACAATTAGATCCAGATGGCCAAGAAGGACAAACTTAAGACAACGTTCACTACGATGTGGGGAACCTTTTGCTACCGCGTTATGCCTTTCGGCCTCAAGAATGCGGGGGCAACTTATCAGAGGACTATGGTCACACTATTCCACGACATGATGCACAAGGAAGTCGAAGTGTATGTCGACGACATGATCGCCAAGTCCAAAGAAGGAGAAGATCACCTCGTCAACCTGAAGCGCCTTTTCGACCGCCTAAAAGAATACAAACTCCGGCTCAATCCGGCAAAGTGCACATTCGGCGCCCGGTCAGGAAAACTACTCGGATTCGTGGTCAGTGAGCGCGGTATCGAAGTGGACCCGGATAAAGTCAAGGCTATCAAAGAACTTCCCCCGCCATCGACGGTCCGAGAGGTGGGCGGTTTCTTGGGGCGACTGAATTACATCGCACGCTTCATTGCAAACCTAACAGATAAGTGCCAACCTCTCTTCCGTTTGCTCCGCAAAAATGCAGCAATGGAATGGGACCACGAGTGCCAAAAGGCTTTTGACACCATCAAGGCCTACCTAATTCAGCCGCCGATATTGGTACCACCCGTGCCGAGCCGGCCCCTCATTTTGTACCTCACAGTGCGCCGATAGTCCTTAGGGTGCATGCTGGGGCAAGAAGACGAGTCAACGCCCACGGAAAGGGTGATATATTACTTGAGCAGGAAGTTCACCGAAGGGGAATCCAATTACCCGGAGATCGAAAAGATGTGTTGCGCGTTGGTGTGGGTCATGCAAAGACTCCGACAGTACACGCTCTACCACACGATCCGATTATTGTCAAAAGCGGACCCCTTGCGGTACTTGCTCGATAGCCCCTCCTCCATGAGGAACATCGCAAAATGGCGCTGTCAGTTAACGGAATACGACATAGAGTACGTGCCTCGCACATCTGATCCACTGCAAATATATATAAAAATAAGCTCGAATTCTACCAGCAAGTGTACTGGGTCAGATCAAGTAATATAGTGATGAATAGAGTGTCGATCCCACAAGGATTAATTAAGTACTAAACCTATATTAGATTCTATTATTATCTAAGCAATCAAATTAAGAGAATTAACTAATTAACTACTAATCAACCTAAATCGTCACAAAGAGCAAAAAGAGAATTGTATGAAAATATATCAATTGAAAGTGGGAAAAACAGAATCCACCCTAGTTTCACTAATCAGATTGTCATCATGTTAGATAGACTGATAGCTATGTGGTTATTCAAGTGAGTTTATCAAGCCTTTAAAATTAAAGTCTTAAACCTCTAATTAATCAATCAGCTCCCGCATCTCTAATTAATAGTGGACTCTAAATTATAATCATACACCTTCCAGTGCTATGATTGTCTAATGCCCTAAATTAATTATCCCTAATGTCTTAGCGAATAACTAACTGAAACATTGCATTAATCCTTGGATAATCTCTAATTAAACTAATTAACGCAGCTATCGCATTTAACTAATTAGTCTAATCAAGAATTCCTAACAAACACTATATCAACTCCCGTATCAATAGTGTTTCTAACAATTATAACCAATTAAGAATTAAAATTGAAATTATAGGAATTGCAATCATGAATCATCAACACATCTATTAATCCTATAACATGGCGACAATCATCATATTAGCTACCTAGGGTTTCATCATATTCCCACAACAGAAGCTTAGAACATCATGGAATTGAAAACACAATTATAATTCCAAGGAGTCATTACAATAGAATTCATATTCAGCAGTAAACTCAAGATATTGAATCCTAAAACAAAAACCCAACAATTCCTTTAAGGAATTGTCTCTTCCACAATTCTTCGCTTCAAATCAATTGATCCAGGTGACGGCTCCAGACAAGACCCTCTCCAAAAACTCTCTAGGTTAAAAGAATGGTGAAAGATGGCTCCCCCCCTCGGGTTTCCTAATCTTGTTATGAGGAGTATTTATATCCAAAACAAAAAAAAAAAGATTTCCGAAAGATATAGGCTGGCTCCAAATTGCGCAAAACTCCTCAATATTGCTCGTAATTCCATCTAAGTCCTCAAAGACCTACAATATCAAATTACACATAATTAAGCACCGACTTCTTATAATTTCTATAAAATTAATAATAATTTAACATGAATTGCACAATAAAATATGAGTATAATATACCCTTATCAACTTCCCCACACTTGAACTTTTGCTTGTCCTCAAGCAAAATAAATAAGACCAAGGAAAGAAATCTATCAGAGAGAGTACAAATTTTCATATTCACTGATTTAAGCATTTGATATCTCATAATTTATTACTCGTTATTTTGTGGTGCCCACTGCTCAAACCAAACTGGAAACATGTGATCAGAGTACTACAGTTGAAATTAACCAGCTAATCTAGAGAAAGCAAATTTTAATCCAAGCGTTTAGCCTAAGATTTCTATTTCAAAAGTAAATACTCAGTCCTATAAGAAAAAATACACATTTAAACTTCATAGCTGTTAGCAGGCATATAATCCCTCTAATTTTCCCTCTAAGCAAGTCAACAAGGTAGTGAAAGCATATGGTATCTGCTTCGTCCCTAGGTTTTCTTCCTTTTTATTACAAGTCTTAATTCATTTTTTTGTTTTTGCATTCAATTTTTCCTTTCTGTTTCAGAAGCAAATTTTTTTTTTTCAAGTCCAATTTTTGTTTGAACTTGTGCCTTTCCGCTCTTCTCGTTATAGTGAGTTCATTGAGTCGGCACATCCCGGGCTCATCACCCAAGTGACCGGGTTTTAAAGGGACCCCTACGAACTCTTCCTCACTCTAACATTCAAGTTAGGATACTCATAACTCAATTCTTGAGTCATTGGAGTAAAGGCTATGCTTGCTTTTTTTTTTTTGAATGCTCACTAACACTTTTCAGACTTCTTTTATAGGAATCACTAAGTACAAAGCTTCTTCTACCTCTTTCACTAAATGTTAAAGTGCTATTAGAATAATTAAAAAGAGGATATACTAACTTTGCTTAGAAGTAGACCTGTTTATTTTTCACTTAAGGACTTGACCGACTCTTAAACTTCAAACTCTAGAGCTAAAAACTAGGTAAATTTGATTTCTAAAGATTTGACTAATTAATTTTAACTAAGTACAAAAATCACAACAGTGGTGAGTAGGGCGCCTAAGTGAGTCAATTTTTTTCAAACAATTCCTGAACAAATGCTATCAACAGTATTCTTCGTACAATCTCTAGATTTCAATAATTAAAAAAGAATTAAAAAAAAAAGAATTTGGCCTAACAATTGCCAGATAACTTAAGGACAATTATAATTCAAGGTGACAGGGAAGTATAACTATTTATCAACAAAGACAGGCATCAGATGTCATGAGTAACAAATTAAATCACAGAATTCAGACATCAACACTATACTCAATTTTATACTCCATCTGTTTAGTATCTCCCTTCCCCACACTTAGATTAAACAGTGTCCTCACTGTTCCTAATGTAGCTCTAGTAAAACGAAAATAAAAATAAAGAACATAAGAGAAAAAGAGATACTAGTACTTCCCCGGTTTCGAAAAATTAAGTTGAAGCAATTGGAGTTCCAACTGGTATAGCAATAGAGAGAGTCAGCAGTTGTTATCCACCCTGGCTTCAAAAACAAAAAGAAAACAACAAAAAGAACAAAAATAGCAGATAATCCATCTTAACTAAAACAATCAAATAGCAAATATCCCAAGTCTACCCAATGATTGGGTGCTTGATAAAGTACAAACCAACAGCAAATCAAAATAAAACAAATGAAGCAAAAGAATTGAGAGCCAACAGGGACTTTAGCTCTCAGACATGGGCTACCTCCCATGAAGCACTTAGTTTATAGTCGCTAGTTCGACTTTACCAGTTCTTCAACCGAATTTGCTAGATCCACCGTAGTGGCATCACCATCAATATTTTCCCCTTCAAAGTAATGCTTGAGAAGATGACCGTTTACTTTAAAAGTGCGGTCATCTTCTGACTTCAGCTCAACTGCACCATAGGGAAAAACATTAGAAATAACAAATGGTCCAGACCATCGAGATTTTAACTTACCTGGGAACAAGTTCAAGCGAGAGTTGTATAATAGGACTTTCTGACCAGGCAAAAACTCTCGCTTTAGGATGTTCCTATCATGCCATCGCTTGGCTCGCTCCTTGTATATCCTAGCATTTTCATATGCTTCCTCTCTCAGCCATCCGATTCAACTGGAGCAATCTCTTTTCACCTGCAGCTTGTAAATCAAAGTTAAGGTATTTTATGGCCCAATATGCTTTGTGCTCAAGCTCTACTGGTAGGTGACATGATTTACCATAAACAATCTTGTATGGGGACATTCCTATGGGGGTTTTGAAAGCTGTCCTGTAAGCCCACAATGCATCATCAAGTTTTAAAGACCAATCTTTCCTAGATGCATTGACTGTTTTCTCTAAGATACGCTTTATTTTCCTATTGGACACCTCAACCTGTCCACAAGTCTGTGGATGATAAGGGGTGGCAATTTTATGAGTAACTCCATATTTTGATAATAATTTTTCAAATTGCCAATTGCAAAAATGTGATCCCCCATCACTTATAATGGCTCTAGGTACCCCAAATCTTGAAAAGATGTTCTTTTTTAAAAATCTGATTACAACTCTGGCATCATTACTTTGTAGAGCAACTGCTTCTACCCATTTTGAAACATAATCAACAGCCACAAGAACATATTTATTTGAAAAAGAAGAGGGAAAAGGACCCATAAAGTCTATTCCCCACACATCAAAAAGCTCAATTACAAGAATGCTATTTTGTGGTACTTCATGTCTCCTAGAAATATTGCCAGTTCTTTGGCATGGAGCACAAGACATAATGTAATTCCTGCAATCATGAAATACTCTAGGCCAATAAAATCCACAAGATAAGATCTTAGTTGCAGTTCTTTCCACACCAAAGTGGCCTCCTGCTTCCTTAGAATGACAGTGTTGTATTATGCTAAGTTGTTCAGTTTCAGGCACACAGCGTCTAATTACTTGGTCAGCACAATATTTAAACAGATATGGTTCATCCCAAAAATAGTATTTCACATCATGCAAAAATTTCTTTTTCTGTTGAGATGACAAACCATATGGTGTGATGTTGCTAACCATGTAATTGACTATATCAGCATACCAAGGTAATCCTTGGATTTCTGCTACATGCAATTGTTCATCAGGGAACTTTTCATTAATGGGTGAATCTAAACAATCAGATTCCAAACGGGATAAGTGATCAGCCACTACATTTTCAGTTCCCTTTGTGTCTCTAATTTCCAGGTCAAATTCTTGTAGCAGTAGAATCCAACGAATTAGCCTAGGTTTAGCATCAGCTTTGGCAAACAAATATTTCAGGGCAGCATGGTCTGTGTATACTATGATCTTAGAACCTATCAGATAAGGCCGAAACTTGTCACATGCAAATATGACTGCTAAAAGCTGCTTTTCAGTTGTGGCATAGTTCTTTTGGGCCTCATTTAAAGTTCTACTAGCATAGTATATTGCATGAAATACCTTACCTCTCCTTGGCCCAAGTACTGCTCCTACAGCATAGTCGCTGGCATCACACATCAGCTCAAACGGAAGCTCCAAATTAGGTGCAACGATCACTGGTGCAGAAGTGAGTTTCTCCTTCAATAAATTGAATGCCTGCAAACAATTGTCATTAAAAACAAAAGCAGAATCTTTTTCAAGTAAATTACAAAGAGGTCTAGAGATTTTAGAAAAGTCCTTGATAAATCTCCTGTAGAAGCCAGCATGTCCTAAGAAGCTCCTTACTCCTTTTGTTGAAGTGGGTGGTGGCAACTTCTCTATTATCTCCACTTTTGCTCGATCAACTTCAATCCCTTTCTTTGACACCGTGTGACCTAAGACTATACCCTCTCTTACCATAAAATGATATTTCTCCCAGTTCAGAAGCAGATTAGTCTCCTTACATCTTTTAAGCACACAGCCTAAATTTGTCAGACAAGATTCAAATGACTTCCCAAAAACAGAGAAATCATCCATAAATATTTCAATAAAATTCTCTAACATGTCAGAAAATATAGACATCATGCACCTCTGGAAAGTGGCAGGTGCATTACAGAGACCGAAAGGCATTCTCCTAAAGGCAAAAGTGCCATAAGGACAAGTGAATGTGGTTTTCTCCTGGTCCTCGGGTGCTATATGAATCTGATTGTAACCAGAATAACCATCTAGAAAACAATAATAATCATGCCCTGCAAGTTTTTCTAGCATCTGATCAATGAAGGGGAGGGGGAAATGGTCTTTACGGGTAGCATCATTTAGTTTCCTGTAATCTATACAAACTCTCCACCCAGTCACAGTACGAGTCGGGATTAATTCATTGACCTCATTTTTAACCACAGTCATACCACCCTTTTTAGGCACTACTTGAACAGGACTAACCCATTTACTATCTGAGATATGATAGATAATACATGCATCCAACAGTTTAAGCACTTCTTTCTTCACTACCTCTTTGAGAGTTGGGTTAAGTCGCCTCTGTGGTTGCACTACGGGTTTGCACTCAGCTTCCAACATTATCCTGTGAGTGCAAATCAAAGGGCTGATCCCTTTGATATTTGCAATAGTCCATCCTATTGCCTCCTTGTGCTCTCTCAGCACGCTTAGGAGCTGTTGCTCCTGATCACCTGTCAAGGAAGAAGAGATAATTATTGGCAAAGTATCATCTATTCCAAGATAGGCATATTTTAAATGGCTAGGCAATGGTTTAAGTTCTAGCACCGGGGACTGTGTCAAAGATGATACTGGTTTTGTCGCACTAGTGCCCAGCTCCTCATAGTAGCGAACCTTGATTTCTGATACCTTCTCCACAGATTCTTCCTCATGCTCATCATCATCACTCTAATCGTCCAGATCCCTAAGGACTGATTCCATTGTATCCACACCTGCTTTCTCCTCCACAAACTCAGAGATAAGCTCATCAATAATGTCAATGGTGTAACAAGATTTGCCATTGTACGGACCCGAATGTGGACTCTCGTCGGGGCCCGCATTGCGCGCTTTTGGATCGCGCGGCTTGGGAGTGTCCACCTTCCCGTGGGGACGCGTGACGGACACGCGTGAGAGAAGGAGTCGCCACTTATCATTTTACGACCCGTAGGTCGAGGGCAGATAAGTTACCCGAGTCTAGGGGTATGGAACACCTAGTTTGTCGTTAAGGCATTGATCTGTGCGGAACCGGAAAATCCGTGTTCGGGGGTTCATGTTACGTGCGGGCCTATATCCCGCACGCCCTTTCGGTACTCTGGTTTGCTAGGCTTGCATTTTTGTTTTATTTACTGCATGAATTAGGCTGCACTCGGCTCACACGTTTTGACACCGTAACTTCGATGAATTAAACGATGTCGGTGGAGAAGCTGAGAGAGAAGTAAACCCGTGTGTCGGGGAATTGGTTCACAATCTTGCGTTACAGTTCATCGAACCATGGAGGTTGAATCCCTGCGTGAACCAGAACCGAGAGTTCTTGGATTTACTTGTATCTGGGCAAGCATTAGACCGATTCGATTAATTCGACTATCGGACCGTTCGCTCACCGACTAGAATTCTTACAGAATAAATGTACAAAATAAAATCCTTACAATGCTCTCGAAAACAATAAATACAAATTACAAATGGCCGAATTCCAGTCGACTCGCGTTCGGTTATTATTCCACTCTAACTCACCGTGAGTTTAGGGAAAAAGACCGAAGAACTGAAATTCAATGGACGCTCTCACTGAATAGGGCATTGGACCCTGTGAGTGTTGATTAGGGCGTTGAACCCTGTGCTCGATGATTAGGGTGTTGAACCCTAATATTATTCGGCCTAGGGATCAAGCTCGACCCGTATGGCAAACAAGTGCGGAAAGATAACACGCAACATGTTAATAACAGACAAGGTGTTTTGTATTTACCGAATGTACGTGGATTAACAAGTTTTTTAATCCAAAAGTGTTTTTGCAAGCAAATGCCATATGTTAAGCAATCAAACGCGTGCCAATGTTTTAGTATTCTGCTTTTGTTGGAAATTTGGAAAAGAGAATCGAATATCATGTGTGTAGATTGCTTTTATAGTGATTCGGTGTTGTGACACTGAATTACCACTGAATTGATCCAAACTTGTATTTTGACTCTAGATTTGGAACCTAGAGTTCCGCCTAACCATTTTCTAGGATTTGGTTAAGTCGAGTGAAATGATTAGTCCGATAACTGTATTTTGATATAGAATACCCAACTGACATCTTAAACTGCGCTAGGATGTCGGCGAATCACGAAATGATGTTCTTGCCCTTGATTTGAAAATTTGTTTTCAGAAAAGGAGAACAACACAATAAGGATTTGAAAGTATGAGGGTTTTGAAAAGGGCATTAACACCGTTTTGTAATTCGTCGACGCGAGTTACAAATTACTGTCAAATTCGTGCAAAGTTATTTAAATGGAATGAATTAACCGTGTGAACGTCCCGATTAACCCGTTCGTGGAATTAATGCTTAAGGTTATTGCCGAATACTTTAATTGTGAAAACGATTCGTGATTCGGCGACCAACACGAATCCGTAAGGATCGAGGATATTTGGTCCAATGACCGAAACTACCCTCGTAACCGAATGGACCCGAATGAGTCAACGATACCCGAATCTATGCATGTTTTGTTTTGAAAAGACATGTAATCGATGTTTTAACATGGGAATCGTGGAAATATCGAAATTACACTTTCGTACAATCCGAGAAATGAATTAAACTCGAAATAAGGAAATCATTCTTGATCCAAAAAGGGCCGAGAAGCCCTCGGCTTCACCTTGTCAAAGATGGCCGAATACTCTCATGGCTCGATTCAAATCACAAAGAATTTCCTAATCTTGGTTTAATCATTTTTCGCACTTAGTTTATAGTCGCTAGTTCGACTTTACCAGTTCTTCAACCGAATTTGCTAGATCCACCGTAGTGGCATCACCATCAATATTTTCCCCTTCAAAGTAATGCTTGAGAAGATGACCGTTTACTTTAAAAGTGCGGTCATCTTCTGACTTCAGCTCAACTGCACCATAGGGAAAAACATTAGAAATAACAAATGGTCCAGACCATCGAGATTTTAACTTACCTGGGAACAACTTCAAGCGAGAGTTGTATAATAGGACTTTCTGACCAGGCAAAAACTCTCGCTTTAGGATGTTCCTATCATGCCATCGCTTGGCTCGCTCCTTGTATATCCTAGCATTTTCATATGCTTCCTCTCTCAGCCATCCGATTCAACTGGAGCAATCTCTTTTCACCTGCAGCTTGTAAATCAAAGTTAAGGTATTTTATGGCCCAATATGCTTTGTGCTCAAGCTCTACTGGTAGGTGACATGATTTACCATAAACAATCTTGTATGGGGACATTCCTATGGGGGTTTTGAAAGCTGTCCTGTAAGCCCACAATGCATCATCAAGTTTTAAAGACCAATCTTTCCTAGATGCATTGACTGTTTTCTCTAAGATACGCTTTATTTTCCTATTGGACACCTCAACCTGTCCACAAGTCTGTGGATGATAAGGGGTGGCAATTTTATGAGTAACTCCATATTTTGATAATAATTTTTCAAATTGCCGATTGCAAAAATGTGATCCCCCATCACTTATAATGGCTCTAGGTACCCCAAATCTTGAAAAGATGTTCTTTTTTAAAAATCTGATTACAACTCTGGCATCATTACTTTGTAGAGCAACTGCTTCTACCCATTTTGAAACATAATCAACAGCCACAAGAATATATTTATTTGAAAAAGAAGAGGGAAAAGGACCCATAAAGTCTATTCCCCACACATCAAAAAGCTCAATTACAAGAATGCTATTTTGTGGTACTTCATGTCTCCTAGAAATATTGCCAGTTCTTTGGCATGGAGCACAAGACATAATGTAATTCCTGCAATCATGAAATACTCTAGGCCAATAAAATCCACAAGATAAGATCTTAGTTGCAGTTCTTTCCACACCAAAGTGGCCTCCTGCTTCCTTAGAATGACAGTGTTGTATTATGCTAAGTTGTTCAGTTTCAGGCACACAGCGTCTAATTACTTGGTCAGCACAATATTTAAACAGATATGGTTCATCCCAAAAATAGTATTTCACATCATGCAAAAATTTCTTTTTCTGTTGAGATGACAAACCATATGATGTGATGTTGCTAACCATGTAATTGACTATATCAGCATACCAAGGTAATCCTTGGATTTCTGCTACATGCAATTGTTCATCAGGGAACTTTTCATTAATGGGTGAATCTAAACAATCAGATTCCAAACGGGATAAGTGATCAGCCACTACATTTTCAGTTCCCTTTGTGTCTCTAATTTCCAGGTCAAATTCTTGTAGCAGTAGAATCCAACGAATTAGCCTAGGTTTAGCATCAGCTTTGGCAAACAAATATTTCAGGGCAGCATGGTCTGTGTATACTATGATCTTAGAACCTATCAGATAAGGCCGAAACTTGTCACATGCAAATATGACTGCTAAAAGCTGCTTTTCAGTTGTGGCATAGTTCTTTTGGGCCTCATTTAAAGTTCTACTAGCATAGTATATTGCATGAAATACCTTACCTCTCCTTGGCCCAAGTACTGCTCCTACAGCATAGTCGCTGGCATCACACATCAGCTCAAACGGAAGCTCCAAATTAGGTGCAACGATCACTGGTGCAGAAGTGAGTTTCTCCTTCAATAAATTGAATGCCTGCAAACAATTGTCATTAAAAACAAAAGCAGAATCTTTTTCAAGTAAATTACAAAGAGGTCTAGAGATTTTAGAAAAGTCCTTGATAAATCTCCTGTAGAAGCCAGCATGTCCTAAGAAGCTCCTTACTCCTTTTGTTGAAGTGGGTGGTGGCAACTTCTCTATTATCTCCACTTTTGCTCGATCAACTTCAATCCCTTTCTTTGACACCGTGTGACCTAAGACTATACCCTCTCTTACCATAAAATGATATTTCTCCCAGTTCAGAAGCAGATTAGTCTCCTTACATCTTTTAAGCACACAGCCTAAATTTGTCAGACAAGATTCAAATGACTTCCCAAAAACAGAGAAATCATCCATAAATATTTCAATAAAATTCTCTAACATGTCAGAAAATATAGACATCATGCACCTCTGGAAAGTGGCAGGTGCATTACAGAGACCGAAAGGCATTCTCCTAAAGGCAAAAGTGCCATAAGGACAAGTGAATGTGGTTTTCTCCTGGTCCTCGGGTGCTATATGAATCTGATTGTAACCAGAATAACCATCTAGAAAACAATAATAATCATGCCCTGCAAGTTTTTCTAGCATCTGATCAATGAAGGGGAGGGGGAAATGGTCTTTACGGGTAGCATCATTTAGTTTCCTGTAATCTATACAAACTCTCCACCCAGTCACAGTACGAGTCGGGATTAATTCATTGACCTCATTTTTAACCACAGTCATACCACCCTTTTTAGGCACTACTTGAACAGGACTAACCCATTTACTATCTGAGATATGATAGATAATACATGCATCCAACAGTTTAAGCTCTTCTTTCTTCACTACCTCTTTGAGAGTTGGGTTAAGTCGCCTCTGTGGTTGCACTACGGGTTTGCACTCAGCTTCCAACATTATCCTGTGAGTGCAAATCAAAGGGCTGATCCCTTTGATATTTGCAATAGTCCATCCTATTGCCTCCTTGTGCTCTCTCAGCACGCTTAGGAGCTGTTGCTCCTGATCACCTGTCAAGGAAGAAGAGATAATTATTGGCAAAGTATCATCTATTCCAAGATAGGCATATTTTAAATGGCTAGGCAATGGTTTAAGTTCTAGCACCGGGGACTGTGTCAAAGATGATACTGGTTTTGTCGCACTAGTGCCCAGCTCCTCATAGTAGCGAACCTTGATTTCTGATACCTTCTCCACAGATTCTTCCTCATGCTCATCATCATCACTCTAATCGTCCAGATCCCTAAGGACTGATTCCATTGTATCCACACCTGCTTTCTCCTCCACAAACTCAGAGATAAGCTCATCAATAATGTCAATGGTGTAACAAGATTTGCCATTGTACGGACCCGAATGTGGACTCTCGTCGGGGCCCGCATTGCGCGCTTTTGGATCGCGCGGCTTGGGAGTGTCCACCTTCCCGTGGGGACGCGTGACGGACACGCGTGAGAGAAGGAGTCGCCACTTATCATTTTACGACCCGTAGGTCGAGGGCAGATAAGTTACCCGAGTCTAGGGGTATGGAACACCTAGTTTGTCGTTAAGGCATTGATCTGTGCGGAACCGGAAAATCCGTGTTCGGGGGTTCATGTTACGTGCGGGCCTATATCCCGCACGCCCTTTCGGTACTCTGGTTTGCTAGGCTTGCATTTTTGTTTTATTTACTGCATGAATTAGGCTGCACTCGGCTCACACGTTTTGACACCGTAACTTCGATGAATTAAACGATGTCGGTGGAGAAGCTGAGAGAGAAGTAAACCCGTGTGTCGGGGAATTGGTTCACAATCTTGCGTTACAGTTCATCGAACCATGGAGGTTGAATCCCTGCGTGAACCAGAACCGAGAGTTCTTGGATTTACTTGTATCTGGGCAAGCATTAGACCGATTCGATTAATTCGACTATCGGACCGTTCGCTCACCGACTAGAATTCTTACAGAATAAATGTACAAAATAAAATCCTTACAATGCTCTCGAAAACAATAAATACAAATTACAAATGGCCGAATTCCAGTCGACTCGCGTTCGGTTATTATTCCACTCTAACTCACCGTGAGTTTAGGGAAAAAGACCGAAGAACTGAAATTCAATGGACGCTCTCACTGAATAGGGCATTGGACCCTGTGAGTGTTGATTAGGGCGTTGAACCCTGTGCTCGATGATTAGGGTGTTGAACCCTAATATTATTCGGCCTAGGGATCAAGCTCGACCCGTATGGCAAACAAGTGCGGAAAGATAACACGCAACATGTTAATAACAGACAAGGTGTTTTGTATTTACCGAATGTACGTGGATTAACAAGTTTTTTAATCCAAAAGTGTTTTTGCAAGCAAATGCCATATGTTAAGCAATCAAACGCGTGCCAATGTTTTAGTATTCTGCTTTTGTTGGAAATTTGGAAAAGAGAATCGAATATCATGTGTGTAGATTGCTTTTATAGTGATTCGGTGTTGTGACACTGAATTACCACTGAATTGATCCAAACTTGTATTTTGACTCTAGATTTGGAACCTAGAGTTCCGCCTAACCATTTTCTAGGATTTGGTTAAGTCGAGTGAAATGATTAGTCCGATAACTGTATTTTGATATAGAATACCCAACTGACATCTTAAACTGCGCTAGGATGTCGGCGAATCACGAAATGATGTTCTTGCCCTTGATTTGAAAATTTGTTTTCAGAAAAGGAGAACAACACAATAAGGATTTGAAAGTATGAGGGTTTTGAAAAGGGCATTAACACCGTTTTGTAATTCGTCGACGCGAGTTACAAATTACTGTCAAATTCGTGCAAAGTTATTTAAATGGAATGAATTAACCGTGTGAACGTCCCGATTAACCCGTTCGTGGAATTAATGCTTAAGGTTATTGCCGAATACTTTAATTGTGAAAACGATTCGTGATTCGGCGACCAACACGAATCCGTAAGGATCGAGGATATTTGGTCCAATGACCGAAACTACCCTCGTAACCGAATGGACCCGAATGAGTCAACGATACCCGAATCTATGCATGTTTTGTTTTGAAAAGACATGTAATCGATGTTTTAACATGGGAATCGTGGAAATATCGAAATTACACTTTCGTACAATCCGAGAAATGAATTAAACTCGAAATAAGGAAATCATTCTTGATCCAAAAAGGGCCAAGAAGCCCTCGGCTTCACCTTGTCAAAGATGGCCGAATACTCTCATGGCTCGATTCAAATCACAAAGAATTTCCTAATCTTGGTTTAATCATTTTTCGCACTTAGTTTATAGTCGCTAGTTCGACTTTACCAGTTCTTCAACCGAATTTGCTAGATCCACCGTAGTGGCATCACCATCAATATTTTCCCCTTCAAAGTAATGCTTGAGAAGATGACCGTTTACTTTAAAAGTGCGGTCATCTTCTGACTTCAGCTCAACTGCACCATAGGGAAAAACATTAGAAATAACAAATGGTCCAGACCATCGAGATTTTAACTTACCTGGGAACAACTTCAAGCGAGAGTTGTATAATAGGACTTTCTGACCAGGCAAAAACTCTCGCTTTAGGATGTTCCTATCATGCCATCGCTTGGCTCGCTCCTTGTATATCCTAGCATTTTCATATGCTTCCTCTCTCAGCCATCCGATTCAACTGGAGCAATCTCTTTTCACCTGCAGCTTGTAAATCAAAGTTAAGGTATTTTATGGCCCAATATGCTTTGTGCTCAAGCTCTACTGGTAGGTGACATGATTTACCATAAACAATCTTGTATGGGGACATTCCTATGGGGGTTTTGAAAGCTGTCCTGTAAGCCCACAATGCATCATCAAGTTTTAAAGACCAATCTTTCCTAGATGCATTGACTGTTTTCTCTAAGATACGCTTTATTTTCCTATTGGACACCTCAACCTGTCCACAAGTCTGTGGATGATAAGGGGTGGCAATTTTATGAGTAACTCCATATTTTGATAATAATTTTTCAAATTGCCGATTGCAAAAATGTGATCCCCCATCACTTATAATGGCTCTAGGTACCCCAAATCTTGAAAAGATGTTCTTTTTTAAAAATCTGATTACAACTCTGGCATCATTACTTTGTAGAGCAACTGCTTCTACCCATTTTGAAACATAATCAACAGCCACAAGAATATATTTATTTGAAAAAGAAGAGGGAAAAGGACCCATAAAGTCTATTCCCCACACATCAAAAAGCTCAATTACAAGAATGCTATTTTGTGGTACTTCATGTCTCCTAGAAATATTGCCAGTTCTTTGGCATGGAGCACAAGACATAATGTAATTCCTGCAATCATGAAATACTCTAGGCCAATAAAATCCACAAGATAAGATCTTAGTTGCAGTTCTTTCCACACCAAAGTGGCCTCCTGCTTCCTTAGAATGACAGTGTTGTATTATGCTAAGTTGTTCAGTTTCAGGCACACAGCGTCTAATTACTTGGTCAGCACAATATTTAAACAGATATGGTTCATCCCAAAAATAGTATTTCACATCATGCAAAAATTTCTTTTTCTGTTGAGATGACAAACCATATGATGTGATGTTGCTAACCATGTAATTGACTATATCAGCATACCAAGGTAATCCTTGGATTTCTGCTACATGCAATTGTTCATTAGGGAACTTTTCATTAATGGGTGAATCTAAACAATCAGATTCCAAACGGGATAAGTGATCAGCCACTACATTTTCAGTTCCCTTTGTGTCTCTAATTTCCAGGTCAAATTCTTGTAGCAGTAGAATCCAACGAATTAGCCTAGGTTTAGCATCAGCTTTGGCAAACAAATATTTCAGGGCAGCATGGTCTGTGTATACTATGATCTTAGAACCTATCAGATAAGGCCGAAACTTGTCACATGCAAATATGACTGCTAAAAGCTGCTTTTCAGTTGTGGCATAGTTCTTTTGGGCCTCATTTAAAGTTCTACTAGCATAGTATATTGCATGAAATACCTTACCTCTCCTTGGCCCAAGTACTGCTCCTACAGCATAGTCGCTGGCATCACACATCAGCTCAAACGGAAGCTCCAAATTAGGTGCAACGATCACTGGTGCAGAAGTGAGTTTCTCCTTCAATAAATTGAATGCCTGCAAACAATTGTCATTAAAAACAAAAGCAGAATCTTTTTCAAGTAAATTACAAAGAGGTCTAGAGATTTTAGAAAAGTCCTTGATAAATCTCCTGTAGAAGCCAGCATGTCCTAAGAAGCTCCTTACTCCTTTTGTTGAAGTGGGTGGTGGCAACTTCTCTATTATCTCCACTTTTGCTCGATCAACTTCAATCCCTTTCTTTGACACCGTGTGACCTAAGACTATACCCTCTCTTACCATAAAATGATATTTCTCCCAGTTCAGAAGCAGATTAGTCTCCTTACATCTTTTAAGCACACAGCCTAAATTTGTCAGACAAGATTCAAATGACTTCCCAAAAACAGAGAAATCATCCATAAATATTTCAATAAAATTCTCTAACATGTCAGAAAATATAGACATCATGCACCTCTGGAAAGTGGCAGGTGCATTAGAGAGACCGAAAGGCATTCTCCTAAAGGCAAAAGTGCCATAAGGACAAGTGAATGTGGTTTTCTCCTGGTCCTCGGGTGCTATATGAATCTGATTGTAACCAGAATAACCATCTAGAAAACAATAATAATCATGCCCTGCAAGTTTTTCTAGCATCTGATCAATGAAGGGGAGGGGGAAATGGTCTTTACGGGTAGCATCATTTAGTTTCCTGTAATCTATACAAACTCTCCACCCAGTCACAGTACGAGTCGGGATTAATTCATTGACCTCATTTTTAACCACAGTCATACCACCCTTTTTAGGCACTACTTGAACAGGACTAACCCATTTACTATCTGAGATATGATAGATAATACATGCATCCAACAGTTTAAGCTCTTCTTTCTTCACTACCTCTTTGAGAGTTGGGTTAAGTCGCCTCTGTGGTTGCACTACGGGTTTGCACTCAGCTTCCAACATTATCCTGTGAGTGCAAATCAAAGGGCTGATCCCTTTGATATTTGCAATAGTCCATCCTATTGCCTCCTTGTGCTCTCTCAGCACGCTTAGGAGCTGTTGCTCCTGATCACCTGTCAAGGAAGAAGAGATAATTATTGGCAAAGTATCATCTATTCCAAGATAGGCATATTTTAAATGGCTAGGCAATGGTTTAAGTTCTAGCACCGGGGACTGTGTCAAAGATGATACTGGTTTTGTCGCACTAGTGCCCAGCTCCTCATAGTAGCGAACCTTGATTTCTGATACCTTCTCCACAGATTCTTCCTCATGCTCATCATCATCACTCTAATCGTCCAGATCCCTAAGGACTGATTCCATTGTATCCACACCTGCTTTCTCCTCCACAAACTCAGAGATAAGCTCATCAATAATGTCAATGGTGTAACAAGATTTGCCATTGTACGGACCCGAATGTGGACTCTCGTCGGGGCCCGCATTGCGCGCTTTTGGATCGCGCGGCTTGGGAGTGTCCACCTTCCCGTGGGGACGCGTGACGGACACGCGTGAGAGAAGGAGTCGCCACTTATCATTTTACGACCCGTAGGTCGAGGGCAGATAAGTTACCCGAGTCTAGGGGTATGGAACACCTAGTTTGTCGTTAAGGCATTGATCTGTGCGGAACCGGAAAATCCGTGTTCGGGGGTTCATGTTACATGCGGGCCTATATCCCGCACGCCCTTTCGGTACTCTGGTTTGCTAGGCTTGCATTTTTGTTTTATTTACTGCATGAATTAGGCTGCACTCGGCTCACACGTTTTAACACCGTAACTTCGATGAATTAAACGATGTCGGTGGAGAAGCTGAGAGAGAAGTAAACCCGTGTGTCGGGGAATTGGTTCACAATCTTGCGTTACAGTTCATCGAACCATGGAGGTTGAATCCCTGCGTGAACCAGAACCGAGAGTTCTTGGATTTACTTGTATCTGGGCAAGCATTAGACCGATTCGATTAATTCGACTATCGGACCGTTCGCTCACCGACTAGAATTCTTACAGAATAAATGTACAAAATAAAATCCTTACAATGCTCTCGAAAACAATAAATACAAATTACAAATGGCCGAATTCCAGTCGACTCGCGTTCGGTTATTATTCCACTCTAACTCACCGTGAGTTTAGGGAAAAAGACCGAAGAACTGAAATTCAATGGACGCTCTCACTGAATAGGGCATTGGACCCTGTGAGTGTTGATTAGGGCGTTGAACCCTGTGCTCGATGATTAGGGTGTTGAACCCTAATATTATTCGGCCTAGGGATCAAGCTCGACCCGTATGGCAAACAAGTGCGGAAAGATAACACGCAACATGTTAATAACAGACAAGGTGTTTTGTATTTACCGAATGTACGTGGATTAACAAGTTTTTTAATCCAAAAGTGTTTTTGCAAGCAAATGCCATATGTTAAGCAATCAAACGCGTGCCAATGTTTTAGTATTCTGCTTTTGTTGGAAATTTGGAAAAGAGAATCGAATATCATGTGTGTAGATTGCTTTTATAGTGATTCGGTGTTGTGACACTGAATTACCACTGAATTGATCCAAACTTGTATTTTGACTCTAGATTTGGAACCTAGAGTTCCGCCTAACCATTTTCTAGGATTTGGTTAAGTCGAGTGAAATGATTAGTCCGATAACTGTATTTTGATATAGAATACCCAACTGACATCTTAAACTGCGCTAGGATGTCGGCGAATCACGAAATGATGTTCTTGCCCTTGATTTGAAAATTTGTTTTCAGAAAAGGAGAACAACACAATAAGGATTTGAAAGTATGAGGGTTTTGAAAAGGGCATTAACACCGTTTTGTAATTCGTCGACGCGAGTTACAAATTACTGTCAAATTCGTGCAAAGTTATTTAAATGGAATGAATTAACCGTGTGAACGTCCCGATTAACCCGTTCGTGGAATTAATGCTTAAGGTTATTGCCGAATACTTTAATTGTGAAAACGATTCGTGATTCGGCGACCAACACGAATCCGTAAGGATCGAGGATATTTGGTCCAATGACCGAAACTACCCTCGTAACCGAATGGACCCGAATGAGTCAACGATACCCGAATCTATGCATGTTTTGTTTTGAAAAGACATGTAATCGATGTTTTAACATGGGAATCGTGGAAATATCGAAATTACACTTTCGTACAATCCGAGAAATGAATTAAACTCGAAATAAGGAAATCATTCTTGATCCAAAAAGGGCCAAGAAGCCCTCGGCTTCACCTTGTCAAAGATGGCCGAATACTCTCATGGCTCGATTCAAATCACAAAGAATTTCCTAATCTTGGTTTAATCATTTTTCGCACTTAGTTTATAGTCGCTAGTTCGACTTTACCAGTTCTTCAACCGAATTTGCTAGATCCACCGTAGTGGCATCACCATCAATATTTTCCCCTTCAAAGTAATGCTTGAGAAGATGACCGTTTACTTTAAAAGTGCGGTCATCTTTTGACTTCAGCTCAACTGCACCATAGGGAAAAACATTAGAAATAACAAATGGTCCAGACCATCGAGATTTTAACTTACCTGGGAACAACTTCAAGCGAGAGTTGTATAATAGGACTTTCTGACCAGGCAAAAACTCTCGCTTTAGGATGTTCCTATCATGCCATCGCTTGGCTCGCTCCTTGTATATCCTAGCATTTTCATATGCTTCCTCTCTCAGCCATCCGATTCAACTGGAGCAATCTCTTTTCACCTGCAGCTTGTAAATCAAAGTTAAGGTATTTTATGGCCCAATATGCTTTGTGCTCAAGCTCTACTGGTAGGTGACATGATTTACCATAAACAATCTTGTATGGGGACATTCCTATGGGGGTTTTGAAAGCTGTCCTGTAAGCCCACAATGCATCATCAAGTTTTAAAGACCAATCTTTCCTAGATGCATTGACTGTTTTCTCTAAGATACGCTTTATTTTCCTATTGGACACCTCAACCTGTCCACAAGTCTGTGGATGATAAGGGGTGGCAATTTTATGAGTAACTCCATATTTTGATAATAATTTTTCAAATTGCCGATTGCAAAAATGTGATCCCCCATCACTTATAATGGCTCTAGGTACCCCAAATCTTGAAAAGATGTTCTTTTTTAAAAATCTGATTACAACTCTGGCATCATTACTTTGTAGAGCAACTGCTTCTACCCATTTTGAAACATAATCAACAGCCACAAGAATATATTTATTTGAAAAAGAAGAGGGAAAAGGACCCATAAAGTCTATTCCCCACACATCAAAAAGCTCAATTACAAGAATGCTATTTTGTGGTACTTCATGTCTCCTAGAAATATTGCCAGTTCTTTGGCATGGAGCACAAGACATAATGTAATTCCTGCAATCATGAAATACTCTAGGCCAATAAAATCCACAAGATAAGATCTTAGTTGCAGTTCTTTCCACACCAAAGTGGCCTCCTGCTTCCTTAGAATGACAGTGTTGTATTATGCTAAGTTGTTCAGTTTCAGGCACACAGCGTCTAATTACTTGGTCAGCACAATATTTAAACAGATATGGTTCATCCCAAAAATAGTATTTCACATCATGCAAAAATTTCTTTTTCTGTTGAGATGACAAACCATATGATGTGATGTTGCTAACCATGTAATTGACTATATCAGCATACCAAGGTAATCCTTGGATTTCTGCTACATGCAATTGTTCATCAGGGAACTTTTCATTAATGGGTGAATCTAAACAATCAGATTCCAAACGGGATAAGTGATCAGCCACTACATTTTCAGTTCCCTTTGTGTCTCTAATTTCCAGGTCAAATTCTTGTAGCAGTAGAATCCAACGAATTAGCCTAGGTTTAGCATCAGCTTTGGCAAACAAATATTTCAGGGCAGCATGGTCTGTGTATACTATGATCTTAGAACCTATCAGATAAGGCCGAAACTTGTCACATGCAAATATGACTGCTAAAAGCTGCTTTTCAGTTGTGGCATAGTTCTTTTGGGCCTCATTTAAAGTTCTACTAGCATAGTATATTGCATGAAATACCTTACCTCTCCTTGGCCCAAGTACTGCTCCTACAGCATAGTCGCTGGCATCACACATCAGCTCAAACGGAAGCTCCAAATTAGGTGCAACGATCACTGGTGCAGAAGTGAGTTTCTCCTTCAATAAATTGAATGCCTGCAAACAATTGTCATTAAAAACAAAAGCAGAATCTTTTTCAAGTAAATTACAAAGAGGTCTAGAGATTTTAGAAAAGTCCTTGATAAATCTCCTGTAGAAGCCAGCATGTCCTAAGAAGCTCCTTACTCCTTTTGTTGAAGTGGGTGGTGGCAACTTCTCTATTATCTCCACTTTTGCTCGATCAACTTCAATCCCTTTCTTTGACACCGTGTGACCTAAGACTATACCCTCTCTTACCATAAAATGATATTTCTCCCAGTTCAGAAGCAGATTAGTCTCCTTACATCTTTTAAGCACACAGCCTAAATTTGTCAGACAAGATTCAAATGACTTCCCAAAAACAGAGAAATCATCCATAAATATTTCAATAAAATTCTCTAACATGTCAGAAAATATAGACATCATGCACCTCTGGAAAGTGGCAGGTGCATTACAGAGACCGAAAGGCATTCTCCTAAAGGCAAAAGTGCCATAAGGACAAGTGAATGTGGTTTTCTCCTGGTCCTCGGGTGCTATATGAATCTGATTGTAACCAGAATAACCATCTAGAAAACAATAATAATCATGCCCTGCAAGTTTTTCTAGCATCTGATCAATGAAGGGGAGGGGGAAATGGTCTTTACGGGTAGCATCATTTAGTTTCCTGTAATCTATACAAACTCTCCACCCAGTCACAGTACGAGTCGGGATTAATTCATTGACCTCATTTTTAACCACAGTCATACCACCCTTTTTAGGCACTACTTGAACAGGACTAACCCATTTACTATCTGAGATATGATAGATAATACATGCATCCAACAGTTTAAGCACTTCTTTCTTCACTACCTCTTTGAGAGTTGGGTTAAGTCGCCTCTGTGGTTGCACTACGGGTTTGCACTCAGCTTCCAACATTATCCTGTGAGTGCAAATCAAAGGGCTGATCCCTTTGATATTTGCAATAGTCCATCCTATTGCCTCCTTGTGCTCTCTCAGCACGCTTAGGAGCTGTTGCTCCTGATCACCTGTCAAGGAAGAAGAGATAATTATTGGCAAAGTATCATCTATTCCAAGATAGGCATATTTTAAATGGCTAGGCAATGGTTTAAGTTCTAGCACCGGGGACTGTGTCAAAGATGATACTGGTTTTGTCGCACTAGTGCCCAGCTCCTCATAGTAGCGAACCTTGATTTCTGATACCTTCTCCACAGATTCTTCCTCATGCTCATCATCATCACTCTAATCGTCCAGATCCCTAAGGACTGATTCCATTGTATCCACACCTGCTTTCTCCTCCACAAACTCAGAGATAAGCTCATCAATAATGTCAATGGTGTAACAAGATTTGCCATTGTACGGACCCGAATGTGGACTCTCGTCGGGGCCCGCATTGCGCGCTTTTGGATCGCGCGGCTTGGGAGTGTCCACCTTCCCGTGGGGACGCGTGACGGACACGCGTGAGAGAAGGAGTCGCCACTTATCATTTTACGACCCGTAGGTCGAGGGCAGATAAGTTACCCGAGTCTAGGGGTATGGAACACCTAGTTTGTCGTTAAGGCATTGATCTGTGCGGAACCGGAAAATCCGTGTTCGGGGGTTCATGTTACGTGCGGGCCTATATCCCGCACGCCCTTTCGGTACTCTGGTTTGCTAGGCTTGCATTTTTGTTTTATTTACTGCATGAATTAGGCTGCACTCGGCTCACACGTTTTGACACCGTAACTTCGATGAATTAAACGATGTCGGTGGAGAAGCTGAGAGAGAAGTAAACCCGTGTGTCGGGGAATTGGTTCACAATCTTGCGTTACAGTTCATCGAACCATGGAGGTTGAATCCCTGCGTGAACCAGAACCGAGAGTTCTTGGATTTACTTGTATCTGGGCAAGCATTAGACCGATTCGATTAATTCGACTATCGGACCGTTCGCTCACCGACTAGAATTCTTACAGAATAAATGTACAAAATAAAATCCTTACAATGCTCTCGAAAACAATAAATACAAATTACAAATGGCCGAATTCCAGTCGACTCGCGTTCGGTTATTATTCCACTCTAACTCACCGTGAGTTTAGGGAAAAAGACCGAAGAACTGAAATTCAATGGACGCTCTCACTGAATAGGGCGTTGGACCCTGTGAGTGTTGATTAGGGCGTTGAACCCTGTGCTCGATGATTAGGGTGTTGAACCCTAATATTATTCGGCCTAGGGATCAAGCTCGACCCGTATGGCAAACAAGTGCGGAAAGATAACACGCAACATGTTAATAACAGAAGGTGTTTTGTATTTACCGAATGTACGTGGATTAACAAGTTTTTTAATCCAAAAGTGTTTTTGCAAGCAAATGCCATATGTTAAGCAATCAAACACGTGCCAATGTTTTAGTATTCTGCTTTTGTTGGAAATTTGGAAAAGAGAATCGAATATCATGTGTGTAGATTGCTTTTATAGTGATTCGGTGTTGTGACACTGAATTACCACTGAATTGATCCAAACTTGTATTTTGACTCTAGATTTGGAACCTAGAGTTCCGCCTAACCATTTTCTAGGATTTGGTTAAGTCGAGTGAAATGATTAGTCCGATAACTGTATTTTGATATAGAATACCCAACTGACATCTTAAACTGCGCTAGGATGTCGGCGAATCACGAAATGATGTTCTTGCCCTTGATTTGAAAATTTGTTTTCAGAAAAGGAGAACAACACAATAAGGATTTGAAAGTATGAGGGTTTTGAAAAGGGCATTAACACCGTTTTGTAATTCGTCGACGCGAGTTACAAATTAATGTCCAATTCGTGCAAAGTTATATAAATGGAATGAATTAACCGTGTGAACGTCCCGATTAACCCGTTCGTGGAATTAATGCTTAAGGTTATTGCCGAATACTTTAATTGTGAAAACGATTCGTGATTCGGCGACCAACACGAATCCGTAAGGATCGAGGATATTTGGTCCAATGACCGAAACTACCCTCGTAACCGAATGGACCCGAATGAGTCAACGATACCCGAATCTATGCATGTTTTGTTTTGAAAAGACATGTAATCGATGTTTTAACATGGGAATCGTGGAAATATCGAAATTACACTTTCGTACAATCCGAGAATTGAATTAAACTCGAAATAAGGAAATCATTCTTGATCCAAAAAGGGCCAAGAAGCCCTCGGCTTCACCTTGTCAAAGATGGCCGAATACTCTCATGGCTCGATTCAAATCACAAAGAATTTCCTAATCTTGGTTTAATCATTTTTCGCACTTAGTTTATAGTCGCTAGTTCGACTTTACCAGTTCTTCAACCGAATTTGCTAGATCCACCGTAGTGGCATCACCATCAATATTTTCCCCTTCAAAGTAATGCTTGAGAAGATGACCGTTTACTTTAAAAGTGCGGTCATCTTCTGACTTCAGCTCAACTGCACCATAGGGAAAAACATTAGAAATAACAAATGGTCCAGACCATCGAGATTTTAACTTACCTGGGAACAACTTCAAGCGAGAGTTGTATAATAGGACTTTCTGACCAGGCAAAAACTCTCGCTTTAGGATGTTCCTATCATGCCATCGCTTGGCTCGCTCCTTATATATCCTAGCATTTTCATATGCTTCCTCTCTCAGCCATCCGATTCAACTGGAGCAATCTCTTTTCACCTGCAGCTTGTAAATCAAAGTTAAGGTATTTTATGGCCCAATATGCTTTGTGCTCAAGCTCTACTGGTAGGTGACATGATTTACCATAAACAATCTTGTATGGGGACATTCTTATGGGGGTTTTGAAAGCTGTCCTGTAAGCCCACAATGCATCATCAAGTTTTAAAGACCAATCTTTCCTAGATGCATTGACTGTTTTCTCTAAGATACGCTTTATTTTCCTATTGGACACCTCAACCTGTCCACAAGTCTGTGGATGATAAGGGGTGGCAATTTTATGAGTAACTCCATATTTTGATAATAATTTTTCAAATTGCCGATTGCAAAAATGTGATCCCCCATCACTTATAATGGCTCTAGGTACCCCAAATCTTGAAAAGATGTTCTTTTTTAAAAATCTGATTACAACTCTGGCATCATTACTTTGTAGAGCAACTGCTTCTACCCATTTTGAAACATAATCAACAGCCACAAGAATATATTTATTTGAAAAAGAAGAGGGAAAAGGACCCATAAAGTCTATTCCCCACACATCAAAAAGCTCAATTACAAGAATGCTATTTTGTGGTACTTCATGTCTCCTAGAAATATTGCCAGTTCTTTGGCATGGAGCACAAGACATAATGTAATTCCTGCAATCATGAATTACTCTAGGCCAATAAAATCCACAAGATAAGATCTTAGTTGCAGTTCTTTCCACACCAAAGTGGCCTCCTGCTTCCTTAGAATGACAGTGTTGTATTATGCTAAGTTGTTCAGTTTCAGGCACACAGCGTCTAATTACTTGGTCAGCACAATATTTAAACAGATATGGTTCATCCCAAAAATAGTATTTCACATCATGCAAAAATTTCTTTTTCTGTTGAGATGACAAACCATATGATGTGATGTTGCTAACCATGTAATTGACTATATCAGCATACCAAGGTAATCCTTGGATTTCTGCTACATGCAATTGTTCATCAGGGAACTTTTCATTAATGGGTGAATCTAAACAATCAGATTCCAAACGGGATAAGTGATCAGCCACTACATTTTCAGTTCCCTTTGTGTCTCTAATTTCCAGGTCAAATTCTTGTAGCAGTAGAATCCAACGAATTAGCCTAGGTTTAGCATCAGCTTTGGCAAACAAATATTTCAGGGCAGCATGGTCTGTGTATACTATGATCTTAGAACCTATCAGATAAGGCCGAAACTTGTCACATGCAAATATGACTGCTAAAAGCTGCTTTTCAGTTGTGGCATAGTTCTTTTGGGCCTCATTTAAAGTTCCACTAGCATAGTATATTGCATGAAATACCTTACCTCTCCTTGGCCCAAGTACTGCTCCTACAGCATAGTCGCTGGCATCACACATCAGCTCAAACGGAAGCTCCCAATTAGGTGCAACGATCACTGGTGCAGAAGTGAGTTTCTCCTTCAATAAATTGAATGCCTGCAAACAATTGTCATTAAAAACAAAAGCAGAATCTTTTTCAAGTAAATTACAAAGAGGTCTAGAGATTTTAGAAAAGTCCTTGATAAATCTCCTGTAGAAGCCAGCATGTCCTAAGAAGCTCCTTACTCCTTTTGTTGAAGTGGGTGGTGGCAACTTCTCTATTATCTCCACTTTTGCTCGATCAACTTCAATCCCTTTCTTTGACACCTTGTGACCTAAGACTATACCCTCTCTTACCATAAAATGATATTTCTCCCAGTTCAGAAGCAGATTAGTCTCCTTACATCTTTTAAGCACACAGCCTAAATTTGTCAGACAAGATTCAAATGACTTCCCAAAAACAGAGAAATCATCCATAAATATTTCAATAAAATTCTCTAACATGTCAGAAAATATAGACATCATGCACCTCTGGAAAGTGGCAGGTGCATTACAGAGACCGAAAGGCATTCTCCTAAAGGCAAAAGTGCCATAAGGACAAGTGAATGTGGTTTTCTCCTGGTCCTCGGGTGCTATATGAATCTGATTGTAACCAGAATAACCATCTAGAAAACAATAATAATCATGCCCTGCAAGTTTTTCTAGCATCTGATCAATGAAGGGGAGGGGGAAATAGTCTTTACGGGTAGCATCATTTAGTTTCCTGTAATCTATACAAACTCTCCACCCAGTCACAGTACGAGTCGGGATTAATTCATTGACCTCATTTTTAACCACAGTCATACCACCCTTTTTAGGCACTACTTGAATAGGACTAACCCATTTACTATCTGAGATATGATAGATAATACCTGCATCCAACAGTTTAAGTACTTCTTTCTTCACTACCTCTTTGAGAGTTGGGTTAAGTCGCCTCTGTGGTTGCACTACGGGTTTGCACTCAGCTTCCAACATTATCCTGTGAGTGCAAATCAAAGGGCTGATCCCTTTGATATTTGCAATAGTCCATCCTATTGCCTCCTTGTGCTCTCTCAGCACGCTTAGTAGCTGTTGCTCCTGATCACCTGTCAAGGAAGAAGAGATAATTATTGGCAAAGTATCATCTATTCCAAGATAGGCATATTTTAAATGGCTAGGCAATGGTTTAAGTTCTAGCACCGGGGACTGTGTCAAAGATGATACTGGTTTTGTCGCACTAGTGCCCAGCTCCTCATAGTAGCGAACCTTGATTTCTGATACCTTCTCCACAGATTCTTCCTCATGCTCATCATCATCACTCTAATCGTCCAGATCCCTAAGGACTGATTCCATTGTATCCACACCTGCTTTCTCCTCCACAAACTCAGAGATAAGCTCATCAATAATGTCAATGGTGTAACAAGATTTGCCATTGTACGGACCCGAATGTGGACTCTCGTCGGGGCCCGCATTGCGCGCTTTTGGATCGCGCGGCTTGGGAGTGTCCACCTTCCCGTGGGGACGCGTGACGGACACGCGTGAGAGAAGGAGTCACCACTTATCATTTTACGACCCGTAGGTCGAGGGCAGATAAGTTACCCGAGTCTAGGGGTATGGAACACCTAGTTTGTCGTTAAGGCATTGATCTGTGCGGAACCGGAAAATCCGTGTTCGGGGGTTCATGTTACGTGCGGGCCTATATCCCGCACGCCCTTTCGGTACTCTGGTTTGCTAGGCTTGCATTTTTGTTTTATTTACTGCATGAATTAGGCTGCACTCGGCTCACACGTTTTGACACCGTAACTTCGATGAATTAAACGATGTCGGTGGAGAAGCTGAGAGAGAAGTAAACCCGTGTGTCGGGGAATTGGTTCACAATCTTGCGTTACAGTTCATCGAACCATGGAGGTTGAATCCCTGCGTGAACCAGAACCGAGAGTTCTTGGATTTACTTGTATCTGGGCAAGCATTAGACCGATTCGATTAATTCGACTATCGGACCGTTCGCTCACCGACTAGAATTCTTACAGAATAAATGTACAAAATAAAATCCTTACAATGCTCTCGAAAACAATAAATACAAATTACAAATGGCCGAATTCCAGTCGACTCGCGTTCGGTTATTATTCCACTCTAACTCACCGTGAGTTTAGGGAAAAAGACCGAAGAACTGAAATTCAATGGACGCTCTCACTGAATAGGGCGTTGGACCCTGTGAGTGTTGATTAGGGCGTTGAACCCTGTGCTCGATGATTAGGGTGTTGAACCCTAATATTATTCGGCCTAGGGATCAAGCTCGACCCGTATGGCAAACAAGTGCGGAAAGATAACACGCAACATGTTAATAACAGACAAGGTGTTTTGTATTTACCGAATGTACGTGGATTAACAAGTTTTTTAATCCAAAAGTGTTTTTGCAAGCAAATGCCATATGTTAAGCAATCAAACACGTGCCAATGTTTTAGTATTCTGCTTTTGTTGGAAATTTGGAAAAGAGAATCGAATATCATGTGTGTAGATTGCTTTTATAGTGATTCGGTGTTGTGACACTGAATTACCACTGAATTGATCCAAACTTGTATTTTAACTCTAGATTTGGAACCTAGAGTTCCCTCTAACCATTTTCTAGGATTTGGTTAAGTCGAGTGAAATGATTAGTCCGATAACTGTATTTTGATATAGAATACCCAACTGACATCTTAAACTGCGCTAGGATGTCGGCGAATCACGAAATGATGTTCTTGCCCTTGATTTGAAAATTTGTTTTCAGAAAAGGAGAACAACACAATAAGGATTTGAAAGTATGAGGGTTTTGAAAAGGGCATTAACACCGTTTTGTAATTCGTCGACGCGAGTTACAAATTAATGTCCAATTCGTGCAAAGTTATATAAATGGAATGAATTAACCGTGTGAACGTCCCGATTAACCCGTTCGTGGAATTAATGCTTAAGGTTATTGCCGAATACTTTAATTGTGAAAACGATTCGTGATTCGGCGACCAACACGAATCCGTAAGGATCGAGGATATTTGGTCCAATGACCGAAACTACCCTCGTAACCGAATGGACCCGAATGAGTCAACGATACCCGAATCTATGCATGTTTTGTTTTGAAAAGACATGTAATCGATGTTTTAACATGGGAATCGTGGAAATATCGAAATTACACTTTCGTACAATCCGAGAAATGAATTAAACTCGAAATAAGGAAATCATTCTTGATCCAAAAAGGGCCAAGAAGCCCTCGGCTTCACCTTGTCAAAGATGGCCGAATACTCTCATGGCTCGATTCAAATCACAAAGAATTTCCTTATCTTGGTTTAATCATTTTTCGCATGCTCAAACATCAAACATCATGAATATCACGTTTTGACAAAAGCCGGTATTACCATGATTTGATTAACTCATTTAAACATGCAAACATTCACAAACATGTTATTTAAGGAATCGATAAAATAATACCGGCTTCGTGCATGCAAGAACAACAAAATAACCCGAAAAGAGCAACTCAAGTCTCGGCCATCCCATTTAGAGACTTGGCCGTGAGCTCACTTGCCATTTCCGGGTCAGGATGGTCTTCCAAACAACAATCCAAACCTTTTTCCGACATGCTAGCAAGTTATAAGGTAATACACATGCATAATATAACATAAAATTGCATAAAAGTTAAGTCTTGCAAGTTAAGTATGCATAAAATACCATAGTACTCCATAGCCATGCAAAAATATAAAAAGCCCTAACTCCTCTAAGTCAAGAGTGATTTACCTAACCTCGGGATACGAGGAAAGAGTCGGGGAAGTGTTCGAGAGTCGGGTGACTCGGTTGAATGCTTGGAAGGATGCTCGGGTGCAAAGGATGCACGTTCGGGGAGCTAGGTGCACGGGGAATGCGGCTGGAATGCACGGGAGGCGCGCGGTGTGCGCAGAGCGCGGGCAGGCGCGCGGGCGTGCAGGCGTGCGCGCGGGGCGCGCGGGAGTGCGCGGGGCGCGGGAGTGCGCGTGCGCGCGGGCAGGCGCGTGGGCGTGCGCGCGGCTGGCGCTGGCGGGTCACTATTCACCCGAGAGTAGCGATTTCACCCGAAATGCACTATTTGACCTGAAACAATAATTTAAAGACTTCAAATGGAAAAACCAATTTTACCAATGAACTCCATGGGTCCAAAATGAGTGGGATATGAAGTTTGAGAAATTTTGAGCTTAAGTCGGGATGATGAACATCGGCTTCCGACTTAAGAACTCAAGGCTCTCTTTTGATCTTTTCGGTTTTCTTTTCTCTTCCTTCTAAGTGCTGAAGTTTTCTGGTTCTTGAGTGTTCTTGGCTATGGGGTTTGAGAGAATTTCTTGAAAGAGAAAGGTTGGAGAGAGTGTGTAAGAGGAGAAGTGATTATCTTAATCACTTTTGGGCCATTTATAGGCAAAGCTAATGACACAATTAGCAAAAGCAAGTGGTCTTAACCCCCATGCTTAGAAAATATCAAGCCTCATCCTCTTCCATTGCATTAATGAAGAAGAGATAAGACATTGATGAGCATTGATGAGCATTGATGGAGGCTTGAGTGTTGTCTTCAAACTCTTGATATTTTCAAGCAAGAGTGCAAGTTGGCTTCTTGCATTGAAGAAGAAGAAGAAGCTTCTAGAGTAAAGGGTGACTCATCTTGAATAGCCCGTGGGTCCCACGACCGAAGAGGAGAAACCGGGAAAAAGCTCGGGTCTCGATTGATCGCGTATTCGAAGTTCGTGGTTTGAATTGAACGTCGAATTATCGATATACGCGAGGAAATGGATTTAATGAGTCCGAGATTGGCATTTTCCGTGAGAAATTGCCAAATGTCTATATGAGGCTTGGAAGCCGGTTTTGCTCCTTTTATGCATTCAGAGCGAGGTTACCCACTTCTGACAGCATATCTTGTATCTGCATCCCACGTCGGTCATTTTGACATAAATTGTCAAATTACGTGGGCCCTTGTCCCTTAAGCCGGTAAATACAAATATGGAGCCGGAAATGTCATAGGAGGCCGAAACTGGATTTCTCAGATTGCTTTCTGAGTTTCTTGGGCGATCCGGAGATTACTGCGATCTCTGTTTGCTGAGATTGGGCCTCTAAGGATATGAAAAGTGCATCTGAGACCCTTAAAGCACTGCTCGAGGGGTCTATATGAGTTGTGTGATTCATTCCGACAATTCCACATTGAGCCTTGAGAAGGCTAGCATTGTGTAAGGTAAGCATCCGGCGTCAAGTTTCCCCAAAGAGGACCTCCGGATATGGATTTTCACTGAAAATGGCCTTTTGTGCCCCTCGGAGGTTACTCGGGAAACCGTGAAGGGTTTTGCTGTCTGTTTTGCCCAATTGCGAATGTCCGCTGGAGTTTTCAGGGCAATGTAGTGTGAACTTCGTTTGCCGTAATTCCATCAGACCAGTCTCCGGTTACGCTCTTCCGAAGAAGGGTATGCCCGTTTTGTCATTCGGAAGTCATTCAGAGTGTCTGTATGGCTTCTAAAAGACAATATGAAGTATTGCTCGTGCTCTGTATGATTGAGGGGCATGGCCGCATCTGATATTTGGAATTAACTTTCCTTCGAGAAACCGGCATTTTTGGACTTCCACTGAAAAGTTGTCTGTATACAGAAAGTTGTTCTGTATAGAGCAGATGATTTGCAAAATGCCTTTGGGGACACTTTTCATCTGTTTGGCATTGGAGTGGATTTTTGGGGTCCAATATTGGCTGTCTTCCGATGATCGAGCGAACTATCGGAAAATAGAACTGTCCGTGTGATATACTGAAAATGCCGGTTTTGGATATTGCTGAGCTCTCTAGTCACTCTATTACCCTTTGGTGACCCCTGGTGTCAGCACCCCATTTTGGCCCACCGGCCTCCCACGGGAGGACTTCCGACCAAGGCCCGGGTTACTATTCATCACCCGGCAATCGGAGGCAAATAGGCGAGCACGGAGTCATAAACCACAGAAGAAGAGCTGGGTCCATTAGAAAAGCTGAAGAGAGCAGTCGGAAGAATTTACAGACAAAGAACCCCGAAAACAACGGAGCTGACACTGTGGCACTATTCATCATCGAGTCACCGAAGCACCGAAAGGTGCCCAATATGGGGCTTCAAAAATCCCCCTCAGTGCCAAAGTGACCAATGACGCGTCCGGGCGCATTTTCGGGACATCCTGCTTAAGCCGGGACACCCCGATCCCCCACGGACGCCTTTTCTGACATAGCTCCCGGGGTTCACTCCACCGACAAGTAAACGGCCCTTCAAAACGGGCCTACAGGCACCCAGGGACCATCAGGGCCGGGGAACAAGCTTCAGATGACCTTCCGGAACTCGACTCGGTTTCCCGATGGACGTTTCAGTGGTCATGAACGTCTCCCGGCGAGCCTTCGGGGCACGTCCACGTAGAGCACAGATCACAACGAGCCCCGAGCACCTCAAGACATTCAGAGCACACTGAGAAAACCCCGGTCGAAGTCCCTAGGTCTTCCCGGGCCAATGGTCCCCGATCGAGGATGACGAGCCAACAATCCCTCACGGGGCAAAAGGATCGTCAAAACAAATACAAGAATGCACAGAGATCAATCGGAGGTCGAAGGGCATTAAATTCCACTCCGAACGTCCGAACGAGGCAAAATCGATTCTCGAGGCGTCGAGTCGCCCGGACGTTCGTCCACGCGACGTATGGCGATATCGGGCTCGTTCAAATCCTCGTAGTTCAAGCATTCCAAATCTTCAAATTAATTGGACATCGGAAGTCGGATGCGCGTTCAATCAAGTTTCAAGCGTTTCCCGGCTTTTCCCTCAACCGAATGGGACCCACAGCCTAGCCAAGCCAAGCCATCAAGCCGCGGCTCAACCCCAAGGCACGGCTCAACCCTCGGCTCGAATTGACAGCCCCGAGCCGCGGCTCAAGCCCCCATGGCCGGCGGCTCCAAGCCCCCCCCTCCACAAATTCAAATTTTGGCTCTTACACCCATCACTTCCTCTCACATCTATCAACTCCCATCACCCATCCATCACACCCATCACCCCTCTTGCTTCCCCTACACTCTACAAGACACAAACCCCTCCCTAATCTTCCCTCCATTTTCGGCAGCCCATACTTAGGCCTCCTAAGCACACTTCACTTTCCCTAATTGCTTCATTAAGCCTCCCTTTATAAGCCTTTGCATCATTATCTTTAATCACTTCTTGAACTTCACTCTCTCTCAAGCCAATCTCTCTCAAGAACTCTCTCAAACCTCAGCCCATCCCCTCATTTCCGTCCCCCCTTGCCAAGGCCGAAACCGGCCAAAACCGCCGGAAAACCATCCGGTATTCCGGTAACCACCCGACCCGACTTAACCCAAAAATTCTCAAACTTCATAGCCTACATATTTCCTACCCCCTAAGTGCATTTCCGGACTTGGATTTTCGATTTAAGGTCCCCAAGACCCCGTTCCGGCCGAAATTGCAATCGGGTCCCGAGACCCTCACCGCGCGCACCGAACACTAACGGCGTGCCGTTTCATCCCACGACCTCGGAGAGTCGTGCCATCACATTTAAAGGGTTCCTCACAACCCTCACCCTCTCTCGTGAAGAGGTGGTCACGATCCGAGGGCCGACCAACCGTGCACGACCTCCGTTTTGCCCATTTTCGCTAACCAGTTTTCTGTGTTTTCACTGGAACTTCTCTCATCATTTCCGACTTATTCAGGGTTCGGCACGCTCGGAGCTTTCCGTGCCCACCTAGATCTGCCTCTTAGGAGTCCAACGAGCCCGACCTCGCCCCATTCCGTGGTCGGAGCGAGCCTGCCAAGCCGTTTTCCCGCGGTTGTCGCAGCCGCGCCTACCCGGGTCGCCTACTGCCCTTCGCCCTAACCGAGTCTTCCGACTCTCAAAGACCACTTCCCCGACTCTTTTCCTCGTGCACGAGGCTAGGTAACATCCCTCTACAACTTAGAAGAACTAGGATCTCCGATCTTTATGTATGTGAAGTGTTTATATGATTTTAAAAGTCGGTATGCATGCAAGATTTCATTTTTCTCTTAGATGCGGACTCCCCGTGCATTTCCATGCAACGTATGATGTTAAACTCGTCCACATGACCGTGCCGTGTCCATATAATGTTTAACCTTGCGTGGCATGACGGGAAAGGACTCGGATCGAGGTCGGAGAAATCCTCCCGACTCGTGTGGGTCACGGAAGCTCACGGCCACCCTCGGAAGAAAGTGGCCGAGAGCTTCCATGGACCGTACGAGTCCGGGAGGCTTTCCCCTACCTCGAGACGGGTCGGTTCCCGTGTTTTTACTTATTTCGTTATTATTCGAGTCAAGACCGTCCCATTATTTCCGTTTGAATACCTTGCTTATGCACATTTATGTGATCTCATGTAACCATAGTCGTGTCGGGATAAAGATGACTAGAAAATGTGTTATTATCATGATTAATGTGTTGTGTATGCAAGGAATGATCCGAAATGGTGCGGGAGATCGCTCAAAACTCGAGACAAGTCAAGGGTCACTCGGCTTCTTCCTTTGGGAAGTGGCCGAGAGTCCCCCCGACTCCTTCCGAGTTTAAGCCGACCTCCCTAGTCATTTCGAACCACTCCTTGGAATTGGATGTCTTAATGCTCGGACCTTATTGTTAGATACGTGGTAGATACGTGATTGACGTGTTGGTTTTGGATAATCACTCACCGAACCCAATGTCCATGATGTCGGGCCATCATCATCGAATAATTTCACGAACGGGGAAATGGGACGAATCATTCGGTTAATTAAACCGCTTGGATTAAATAATTGGGTTAATCGATCCTCAATTTGTAAAAACGCATCGATGGTTTACGGAATGGCAAGAATGCCCTTTTTTATCAAAATTCACAATCTCAAAATACCGAGACACGCAACACGAATAGAATTGACGTCTAGTGAGTACTCACGTGCCTTGACTCGAGTCCGGGCCCAATTTGAGGCGGCCCGAGTCAGGGCACGAGAGTCCTTCTTAGACTCCTTCGCGTGACGCAAATCTCCAATTTATACACGAACATCACAATTTTATCATCCAAGGGCATAACCGTCATTCCATGATTCACCGATACCCTAGGCTTTAGGGAGTTGGAAACACCTAGAGCTATGAACGAGAAAGGACAACCCGTTCGGGTGCGAGTTTCATTCGCGTGGTCCATTTCGTTTGTTTTCGGTGTTTCTTTCTTTCTATCATAGATTCGGTGGGGAGTATTTTATTTCAGTTACAAAACACCAAGGACCGGACTAATTGTGCACCCGACTTATTCAAATATTAGATAATGGATAGGCGGAATATTAGATTCCAATCTAGAGTCGAAACACGAGTTTGGTTAATTCGGTGAAACCACAGTGACACTTAACTAAATAAGAGTCATAAGACAAACACACACATGTAATCGGCTTAGAACCTTATCCTAGCCCGCCCTCTATGTTTGCCTAGGTTAGATGCATTGTTTGCCAATCAACCACGGGTAATAACTGATTAAATCACGTACATTCGGCCTAATACACAATTCGTTGATATTCACCGACACTTATCAGTTGTTGTCAGTTGCTTTCTGTATCATGTCAGTTATGTCAGTTTTCTTCCATTTTATTCTTGCTTTTTGATGATTTATTGCGGTTCGGGCCTGAACTCATAGGTTACGTGTTGCACGGGGTCCAACGCCCCAAATCACCGAACACGAGGTCCAACGCCTCTTAATTCATCGAGCGCGTGCAACCCGAGTGCGGAATGGGATCTAGCCTCGAGTCACCATCACACTCCAAATATGGCCTATGTGGAAGGCAATTTGGATTGGACGCGTGAAACGTGTTTAGATATCACCCGGGAGCTCGATCGGTCCAACGATTACAGTGGAAACAAACCGGTTCTCCTGCAAATCGTCGGTTCGATTGGACCCGACCCTCGGCTCCTTGAGCCCGCGTTGCCCTAATCTGTTTATCGGTTATTCAAACTACACGGTGAGCCGGAGCGGAATATTGGCCCAATGCAAACCGATCGGGATCCATTTACTTATTCATTTACACTTTGTAATTATTCGAGAGAACATTGTGAGGATTTTATTTGTATGTTCATTCATTCATTTGTAAGGATCCCCGATCGGCAAGCGAGAGGTCCGAGTATCGAATTGGTTAAGTTGGTCTATCATCACCGAAGGATGAGTAAGCTTGAATAATCGTGATATCGGTTCGCGCAGGGAATCGACCGTATTGGTCCGATGAACTGTAACGACAAGATAGTGAACCGATCCCTCGAACACACAGGCCTACTCATCTTTCGGGTTCTTGGCCCAACTCAATCAACTTATCGAATTTACGGTGTCAAAACGGGCGAGTCGAGCGCAACCCTAAATCACGCGGTAAATAAACAAAAATGGCAAACCTAGCAAGCTAGAGTACCGAAAAGGCGTGCGGGATATAGGCCCGCACGTAATAGAACCCCCGAATTCGGAACTTTCGGTTCCGCACGACCATTGCCTTAGCATTTAGGTGTACCCCGTACCCCTAGACCCGGGTAACTTGCCGGCCCTCGACCTTCGGGTCGTAAAATGGCAAGTGGCGACTCCTTCTCACGTGCGTCCGTCGCGCGTCCCCGGGAAGGTGGACACTCCCAAGCCGCGTTTGCTTAGGCGCGCGCATGCGTGCCCCGACGAGATGAAATTCGGGTGCGCACAGCTTGGCGACTCCGCTGGGGACATCTAGAGGGTTCAGGCTCAATCCCGTTTGCTTGCTTGCTTGTTTATTTACTGCTTTCCGTCGTTTACTGCTTATCTACTTACGTACATTTATTTCATGCATGCATTGCATATCATGCTAGCTTTAGGCACCTCGTCCGAAATCCCACGGGCGCCAAAGTAGGAAGCTATGTTAGTCAGAGGTTCCGAGTAAGGGAACGGATCGAGTCGGCTATGCCACCGAACCGGCCCCCAAAGATCCTCGCTCGATTTCAAGGAATTCACACCCTTGAGTCGGGAGCCCCCATCCATAAATAGCACGGTCCCTGTAGCACCAAACCATGCATCGTGTTATGCCTCCACGCAAGCCTTCAACCCGACTCCGACAAATAGTCCATCAGGTCGGCCTGCGTGCCACTTTGAGTCTCTTCTATTTCGAGAGTGATGTACATGTACCTTGTAATTTATATTAAGCCGTGGGCATTTACTCTCTTCGTACACATGCATCATGCGGTTTTCAAAAATTAGGATGTCATTCATGTTGACGAGTCCTAAACGGATTTTCCTATCGTCTTGGTAAGGGACGCCTTGCTCGGCCTCCTGCCCGCGCCTCGACAAAGTCCACCATCACACGAGGACCTCACCGACTCGCCACAGAACGCGAATGGGGTATATTCCGGGACAACATGATCGACCTCATCAACACTAGGTTCGATCACCGAGAGGTTGCTGAGAGATAAAGAACTCGCCGGCCAACCACCTTAAAGGGAGCTCCCCCAAACCCGTGCCAAGATGCAGAGATGCGGTCAGGAGCTTGCTTGAGCGAACGCCGCCCTGGAGAGATCTAGGAAAGGGCCTCATGAAGACCCACACATGCACTCTAGGATAGATATCTCCGCAAGGCCCTCGCCTAGACCCGGTGCTTTCCAAGGCGGCGCTCGCTCAAACCCCGAGTATGGTGGCAAATCAGCTTAAGGCTCTATTTTACAAAATTTGCATTGTACTTTGAACCTTTCGAGTCAATGTGAACGACAACATTAGCTTTTGGAAACTCACGCATTGCACGCATCCTATTTATTTACTGTTTTACACGAGAATTAACACTACCACACGGTAGACAAAGTTGTGACCGCCTTTGCAGGTGGATCTCTCGTGGGCCTCACCCTTCCTCCACGGCGAGACGATCAGTAGCTCAAGGGCCAACCATCCAAGCAACACTAACTCCCCATTAATCCCGCGCAATCGATTACGTCATTGCATGGTTGAGCACACGTCCCTCGATGCTACAAGTGCTTCCATCAGCACAACAGTGTGCCCTTTCCGCGTCGTGCGAGCACACCCCTACCTTGCCCATGCACGCATCCTCGACACACCTTGTGCATGTCTCTCAGTGTGCTTGCATGACGCCTACCAGGCTAGTTCGCTCCCCTACGCTGTTGCATTCAAATTACGAATAGTTCTTGTTCCTTCATTGCCTTTCCTCTTCCCATTGCAGGAAATAACCGACAAGAAGGCAACTTGGACCTTGAACGACCACAATTAGGACAATGAACACTTCCCGTCCAGCACCTTGGAACTTCGACATCGAATCCCAACCCTCCCTCCGCAAAAGATCACAGGCAATAGCTCCGACAAACAGAGCATGGCCCTGCCCACCTGCTACGAAAGTCACTAGCACGGTCACATCTCCGACCGGAGAATGATCCCTACCCACCCTCCGCTGTGGCCATCAACCAGCCGCCGGGGCAACACGCATTCTTCCTTAAACTCTCTTCTATATATGCATTCATAAATGGGTTCCCGACGTGAACAAACCCTTCTAGTGGCACTAGGACAGTCCCGAAGACGCCCTATTGATTCTGTCAGATCTGTTCAACTCGCCAGTCCTCTTGGGACCCGGCTCCTCGAGTCTTTCTTAAGACGGCTGCGAATGCCAACCCGCAATTGGGGAAAGTACGCCTATACGGCTCACAATCACAGTCTGACCACCCCAGGGTGGTGATGATTAGACTCCCGGAATTGAGTGTCCCCCACGCGCGGCACCCACGGGTCGCGCGCTGGATGAGGGAACCTCCCATGGGTCCACCTTACATTTCTTACCACACATTTCACCGCATAATCGCCTAATACATCACTTCCTTTGTTGTATATCACAGGGGCACGCCGGTCACAAGCAAAGAGCGATGCGCGGGTTCACACCTCCTCGATAACTCTATCGGGCCCTTCACCCTTTTACTTCGATTGGGGAAGAGTCCGACCATGAGGTACCCCCCTAAGGAGCCGAAGACGTGGACAATCGAACGAATCACTCGACATCGATGCGACCGTCTTCCTTGAACATCCGACAACTTTAACAGCGTGCACCATCCAAGAGGCACGCACTGTAGCGAACAACAAGAAACGATCGGGGACATCGCACTAGGAGCCTGCCGCAGGCCAACTTAACAAATGAAAACCGGGGCATCCCCGTTTGGACATTCGTACAGGGGAAACATCAGTTGTTTATTCACATAGCAACCGCACATTTTCTTAGACAATAGGGGAAGTCCACTTGTAATACTTGCAAGGACAAAAGACGCGAAGTTCGGCTTTGGAGTGCACAAGCATCAGACTTCTGAGAAAACCAGCCCTCACAAAATTGGGCTAGGACAACAAAGTACATCAAGTCTCCATGGGGCGAAGCAAACAAAAGCAGCCTCGATGATGCAAAGTCGAGGAGTTTCAAACAAATACAAGGGGCACAATACAGACCCCAGCTGCAAAAAAAACAGAGCGAAAAGAAGCGGGATAAACCCGCCAATGAAGAGAGAGAGAAAAGAAGCGGGAAAAACCCGCCAACAAAAAATGGGGCAATGCCGAGGTTCACCAAAAGCACCGGCACCCCCAATCCAAAAGAAATCAACAAACCCCAACAAAAAGGGGGGCAGCAGTCCGCAACTCCTTGACGAAGACAAAATATCTCATACTCGGAGGTCGAATTTTTCGAACCCTTCACCCTTGCAAACTCGAGAGACAAAAGAATCGAGCCCGCTAGGTCGAAAACCCCCCTTTGGGGGCGGCCTAGGCAAAAATTAGGGCAAAAGAGAGGCACGACTGAAAATCCCAAGGCGGGCGGTCGTGGCAAAAGGAGAGTTCATCCCCTTTAGGTTGAGAGGTACGGCCCCGAGGTGGGTGACCGTAGCAAAAGGAGAGCAAAACGAGAGATAAACAAAACAGTCACCCTAGGCTCTCGCACACTGCGCAAGCTAGGGATCCCCAAGGGAAATGGCCAGGTTATCCACTCCAAAGCGATCCCCGATCGGCTTTTCAACACAATCCAACTTTCCAAGGCAGATTCTTTCCCAGGCATACTGGACAACCGAGCACGTCATCCGAGGAGTTTGGCACAGCCCATATCGCGGAAAGACGAGAAGGGGGGTACATTTCGCTGCAGGCGTGAACCCGTGTATCCTTTTAGCTTGGGGCAACGTGCTCTCTAAGCTCTCTCTTTTCTCCTTATCATTTACATAACTCCAAACTGGATCACAGTCACCCTTCAATCGACTACCACAAAGCCAAAATCCCAGACAGTCCTTTCCGGGAGCCTAGTCATAACACTTTGGGAAGACTAGACTGAGGTCTGGTCAAATTTGCGCAGAACTCCCCATACGGGTCACAAACGCAGCCGCCTTGCGCTACCCTGACGAGAAGGGTCCTAAGCCGACAAGCGCGTCGAACAATCGACGAAGTCGTTAGGGCGTCACTGAGGACGTCTTAATATACCCACGCATGGTCAAGAAAGTCCCTGAAGGCCTCGCCTCGAGGCCTTTGAAAGCGGAATCCAGTCGTATTTACCGAAGCAAAGTTCTTTACGGGTCACCTAGGGAACCCAAAACTGAAGCGTCGTGTGTCACAATGACATCATCTTCATAAGCATTGGTACACCAATACATCGTTAATGACTCACTACGACTTGCTAATGATGTTAGGGTCACAGGTGCCGAGCAGCTAAAACCACGGCAGACGTTGATTCCCGGTCTCACGAGATTCGTAGGTGCTCACTATTCTGCAGGGCCAAGTCCCGACTTCACTTTTTTTTGCAGGGCCAAGTCCCGACTTCACTTTTCTGCAGGGCCAAGTCCCGTCCTTACTTTTTTGCAGGGCCAAGTCCCATCCTTACTTTTATGCAGGGCCGAGTCCCGCCTTTATTCTTATGCAGGGCCAAGTCCCATCTTTACTTTTATGTAGGGCCAAGTCCCGTCTTTACTCTCATGCAGGGCCAAGTCCCGTCATTACTTTTCTACAGGGCCAAGTCCCATCCTTACTTTTCTGCAGGGCCAAGTCCCATCTTTACTTTTATGAAGGGCCAAGTCCCGTCATTACTTTTCTGCAGGGCCAAGTCCCGTCTTTATTCTTATGCAGGGCCGAGTCCCGTCTTTACTTTTATGCAGGGCCGAGTCCCGTCTTTACTCTTATGCAGGGCCGAGTCCCATCTGCAGGGCCAAGACCCACCACCACTCTCATGCAGGGCCAAGTCCCGTCTTTATTCTTATGCAGGGCCGAGTCCCGTCTTTACTTTTATGCAGGGCCGAGTCCCGTCTTTACTCTTATGCAGGGCCGAGTCCCATCTGCAGGGCCAAGACCCACCACCACTCTCATGCAGGGCCAAGTCCCGTCATTACTTTTCTGCAGGGCCAAGTCCCATCTTTACTTTTATGCAGGGCCGAGTCCCGTCTTTACTCTTATGCAGGGCCGAGTCCCATCTGCAGGGCCAAGACCCACCACCACTCTCATGCAGGGCCCAGTCCCGTCATCACTTTTCTGCAGGGCCGAGTCCCGTCTTCACTTTTATGCAGGGCCAAGTCCCATCATTACTCTTCTGCAGGGCCGAGCCCCATCTTTACTTTTATGTAGGGCCGAGTCCCGTCTTCACTTTCATGCAGGGCCAAATCCCATCATTACTTTTCTGCAGGGCCGAGTCCCGTCTTCACCCTCTGCAGGACCGAGTCCTGTCTGTACTTTGCTGCATGGACCCATAAACCCGTGTCTCTACTTTTCGTAAACTTACAACTTACTGCTTTTCGGACTTCGTGTCCACGGACTTCGCGTCCATTTTACTGCTTTTCTCGGGCTTCGGCCTAGTGAATTTACTGCTTTCCGGACTTCGCGTCCACGGACTTCGCGTCCACGGACTTCGCGTCCATTTTACTGCTTTTCTCGGGCTTCGGCCTAGTGATTTTACCGCTTTCCGGACTTCGCGTCCACGGACTTCGCGTCCATTTTACTGCTTTCCTCGGGCTTCGGCCTAGTGAATTTACTGCTTTCCGGACTTCGCGTCCATTTTACTGCTTTTCTCGGGCTTTGGCCTAGTGATTTTACCGCTTTCCGGACTTCGCGTCCACGGACTTCGCGTCCATTTTACTGCTTTCCTCGGGCTTCGGCCTAGTGAATTTACTGCTTTCCGGACTTCGCGTCCACGGACTTCGCGTCCATTTTACTGCTTTTCTCGGGCTTCGGCCTAGTGATTTTACCACTTTCCGGACTTCGTGTCCACGGACTTCGCGTCCATTTTACTGCTTTCCTCGGGCTTCGGCCTAGTGAATTTACTGCTTTCCGGACTCCGCGTCCACGGACTTCGCGTCCATTTTACTGCTTTTCTCGGGCTTCGGCCTAGTGAATTTACTGCTTTCCGGACTTCGCGTCCACGGACTTCTCATCCACGGACTTCGCGTCCATTTTACTGCTTTCCTCGGGCTTCGGCCTAGTGAATTTACTGCTTTCCGGACTTCGCGTCCACGGACTTCGCGTCCATTTTACTGCTTTCCTCGGGCTTCGGCCTAGTGAATTTACTGCTTTCCGGACTTCGCGTCCACGGACTTCGCGTCCATTTTACTGCTTTCCTCGGGCTTCGGCCTAGTGAATTTACTGCTTTTCGGACTTCGCGTCCACGGACTTCGCGTCCATTTTACTGCTTTCCTCGGGCTTCGGCCTAGTGAATTTACTGCTTTCCGGACTTCGCGTCCACGGACTTCGCGTCCATTTTATTGCTTTCCTCGGGCTTCGGCCTAGTGAATTTACTGCTTTACGGACTCCTCGTCCACGGACTTCGCGTCCATTTTACTGCTTTCCTCGGGCTTCGGCCTAGTGAATTTACTGCTTTCCGGACTTCGCGTCCACGGACTTCGCGTCCATTTTACTGCTTTCCTCGGGCTTCGGCCTAGTGAATTTACTGCTTTCCGGACTTCGCGTCCATTTTACTGCTTTTCTCGGGCTTCGGCCTAGTGATTTTACCGCTTTCCGGACTTCGCGTCCATTTTACTGCTTTTCTCGGGCTTCGGCCTAGTGAATTTACTGCTTTCCGGACTTCGCGTCCACGGACTTCGCGTCCATTTTACTGCTTTTCTCGGGCTTCGGCCTAGTGATTTTACCGCTTTCCGGACTTCGCGTCCATTTTACTGCTTTTCTCGGGCTTCGGCCTAGTGAATTTACTGCTTTCCGGACTTCGCGTCCACGGACTTCGTGTCCATTTTACTGCTTTTCTCGGGCTTCGGCCTAGTGATTTTACCGCTTTCCGGACTTCGCGTCCATTTTACTGCTTTTCTCGGGCTTCGGCCTAGTGAATTTACTGCTTTCCGGACTTCGCGTCCACGGACTTCGCGTCCATTTTACTGCTTTTCTCGGGCTTCGGCCTAGTGATTTTACCGCTTTCCGGACTTCGCGTCCACGGACTTCGCGTCCATTTTACTGCTTTCCGGACTTCGCGTCCACCTTTACTGCTTTCCTCGGGCTTCGGCCTAGTAACTTTATTGCTTTCTGGACTTCGCGTCCACCTTTACTGCTTTCCTCGGGCTTCGGCCTAGTAACTTTATTGCTTTCCGGACTTCGCGTCCACTTTACTGCTTCCCACGGGCCTTGGCCCTACACATACTGTCATGTGGGCTTAGGCCCCTCATCTACATTTCGTAATTTCCGCTTCTCAACCATATGATTACCTTGTGACAGATTCGGGCACTTTTGCATATCCTCCCTAAGTATCCAATGCGGAGGGGCGAGCCACTACAGGGAGTGACAACAAGGCGGTCGCCGGGACCAAAAAGGGATGCCTCTCATGATCTTTGGTTACCTCCTCTAATCGAGCACGCAACCAAAGAGGGGCAAGCTGTCAGCACCCCATTTTGGCCCACCGGCCTCCCACGAGAGGACTTCCGACCAAGGCCCGGGTTACTATTCATCACCCGGCAATCGGAGGCAAATAGGCGAGCACGGAGTCATAAACCACAGAAGAAGAGCTGGGTCCATTAGAAAAGCTGAAGAGAGCAGTCGGAAGAATTTACAGACAAAGAACCCCGAAAACAACGGAGCTGACACTGTGGCACTATTCATCATCGAGTCACCGAAGCACCGAAAGGTGCCCAATATGGGGCTTCAAAAATCCCCCTCAGTGCCAAAGTGACCAATGACGCGTCCGGGCGCATTTTCGGGACATCCTGCTTAAGCCGGGACACCCCGATCCCCCACGGACGCCTTTTCTGACATAGCTCCCGGGGTTCACTCCACCGACAAGTAAACGGCCCTTCAAAACGGGCCTACAGGCACCCAGGGACCATCAGGGCCGGGGAACAAGCTTCAGATGACCTTCCGGAACTCGACTCGGTTTCCCGATGGACGTTTCAGTGGTCATGAACGTCTCCCGGCGAGCCTTCGGGGCACGTCCACGTAGAGCACAGATCACAACGAGCCCCGAGCACCTCAAGACATTCAGAGCACACTTAGAAAACCCCGGTCGAAGTCCCTAGGTCTTCCCGGGCCAATGGTCCCCGATCGAGGATGACGAGCCAACAATCCCTCACGGGGCAAAAGGATCGTCAAAACAAATACAAGAATGCACAGAGATCAATCGGAGGTCGAAGGGCATTAAATTCCACTCCGAACGTCCGAACGAGGCAAAATCGATTCTTGAGGCGTCGAGTCGCCCGGACGATCGTCCACGCGACGTATGGCGATATCGGGCTCGTTCAAATCCTCGTAGTTCAAGCATTCCAAATCTTCAAATTAATTGGACATCGGAAGTCGGATGCGCGTTCAATCAAGTTTCAAGCGTTTCCCGGCTTTTCCCTCAACCGAATGGGACCCACAGCCTAGCCAAGCCAAGCCATCAAGCCGCGGCTCAACCCCAAGGCACGGCTCAACCCTCGGCTCGAATTGACAGCCCCGAGCCGCGGCTCAAGCCCCCATGGCCGGCGGCTCCAAGCCCCCCCCTCCACAAATTCAAATTTTGGCTCTTACACCCATCACTTCCTCTCACATCTATCAACTCCCATCACCCATCCATCACACCCATCACCCCTCTTGCTTCCCCTACACTCTACAAGACACAAACCCCTCCCTAATCTTCCCTCCATTTTCGGCAGCCCATACTTAGGCCTCCTAAGCACACTTCACTTTCCCTAATTGCTTCATTAAGCCTCCCTTTATAAGCCTTTGCATCATTATCTTTAATCACTTCTTGAACTTCACTCTCTCTCAAGCCAATCTCTCTCAAGAACTCTCTCAAACCTCAGCCCATCCCCTCATTTCCGTCCCCCCTTGCCAAGGCCGAAACCGGCCAAAACCGCCGGAAAACCATCCGGTATTCCGGTAACCACCCGACCCGACTTAACCCAAAAATTCTCAAACTTCATAGCCTACATATTTCCTACCCCCTAAGTCCATTTCCGGACTTGGATTTTCGATTTAAGGTCCCCAAGACCCCGTTCCGGCCGAAATTGCAATCGGGTCCCGAGACCCTCACCGCGCGCACCGAACACTAACGGCGTGCCGTTTCATCCCACGACCTCGGAGAGTCGTGCCATCACATTTAAAGGGTTCCTCACAACCCTCACCCTCTCTCGTGAAGAGGTGGTCACGATCCGAGGGCCGACCAACCGTGCACGACCTCCGTTTTGCCCATTTTCGCTAACCAGTTTTCTGTGTTTTCACTGGAACTTCTCTCATCATTTCCGACTTATTCAGGGTTCGGCACGCTCGGAGCTTTCCGTGCCCACCTAGATCTGCCTCTTAGGAGTCCAACGAGCCCGACCTCGCCCCATTCCGTGGTCGGAGCGAGCCTGCCAAGCCGTTTTCCCGCGGTTGTCGCAGCCGCGCCTACCCGGGTCGCCTACTGCCCTTCGCCCTAACCGAGTCTTCCGACTCTCAAAGACCACTTCCCCGACTCTTTTCCTCGTGCACGAGGCTAGGTAACATCCCTCTACAACTTAGAAGAACTAGGATCTCCGATCTTTATGTATGTGAAGTGTTTATATGATTTTAAAAGTCGGTATGCATGCAAGATTTCATTTTTCTCTTAGATGCGGACTCCCCGTGCATTTCCATGCAACGTATGATGTTAAACTCGTCCACATGACCGTGCCGTGTCCATATAATGTTTAACCTTGCGTGGCATGACGGGAAAGGACTCGGATCGAGGTCGGAGAAATCCTCCCGACTCGTGTGGGTCACGGAAGCTCACGGCCACCCTCGGAAGAAAGTGGCCGAGAGCTTCCATGGACCGTACGAGTCCGGGAGGCTTTCCCCTACCTCGAGACGGGTCGGTTCCCGTGTTTTTACTTATTTCGTTATTATTCGAGTCAAGACCGTCCCATTATTTCCGTTTGAATACCTTGCTTATGCACATTTATGTGATCTCATGTAACCATAGTCGTGTCGGGATAAAGATGACTAGAAAATGTGTTATTATCATGATTAATGTGTTGTGTATGCAAGGAATGATCCGAAATGGCGCGGGAGATCGCTCAAAACTCGAGACAAGTCAAGGGTCACTCGGCTTCTTCCTTTGGGAAGTGGCCGAGAGTCCCCCCGACTCCTTCCGAGTTTAAGCCGACCTCCCTAGTCATTTCGAACCACTCCTTGGAATTGGATGTCTTAATGCTCGGACCTTATTGTTAGATACGTGGTAGATACGTGATTGACGTGTTGGTTTTGGATAATCACTCACCGAACCCAATGTCCATGATGTCGGGCCATCATCATCGAATAATTTCACGAACGGGGAACTGGGACGAATCATTCGGTTAATTAAACCGCTTGGATTAAATAATTGGGTTAATCGATCCTCAATTTGTAAAAACGCATCGATGGTTTACGGAATGGCAAGAATGCCCTTTTTTATCAAAATTCACAATCTCAAAATACCGAGACACGCAACACGAATAGAATTGACGTCTAGTGAGTACTCACGTGCCTTGACTCGAGTCCGGGCCCAATTTGAGGCGGCCCGAGTCAGGGCACGAGAGTCCTTCTTAGACTCCTTCGCGTGACGCAAATCTCCAATTTATACACGAACATCACAATTTTATCATCCAAGGGCATAACCGTCATTCCATGATTCACCGATACCCTAGGCTTTAGGGAGTTGGAAACACCTAGAGCTATGAACGAGAAAGGACAACCCGTTCGGGTGCGAGTTTCATTCGCGTGGTCCATTTCGTTTGTTTTCGGTGTTTCTTTCTTTCTATCATAGATTCGGTGGGGAGTATTTTATTTCAGTTACAAAACACCAAGGACCGGACTAATTGTGCACCCGACTTATTCAAATATTAGATAATGGATAGGCGGAATATTAGATTCCAATCTAGAGTCGAAACACGAGTTTGGTTAATTCGGTGAAACCACAGTGACACTTAACTAAATAAGAGTCATAAGACAAACACACACATGTAATCGGCTTAGAACCTTATCCTAGCCCGCCCTCTATGTTTGCCTAGGTTAGATGCATTGTTTGCCAATCAACCACGGGTAATAACTGATTAAATCACGTACATTCGGCCTAATACACAATTCGTTGATATTCACCGACACTTATCAGTTGTTGTCAGTTGCTTTCTGTATCATGTCAGTTATGTCAGTTTTCTTCCATTTTATTCTTGCTTTTTGATGATTTATTGCGGTTCGGGCCTGAACTCATAGGTTACGTGTTGCACGGGGTCCAACGCCCCAAATCACCGAACACGAGGTCCAACGCCTCTTAATTCATCGAGCGCGTGCAACCCGAGTGCGGAATGGGATCTAGCCTCGAGTCACCATCACACTCCAAATATGGCCTATGTGGAAGGCAATTTGGATTGGACGCGTGAAACGTGTTTAGATATCACCCGGGAGCTCGATCGGTCCAACGATTACAGTGGAAACAAACCGGTTCTCCTGCAAATCGTCGGTTCGATTGGACCCGACCCCCGGCTCCTTGAGCCCGCGTTGCCCTAATATGTTTATCAGTTATTCAAACTACACGGTGAGCCGGAGCGGAATATTGGCCCAATGCAAACCGATCGGGATCCATTTACTTATTCATTTACACTTTGTAATTATTCGAGAGAACATTGTGAGGATTTTATTTGTATGTTCATTCATTCATTTGTAAGGATCCCCGATCGGCAAGCGAGAGGTCCGAGTATCGAATTGGTTAAGTTGGTCTATCATCACCGAAGGATGAGTAAGCATGAATAATCGTGATATCGGTTCGCGCAGGGAATCGACCGTATTGGTCCGATGAACTGTAACGACAAGATAGTGAACCGATCCCTCGAACACACAGGCCTACTCATCTTTCGGGTTCTTGGCCCAACTCAATCAACTTATCGAATTTACGGTGTCAAAACGGGCGAGTCGAGCGCAACCCTAAATCACGCGGTAAATAAACAAAAATGGCAAACCTAGCAAGCTAGAGTACCGAAAGGGCGTGCGGGATATAGGCCCGCACGTAATAGAACCCCCGAATTCGGAACTTTCGGTTCCGCACGACCATTGCCTTAGCATTTAGGTGTACCCCGTACCCCTAGACCCGGGTAACTTGCCGGCCCTCGACCTTCGGGTCGTAAAATGGCAAGTGGCGACTCCTTCTCACGTGCGTCCGTCGCGCGTCCCCGGGAAGGTGGACACTCCCAAGCCGCGTTTGCTTAGGCGCGCGCATGCGTGCCCCGACGAGATGAAATTCGGGTGCGCACACCTGGAGTCATTCTGTCATATGCATGTGTCATTTGCCCGATTTTGCCGACTTGAGGATGAATAGTGATTTTCTGCTCTGTTAAGTCGTTTTTCTGTATTCTGCTCAGGTTGTGGCTTGGATCATTGCTGATATCATCGTTTGGAAAGGTGAGCCAAAATTGGGTGCTGACAGCTTGCCCCTCTTTGACTGCATGCTCGAGTAGAGGATGCAGCCAAAGACTTCAGAAGCGCCCCAATTTGATAGCAATGATTGACATGGAATTTCCGATAACAGTCTTCTCCCTCTTACTTTGGATATGTGGGGATGTTATACCCGAAATGCAGGAAGTAGTCGGGACGTACCCGAAATGCGGAAAAGTAGTCGGGACGTACCCGAAATGCAGGAAAGTAGTCGGGACGTACCCGAAATGCAGAAAAGTAGTCGGGACGTACCCGAAATGCAGAAAAGTAGTCGGGACGTACCCGAAGGGTTTGCAATATGCACGGGGCGCATACCGAATGAACAACATGGTTCAAAGGCGCATACCCAATGGACTTGCGGGGTGCGGGGCGTGTTGCCCGGCGGGTTTGCAAGGTGCGGGGTGTTTTGCCTGGCGGTTTGCATGGTGTAGAAAAGTAGTCGGGACGTACCCGAAATGCGGAAAAGTAGTCGGGACGTACCCGAAATGCGGAAAGTAGTCGGGACGTACCCGAAATGCGGAAAAGTAGTCGGGACGTACCCGAAATGCGGAAAAGTAGTCGGGACGTACCCGAAATGCAGAAAAGTAAATTGCATGGGATGCATTACAAAAAGTAAATGCAAACGTTGGGGAGTTGCGTGAGGTGTGGAAGGAATCATTGTGCTTCCTCCGTCACTGAGCTTGTCCGTGTTGCAATCGATGTAGTGGCAGAATGTTTCAATATTTGCCAACTGATTGTGATGCGATTGAATGCATGGAGTATTATCTTGAAGACTTCTCCTTGGATTTTAGTTGTGGTCCTTAGCATAAGGCAGACATGCATTCATCAAAGAAAGACTTCTTCCGAGGTTCACATCTTCGTTCCTGCATATAGAACCATGGGAGCTAACAGTAGTTGTCAGTTCTACTCTACAGCCATAATGAAGATGTAGAAAGAAGTCTGAATAATAATGCTTTGGGGATTTGAACTTGATGACCATTTAAAGGGATGGTCGTATCCCGCTAGGTTTGTTATTTGACAAGAAAGGCTTTTTACAGAACAAGCATGACCTGTAGAATTTGCATAAGGGTATAGGGGGATTCTTTGGGATCCTCCAAATCAAGGATACAAAGATTCGACTGTATGTCGAAACGTGTCTCATGCTCTGAGAGTAAAAGAGAGTTTGCTTGCATCGAAGACTGTCAAACCACTATTTGTTGCCGCTGCATGCTGAATGTAGCTGTCATTTCGTGGTCGAGCTGCCGAAGGTCCCCTAATTTTTGCCTAGGTCGCAAGACGCATGACGACCTAACGGGGTGTTTTGTTTGACATTTCTCTCATTTAGATCTCACCTTTTGCTACGATCATCCGTATTGGGTCTGATCGCACCTCTCGATTCCTCTAACTTTTGCCTAGACCGCCCTTTTCGGGTTTTCAGCCTAGCGAGGATTTTGATTCATGCTCTCCTTTTGCCACGGTTCCCCTTTGCGGGATTTTAAACCGTGCCTCTCATTCCCTAAATTTTGCCTAGGCCGCCTCAAAGAGGTTTTCAACCTAGCGGGAAATCCATTCTTTTTCTCTCAGGAAAAATTCAGAGAAAAGGGAAAGAGCAGAAGATGGGAGTACATGAGTTAACGAAATTAAAAGTGTTGGGAACTGTACATGCAAAGAAAGATAAAATGTAATGTGCATTTGAGAAAACATCCGCAGTGGGATAAGAGAAACACCATCACGGATAGTATTTCTTAAGAGCATCAGCATTGACCGGAAGAGCGTTCTCGTTTCCGTCCATATCGTTGAGAATGATTGCCCCTCCGTCAAAGACTTCTTTAACGATGAATGGACCATCGTACTTGTAAGCGAACTTGCCCCTGGAATCTGGGGCGATGTGTAAAACTTTTCGCAAGACGAGGTCGCTGGGGCTGAACTTGCGAGGACGAACTTTTTTTGTTGAATGTTCGAGCCATTCTTTGCTGATAGCACTGACCGTGGCAAAGTGCAGTTAGCCGCTTCTCGTCGATGAGATTAAGCTGTTCATAGCGTTGTTTCGCCCATTCTGCTTCCTCGAGTTTGGACTCGGCAAGAACCCTCATGGAGGGAATCTCCACTTCGATTGGAAGAACCGCTTCCATGCCGTAGACCAAAGAATACGGGGTTGCCCCAGTGGATGAGCGGATAGAAGTCCGATACGCCAAGAGTGCAAACGGGAGCATCTCATGCCAGTCCTTGTAATTCACCGTCATTTTTTCAATGATTTTCTTTATATTCTTATTCGCTGCCTCTACCGCACCATTCATTTGTGGACGATATGGAGAGGAATTACGATGTTGGATCCTGAACTGTGCACAGAGCTCGTCAATGAGCTTATTATTAAGGTTCTTGGCATTGTCGGTGATGAGAGTCGCAGGGACCCCGTATCGCGCAATGATGTCGCGTTTGAGGAAACGAGCCACGGCCTTTGCAGTGACTGACGCAAGGGTGATAGCTTCGATCCACTTGGTGAAGTAATCGATAGCTACCAGTATGAACAAATGTCCATTGGATGCTTTAGGGTTGACTGGACCAATCACGTCCATGCCCCACATTGAAAATGGCCACGGAGCAGCCATTGGATGGAGCTCGTTGGGTGGTGCTCTGATCTGATTCGCGTAGACTTGACACAAGTGACAGTGTCTGACATACTTGACGCAGTCGGTCTCCATGGTAGACCAGAAGTACCCGAGTCGCATGAGCTTCTTTGCTAGCATGAGTCCATTCATATGAGGTCCGTAATTTCCTTCGTGCACTTCTTCCATAAGGCGTTGTGCCTCATTCTCGTCGACACACCGAAGTAGTGTAGCATCGAATGAACGGCGGTAGAGAGTCTCGCCACTCAGGAAAAAGTGTGCCGCAATGCGGCGTAGAGTCCTCCAGTCATGATGATCGGTGAACGCTGGGAATTGACCTGTTTGCAGCAAGTGCTTGATGTCTGCGTACCACGGTTTGCCGTCAACAGCATCAATTACATCGCAATGGGCAGGGCCCTGAGCAATCTCAAACTCGAGAGGTTCTTTGAGATTCTCCTTCGTAATGCTCACCATGGATGCGAGCGTTGCAAGTGCATCTGCGAACTGGTTCTTCATGCGTGGGGTGTACGTAAATGAGATATCTTTGAAGTTCTCTGTCAACTCTTCGAGGTACTCATAATATGGCACCAACTTTGGATCTTTCGTCTTCCATTGTTTAAGCGTCTGGAAGATTGTGAGCATAGAATCGCCAAACACTTTTAACTCCTTGACTTTGAGGTAGATTGCCGCCTGCAAACCGAGGATACAAGCTTCATATTCGGCTATGTTGTTGGTGCAAGGGAAATCAATCTTCGCTGCAACAGGGAAATGACGCCCCTCAGGGGATATCAGCACCGCGCCGATACCAGACCCAGTGGAATTGACTGCACCGTCAAAGTACATCTTCCATCCTAGAGTCTCTTCCTCATCACTCACTTGGAGGATCCTTTCATCTGGAAAGTTAGGGTTGATCGGTGTGTCGTCCTCGATCGGAAACTCCGCTAGATGATCTGCAATTGCTTGGCCCTTCATTGACGTGCGTGATACGTATTCGATGTCATACTCCGTCAGTTGGCAACGCCATTTTGCTATGTTCCTCATGGAGGACGGACTGCTGAGTAGATACTTCAAAAGATCTGTCTTTGACAGCAGGCGAACAGTATGGTAGAGAGTGTATTGCCGGAGCCTTTGCATGACCCAAACGAGTGCGCAACACATCTTTTCTATCTCAGGGTAGTTGGACTCCCCTTCAGTGAACTTTTTGCTTAAATAATAAATTGCTCGCTCTGCATGAGAGGAATCGTCCTTTTGCCCTAACATGCATCCGATGGATTGTCGGCGTACTGTCAGGTACAGAATGAGAGGACGATCCGGTGAAGGTGGAACCAACACCGGTGGCTGAACTAGGTATGCCTTGACTGTATCAAAAGCTTTCTGACACTCGTCATCCCATTCAACCGCTGCATTTTTGCGAAGCAAACGGAAGAGTGGTTGGCACTTGTCTGTTAAATTTGCAATGAAACGTGCGATGTAATTCAGCCGTCCTAGGAAACTCCTTACTTCGCGCACTGTCGATGGAGGGGGCAATTCCATGATCGCCTTGACTTTGTCGGGATCAACCTCGATGCCCTTTTCGCTGACTACAAACCCTAGCAATTTTCCTGACTTGACGCCGAAAGTGCATTTCGTTGGGTTGAGTCGGAGTTTGTACTTCCTGAGACGATCAAATAGCCGCCTGAGGTTGACAAGATGATCTTCACCTGCTTTGGACTTTGTAATCATGTCGTCGACGTAAACCTCTATCTCTTTATGCATCATGTCATGAAATAGAGTGACCATTGCCCGCTGATAGGTTGCCCCAGCGTTTTTGAGACCAAAAGGCATGACCTTGTAACAAAACGTACCCCACATCGTGATGAACGTCGTTTTGATCTTATCCTCCTCGGCCATCTGAATCTGATTGTATCCAGAGAAACCATCCATGAAGGAGAATTGTGTGTGGCGTGCTGTATTGTCCACCAAGACATCGATATGGGGCAGCGGGAAGTTATCCTTAGGACTGGCCTTGTTAAGGTCTCGATAGTCGATGCAGACTCTGACCTTCCCATTCTTCTTTTCCACTGGCACCACGTTAGCTACCCATTCAGAGTAATTGCATACCTCTAAGAATCCCGCATCCACCTGTTTGACGACCTCCTCTTTAATGCGGAGAAGAAGATCAGCTCGTTGACGCCGTAAGTGTTGACGTTTGGGCGGAAATCTTTCAGTGTCGAGTGGGAGGAAATGCTTTACGATCGAGGGGTCCAAACCTGGCATATCAGTATAAGACCAAGCGAAGACCTCTTGATACTCTGACAAGAAATCGATCATCCGGGCTTTCTGTGCGGGGTCGAGATCCGTCCCGATCATTAGGGTGCGTTGCTCTTCTGTGGTGCCTATGTTGATCTCTTCGGTTGGCTCGATCGAAGTGAGTTGATGGTTTTCAAGATGATGCAAACTCTCTTCTATCTCGGGCACGCGACCGTCCTCGTCAAGTCCTTCCCCGAAGTATATGGGTAGGGACTTTCTGAGGTGTGTTTCGGACGAATTCGAATCGTTGCATCGGTGATTTGGATTCGATTGGAGCCTGGACACGAAAGCGAATTGTTTTAGAAATTAAAGATGCTAGAAGTAAGCATGAGAGAGAGAATCTAGACACAAAAATTCAAAAAGCACGTAGGGATTTTATTAACAAGCCATAACAAAAACCCCTCTTCTGTTGTGTGGCTTATGGCGTTGCCGACACACAGGTAGCATTATATATAAAGACCGTCTTACACATCGGCAACTACGGCCGAGTAGAGCGGAACTGAAGTCCAGTTGGTAAGCTCCTCATCCTCCCGTACAGGGCGGATATGAACCCTGGAAGATGTCTCCTCAGTGACGGCATATATGGCTGGCAAAGCCAAAAACGCTTCAACTGCATCCGAAGAGAAGTCATCTGTTTCAGTGATTGGGCTATCGGAGGTGCCTCCCATGATCTGCGGTGGTGCTGCAAAAAACTGTGAGAGTGGTGGAACCAGAATGCCCCTGAAGAGCTTTTCGTAATGTACAGCAAGGCGATGTGGATGCTTTCCACGGCGAGACTGCACGATCTCATGACAGGAGGGGCGAAAGCCAAGTCCCCTCCTATTGCGGTATTCCTCCATTTCAATCGGTCGAAGGATTCCCTGTGCACGTGCCCCAAGTCCAGTTCCGGGGACGTAATCGTTCTTCAACAGAACCTTTCCAATCATACGATCGGTTCGTGATGGACCGACTTTTCCGTAGTCTCGGGTTACGGAAATCGTGTCGAAAGAGTGAAAGGGAAGATTCTGATCTTCTCCAATGCTGATGTAAGGAACGGCTGTCTCCTTGTAGACTGCGTAATCTTCCTCACCGTTGACAGTGATAAGCTTACCTTCGACGAAGAACTTCAGTTTCTGGTGCAGCGACGAAGGAACAGCGCCGGCGGCGTGAATCCATGGTCTCCCGAGCAAGAGACTGAAAGCATTGGGTATCTCGAGGATCTGAAAGGTGACAGAGAATGAGCAAGGACCCACATCGATCAGGAGATCGATTTTTCCATTCACTTCTCTCCTAGAGCCATCAAAGGCTCGAATAGTGGTCTTGCTTGCATGGATGCGGCTCATGTCCACGTTCATCTGTTTCAGTGTGGAGACGGGGCAAACGTTGAGAGCAGAGCCGTTGTCGATCATGACTCGACCAACAATGTGATTGTTGCACTTACAGACTATGTGCAATGCCCGTAAGTGTTCCTGACCTTCGGATGGAAGCTCATCATCTGCAAAGGATATTTGATTCGAGAAGATTGAACTAACAGTCTGCTCGATATTATCCGAGGCCGTGTCTTTTGGGACTTGTGCCGCGATGAGGACTTTCAACAAAGCATTCCGATGCGGCTCGGAGCTCAAAAGCAACGCGAGGAGCGAGATATGGGCGGGTGACTTGCCCATTTGCTCCACCACTTTGTACTCACTTGCCTTGATCACTTTCATGAAAGCTTCCGCTTCTTGATCGGTGACCTTCTTTGTAAAGACTGGCACGGCTTCTGGAACGGCTGAGGATGTAATAACAGGGGCTTTCCCTTTGTCTGTAGACTCTGGACCCTGATAAACTCGTCCTGAGCGCGTGATGCCCATCGCACTCATCTCATGCTCCATGTTGGCAACCTCATTCCCATAATCCCAGGGAACTCGACGGTCTTGGTATGGCTCCTTCGCAAGAACCTCGATAACGAATGGGACGTCAGATGTAAATGCATCATTTGTCGGAGCATAATTGACAATAAAGGGAATTGAGGTCTTCTGCGCGTCTTCTTCCTCTTTGATAGAAGCGATGCTGATCATGTTGATAGAAGGTCCTGAACCTGATCCATGATCGGGGAGAGGGTTTGCGCGGACATTCGGTGGCTTCACTTCATTAAAGGAGATTTGCCTTGCGTCGATCAACTCCTGAATTTTATTCCGAAGTGTCCAGCAATTGTCGAGGGTATGACCGGGAGCACCCCGATGGAATTCACAGTGTAAGTTCTGATTCTGCACTGCGGGGTCAAAGTTGGGACCAGGCGCTTCTGTTCTGATCTTGTTGCCTGCAAGAAGCAGCCTGAATATGTGAGAGAGAGGGGCTGGTAAAGTGGTGTACTGCTTGCGTGGACGCGGTTGTGCAACTTTGTCCTGATAAGTTCTGGGGGCTGGAGCATGTTGAACCGACTGAGGAGATCTCGAAGCCGGGGGTCTACCTTGTTGAGCCTGAGCAGGAATATGTTGTTGCGGAAGTTGCGACTGGATAACAGTTGGCGGGGTTGGGAAATAAGCCTGCGATGTTTGGTAGGGCTGCACATAATGCACGGGATGTGCATATGCCTGGGGAGTCTGTAATGCAGGAGTATAGTCCACCGAAATCGGCTGTGAAGCCTGATATCCGGAGTTGACGGCGCCAATAGTCATGTCTTTGCTTCTCCTGGAGGTTCCAGCAGTCTGCTTCTTTGACGTCTCTCCATCCTTCTTCTTTGATGGGCCTTTGATTCTTCCTAACTTAACACCCATATCAAGCTTCTTTCCTGCCTCGATCAAGTCCGAGAAGGAGGAAGTATGAGCCAGGAGATGTGAGTAATACGCGCCTCTGAGTGTGGAGTGGAATAGCTGAACTTGTTGTCGCTCAGTGATTGGAGGAATGTGCTTTGCTGCTCTTCCTCTCCATTCCGTTGCGTATGCTTCGAAAGCTTGACCCTCCTTCATCTCTGTCATGCTGAGATCGAGAAGGGTAGGAGGTGTTTCCGCACAAAATCGATACTGGTCGAGGAACTTCTGAGAAAGATCTGTCCATGTAGGGACATCGCCGGCTTTCAGGGTCATAAACCAATCTAGCGCCGATCCCATAAGACTATCTTGGAAAGTTTGAATGACGAATTCCTCATAATCCCAGTATGAGAGCATTTTGCTCTGATAATGACGGAGATGATGCCGAGGGTCTCTGGTCCCGTCATATCTTTTGAACTCTGGAATTTTGATCTTAGGGGGCAGCCGCATGCCTGGAAAGAGATTCCAGTCACTGTCACTGAAATCGAAACGGGGGTTGCCTACTTGGAGGGCTCAATGGTTTCCTCCATTCTCTTTATTCTCCTCTCCTGTTCATTCTCCGCTTCGAGAGGAACGTTTGTCGGTAGAGCTGGAGGGGCAGCCTGAGTAGGCGTGCCCGGTTCAGTGGGAGGAATGTTTAGGGGCGGTGGAGCAGGGTAAGAAAAGCTTATTTGGGGTTGTGGAGTTTGGAAAGGAAATTGGTCTGCAGTGGAAACAGGAGCCTGTGCGATCGTGACCGGAGGAACTGTCGGTGGTGGCACAGTATAGATTGGAGGATGCATTGACACGGTTAGCGGTGGCAGCGCATGCATAGTAGAGTCCGTGGATAAGAAAGCTGCTGGTGGCAACGGAACTGCTGTTGGAGCAGGTGGTGGCGGTAAAGGATCATTGATCGGATGGACTGTTGGTGCAAACGCCATTGCCGAGAAAGATGCGTCTTCAGCCTCCGAAGCAAAGGTTGGAGTGACCATTGGATTTGGATCGACAATTGGTCTATGCTCCAGAGGCGGAGTAAAGCTCGATGAGGCCTGATTCTGATTCCTGAGCATGGCCATGAGCTCAGTCATGTTGGTGGCCATGTTGGTCGCCAAGTGGTTCACCATTCCTTCTAACGCAGTAAAACGTGCGGACTCCACAAGGTTGGACGCCGTCTGTACTGTTGGTGGAGGATGTCCGATAGGGACGCCTGAATGCGCTGTAGATATGTCCGTGAGCATTACAGGTGATGTAACTTGCGTCAGTGGTGTTTGAGAATGTATCGGCGTTGGCGGAGTATCCTGTTCATGAATGGCGAGTTGTTGGTCTTTTGCCATCCTTACTCGTGCACGAGTCGGATATCGATGGGACGCCAGTTGTTAGTACCTGTATGCGTAAGTGTATGAGTGTACTTATAGTGCTTTGACTATCTTCAAAATATAAATGACAGTATATGAATGCATAAGGTGCATAAGTTTGAAAATACTAATGCCATTACATCAGTTTGATTCATGTTCTATAATTTATAAAGACAGTCTGTTTGAAAAGGAAACATAAACATTAAACCGCCAACTATTACAACCCGTAGCTGAGTGAACGCTGCGTGGGTCCGGTGCGGGGCAAAAGCGTTAACAAACTAAACCTAAGGATGAAAGACCTTGCGAGCTTTTGCCCGCGCTCGGTCCAGCATAGCGCTCAAACACGCTATCTCCCTGTCTTGGTTCGCTATGCGTACGCGAATCTGAGCCAACTCGCTCTGAAGCTCTCTGTGATCAATGAGTTCTGCGCGAATATCCACAAGCTCACAACGGAGTCTATCTCGCTCTTCTCTGATGGACTGCAATTCTGTGCGCATGACTCCTTGGACTGAGCTCTCCGCGTCTGGAATGTCTGCATGCGGTGCGTGAGGAATCCGCGGCAAATGTCGTCGACGAACGGGTGTGAGTCCCTACGGATGGAATTGCGCTACATATGCTACGGTAGCTGAGAAAGCTCGTTCGTCGTCAGTAGGGTGCTCCGGGAAATAGAGCTCTTGAACGGTGCGCGTGTTCCATAAACGTTGAACTTCTCTAATCCGCAGAACCCTATCTGGAAGTAAAGTTATAATATCCGTCCACACGAAGCGGTGTGGAGTGCGATCTGCCTCTCTAGGAATATCCTGTAAGCCGCCAAGTTGTCTGATGACTCGGGCTGGGAAAACAAGTGTGCTCCCTAAGTGACTGATCAGAGGAAGTCCTATGACTGAAGGGCATCCAATGGTCATGGGTCCACCGGGATTCCAGCGAGCAGCCCACAAAAACTGTGCCGGGGTGAGTCTCTTGAAGAACTGGATCCAATCGGTGTAGTCGCGATCGGAGGGCCGAAACACTTGAAGTAGGCGAGCGATGAGCGAACGCTCGTCAGTGATGTAGGAAAAGGGATGTGATGAGCAGAACGGCCTGATGTGTGCGAGGAGCCAAATCTGAAGAAGATGCGGAGCTCCTCTCATTCTACCACGTCGAACCTCTCGTACATAGTCAAGAGACCGAATGGTCTCAGCCAAAACGGCTTCTACATAGCTACGGCCTCCTACCACTTGGAGGATGACTTGGGCAAGTGCCCCGTCTATGAGGTTCGACGAGTGGGGGAATAGGATGGTCCCAAAGATGAGCAAGAGGAACCCGTGACAGGCGTCACGCTGGTACGATTCTCCCCTGGCATTGAGAGAACGAACATGTATGAAGTCTATGAGCCATGCGGTCCTAACGCTATGCTCCCCTCCATGCTGAAGCTCAAGACGAATTTCTTCGTCGCGGAGATCTAAGAGGATGGCGAGTCTACTCTGTATCGTGGCGAACTAGTTGGGCGCCACGATGTCGAGGGTCGGCATGGGTCGCTGAAGGAGTGCCGCGTACTCCTCTACTGTGGGAGCTAGCTCTGACCCCTGAAAACTGAATACGGCCCGCTGAGTGTCCCAAAAACTAATAGCAATTCTGAGTAGGGTCCAGTCAATGGGGGAATCAGCGAGTAATGGCAAGTCTCCTATGATGAGCCGGAGGAATGCACGGTCAACTGGGCGGAATGTATTCAAAAGGCGAGTAATGTCCACAGATGGCATGATGATGACATCGAGCCTAAGACAGGGATGCGAGCGATCCATCCTTACCTAATGGAGAGATGTTGGTTTAATGTTTATAAACAAACTGATGTAATGTCCTAGGTTGTTTTGAAAACATGCATGCAGTGCAGAAAAGTAAAGTATATCTGTATCTATTACAATGTACATCGCTCATTGTAGAAAAACAACAAAAGGCTCGCCTAAAAGAAAACTAGGGGCCGACTCAAAGACCGGACTTTGGGTCGGTTGACGGCATGAGGTTTGTTTTGGTCCAGCATGACGGTCCCTGTTTATGCATGGTTTCAGTGTTCTACTGGGAAAACCACTAACTAGGGATGGGGGCTCCCGATTCAAGGGGATCAATTCCTTGAAATCGAGCGAGGATCTTTGGGGGCCAGTTCAGTGGCGGAGCCAACTCGATCCGTTCCCTTACTCGGAACCTCTGACTAACCTAGCTTCCTAGATTGGTGCCCGTAGGATTTCAGGCATTTGGTACCTAAATCCACTAGAATGATGCAATGCGAGTGCAGAAAAGTAAATGTGCAAGAAAAGTAAATGTACAGAAAGCGATAAATAAACATGCAAGCAAGCAAACGGATCGAGCCTGAATCCACTAAGTATCTCCCCAGCGGAGTCGCCAAGCTGTACGGACCCGAATGTGGACTCTCGTCGGGGCCCGCATTGCGCGCTTTTGGATCACGTTGCTTGGGAGTGTCCACCTTCCCGTGGGGACGCGTGACGGACACGCGTGAGAGAAGGAGTCGCCACTTATCATTTTACGACCCGTAGGTCGAGGGCGGATAAGTTACCCGAGTCTAGGGGTATGGAACACCTAGTTTGTCGTTAAGGCATTGATCTGTGCGGAATCGGAAAATCCGTGTTCGGGGGTTCATGTTACGTGCGGGCGTATATCCCGCACGCCCTTTCGGTACTCTGGTTTGCTAGGCTTGCATTTTTGTTTTATTTACCGCATGAATTAGGCTGCACTCGGCTCACACGTTTTGACACCGTAACTTCGATGAATTAAACGATGTCGGTGGAGAAGCTGAGAGAGAAGTAAACCCGTGTGTCGGGGAATTGGTTCACAATCTTGCGTTACAGTTCATCGACCAATGGAGGTTGAATCCCTGCGTGAACCAGAACCGCGAGTTCTTGGATTTACTTGTATCTGGGCAAGCATTAGACCGATTCGATTAATTCGACTCTCGGACCGTTCGCTCACCGACTGGAATTCTTACAGAATAAATGTACAAAATAAAATCCTTACAATGCTCTCGAAAACAATAAATACAAATTACAAATGGCCGAATTCCAGTCGACTCTCGTTTGGTTATTATTCCACTCTAACTCATCGTGAGTTTAGGGAAAAAGACCGAAGAACTGAAATTCAATGGACGCTCTCACTGAATAGGGCGTTGGACCCTGTGAGTGTTGATTAGGGCGTTGAACCCTGTGCTCGATGATTAGGGTGTTGAACCCTAATATTATTCGGCCTAGGGATCAAGCTCGACCCGTATGGCAAACAAGTGCGGAAAGATAACACGCAACATGTTAATAACAGACAAGGTGTTTTGTATTTACCGAATGTACGTGGATTAACAAGTTTATTAATCCAAAAGTGTTTTTGCAAGCAAATGCCATATGCTAAGCAATCAAACACGTGCCAATGTTTTAGTATTCTGCTTTTGTTGGAAATTTGGAAAAGAGAATCGAATATCATGTGTGTAGATTGCTTTTATAGTGATTCGGTGTTGTGACACTGAATTACCACTGAATTGATCCAAACTTGTATTTTGACTCTAGATTTGGAACCTAGAGTTCCGCCTAACCATTTTCTAGGATTTGGTTAAGTCGAGTGAAATGATTAGTCCGATAACTGTATTTTGATACAGAATACCCAACTGACATCTTAAACTGCGCTAGGATGTCGGCGAATCACGAAATGATGTTCTTGCCCTTGATTTGAAAATTTGTTTTCAGAAAAGGAGAACAACACAATAAGGATTTGAAAGTATGAGGGTTTTGAAAAGGGCATTAACACCGTTTTGTAATTCGTCGACGCGAGTTACAAATTAATGTCCAATTCGTGCAAAGTTATTTAAATGGAATGAATTAACCGTGTGAACGTCCCGATTAACCCGTTCGTGGAATTAATGCTTAAGGTTATTGCCGAATACTTTAATTGTGAAAACGATTCGTGATTCGGCGACCAACACGAATCCGTAAGGATCGAGGATATTTGGTCCAATGACCGAAACTACCCTCGTAACCGAATGGACCCGAATGAGTCAACGATACCCGAATCCATGCATGTTTTGTTTTGAAAAGACATGTAATCGATGTTTTAACATGGGAATCGTGGAAATATCGAAATTACATTTTCGTACAATCCGAGAAATGAATTAAACTCGAAATAAGGAAATCATTCTTGATCCAAAAAGGGCCAAGAAGCCCTCGGCTTCACCTTGTCAAAGATGGCCGAATACTCTCATGGCTCGATTCAAATCACAAAGAATTTCCTTGTCTTGGTTTAATCATTTTTCGCATGTTCAAACATCAAACATCATGAATAACACGTTTTGACAAAAGTCGGTATTACCATGATTTGATTAACTCATTTAAACATGCAAACATTCACAAACATGTTATTTAAGGAATCGATAAAATAATACCGGCTTCATGCATGCAAGAACAACAAAATAAACTCGGAAAATAGCTTGGATCGGGCTAAGGAGACCAATCTTAACCCGAAAAGAGCAACTCAAGTCTCGGCCATCCCATTTAGAGACTTGGCCGTGAGCTCACTTGCCATTTCCGGGTCGGGATGGTCTTCCAAACAACAATCCAAACCTTTTTCCGACATGCTAGCAAGTTATAAGGTAATACACATGCATAATATAACATAAAATTGCATAAAAGTTAAGTCTTGCAAGTTAAGTATGCATAAAATACCATAGTACTCCATAGCCATGCAAAAATATAAAAAGCCCTAACTCCTCTAAGTCAAGAGTGATTTACCTAGCCTCGGGATACGAGGAAAGAGTCGGGGAAGTGTTCGAGAGTCGGGTGACTCGGTTGAACGCTTGGAAGGATGCTCGGGTGCAAAGGATGCACGTTCGAGGAGCTAGGTGCACGGGGAATGCGGCTGGAATGCATGGGAGGCGCACGGCGTGCGCGGGGCGCGGGCAGGCGCGCGGGCGTGCAAGCGTGCGCGCGGGGCGCGTGGGCGTGCGCGGGGCGCGGGCGTGCGCGGGCGTGCGCGGGCGTGCGCGGGCTGCGCGCGGGCGTGCGCGCGGGCGTGCGCGCGGGCGGGCGCGGGCGTGCGCGCGGCTGGCGCTGGCGGGTCACTATTCACCCGAGAGTAGCGATTTCACCCGAAATGCACTATTTGACCTGAAACAATAATTTAAAGACTTCAAATGGAAAAACCAATTTTACCAATGAACTCCATGGGTCCAAAATGAGTGGGATATGAAGTTTGAGAAATTTTGAGCTTAAGTCGGGATGATGAACATCGGCTTCCGACTTAAGAACTCAAGGCTCTCTTTTGATCTTTTCGGTTTTCTTTTCTCTTCCTTCTAAGTGCTGAAGTTTTCTGGTTCTTGAGTGTTCTTGGCTATGGGTTTGAGAGGATTTCTTGAAAGAGAAAGGTTGGAGAGAGTGTGTAAGAGGAGAAGTGATTATCTTAATCACTTTTGGGCCATTTATAGGCAAAGCTAATGACACAATTAGCAAAAGCAAGTGGTCTTAACCCCCATGCTTAGAAAATATCAAGCCTCATCCTCTTCCATTGCATTAATGAAGAAGAGATAAGACATTGATGAGCATTGATGAGCATTGATGGAGGCTTGAGTGTTGTCTTCAAACTCTTGGATATTTTCAAGCAAGAGTGCAAGTTGGCTTCTTGCATTGAAGAAGAAGAAGAAGCTTCTAGAGTAAAGGGTGACTCATCTTGAATAGCCCGTGGGTCCCACGACCGAAGAGGAGAAACCGGGAAAAAGCTCGGGTCTCGATTGATCGCGCATTCGAAGTTCGTGGTTTGAATTGAACGTCGAATTATCGATATACGCGAGGAAATGGATTTAATGAGTCCGAGATTGGCATTTTCCGTGAGAAATTGCCAAATGTCTGTATGAGGCTTGGAGGCCGGTTTTGCTCCTTTTATGCATTCAGAGCGAGGTTACCCACTTCTGACAGCATATCTTGTATCTGCATCCCACGTCGGTCATTTTGACATAAATTGTCAAATTACGTGGGCCCTTGTCCCTTAAGCCGGTAAATACAAATATGGAGCCGGAGATGTCCTAGGAGGCCGAAACTGGATTTCTCAGATTGCTTTCTGAGTTTCTTGGGCGATCCGGAGATTACTGCAATCTCTGTTTGCTGAGATTGGGCCTCTAAGGATATGAAAAGTGCATCTGAGACCCTTAAAGCACTGCTCGAGGGGTCTATATGAGTTGTGTGATTCATTCCGACAATTCCACATTGAGCCTTGAGAAGGCTAGCATTGTGTAAGGTAAGCATCCGGCGTCAAGTTTCCCCAAAGAGGACCTCCGGATATGGATTTTCACTGAAAATGGCCTTTTGTGCCCCTCGGAGGTTACTCGGGAAACCGTGAAGGGTTTTGCTGTCTGTTTTGCCCAATTGCGAATGTCCGTTGGAGTTTTCAGGGCAATGTAGTGTGAACTTCGTTTGCCGTAATTCCATCAGACCAGTCTCCGGTTACGCTCTTCCGAAGAAGGGTATGCCCGTTTTGTCATTCGGAAGTCATTCAGAGTGTCTGTATGGCTTCTAAAAGACAATATGAAGCATTGCTCGTGCTCTGTATGATTGAGGGGCATGGCCGCATCTGATATTTGGAATTAACTTTCCTTCGAGAAACCGGCATTTTTGGACTTCCACTGAAAAGTTGTCTGTATACAGAAAGTTGTTCTGTATAGAGCAGATGATTTGCAAAATGCCTTTGGGGACACTTTTCATCTGTTTGGCATTGGAGTGGATTTTTGGGGTCCAATATTGGCTGTCTTCCGATGATCGAGCGAACTATCGGAAAATAGAACTGTCCGTGTGATATACTGAAAATGCCGGTTTTGGATATTGCTGAGCTCTCTAGTCACTCTATTACCCTTTGGTGACCCCTGGAGTCCTTCTATCATATGCATGTATCATTTGCCCGATTTTGCCGACTTGAGGATGAATAGTGATTTTCTGCTCTGTTAAGTCGTTTTTCTGTATTCTGCTCAGGTTGTGGCTTGGATCATTGCTGATATCATGGTTTGGAAAGGTGAGCCAAAATGGGGTGCTGACAGCCATCATCAAATTTCTTTATGGCGTCATAAACATTAAAAGTTATTTCTTCATTCACAACTCTTTAAGTGAGCTTACCTTGTTCCACATCTATTAATGCTTTACCTGTCGCAAGGAACGGTCTGCCAAGGATCATGGGCACCTCTCTGTCCTCCTCCATCTCCAAGACTATGAAGTCGACTGGAAATATGAATTTGTCTACCTTCACCAGGACATTCTCGACAATACCCTTTGGATATTTGATACTCCTGTCAGCAAGTTGCAAGGTAATATGAGTTTTCTTGCATTCTCCAAGTCCAAGTTTCCTGAAAATAGACAGAGGCATTAAATTTATACTTGCACCTGAATCGATAAGAACGTTCTCAAAATGAAAATTCCCTGTAGTACAAGGAACAGTGAAACTCCCCTGATCTCTTTGTTTGCGTGGTAAGTTAGGCAAGTCCTTTTGGAGAATCATAGAACACTCTCCTGTAAGCATCACAGGCTCACTCCCATCAAACTTCCTCTTTTTAGTGAGCAGATCCTTCATGAATCTAGCATATGAAGGCATCTGCTGGAGTGCTTCTGCAAATGGAATGTTGATTTGCAGCTTTTTAAAGACATCTAGGAATTTAGCAAATTGGGCGTCCAACTGTTGTTGCTTCAATCTTCCTGGAAAAGGGATAGGAGGAACATACGGTTTCACCCCTAGTGACTTCTGCCTTGGTTCCTCCACCTTTTGCTTACCTTTGTCTTTCTCCGAACTCTCCTCCTGAGTTTGAGCTTTTCTATTGACTGTTTCCAATTCCTTGCCACTCCTCAGCATTATAGCATTGACACCCTTGGGGTTCTCTTCAGTGTTGCTGGGTAAAGACCCTGATGGTCTATTACTCAATTGCTGAGAAATCTGACTAATCTGACCCTCTAGGTTTCGAATAGTGGCTTGTTGATTCTGTAGCATGGTGTCAGTCTTTTGCATATAGCTCAACATGAGCTCTTCCATTCTCGACTGACTTTGCTGAGGTGGAGCATTCTGAGCAGGGCCTTGCTTTTGGAATCCAGGTGGCGGTTTAAGTGCATTATTCTCATTCCTCCATGAGAAATTAGGATGATTACGCCACCCGGGATTGTAAGTGTTCGAATAAGGCCCTTGATTACTCCGTTGGAAGTTGTTGACAAAGTTCACTTGCTCTCCATTGGGTGAAGCCGAGGGATTTCCAGACATGCATTCAAGAGTCGAATGTGGTCCTGAACACAACTCGCAAAAAGCAACCTGATTAGTATTAAAAGAATGTGCTGAGGTGAGTTTACTTACCTGGGTAGTGAGAGCTGAAATCTGGGTTGTCAAATTAGCAATAGTGTCCATGTCATTGACTGATGCCACTCTTGATTTACTTCTCTCATTCTGCCAATTATGTGCACTGGAGGCCATCTCTTCTATACAACACTTGCTTCATCATAATTCTTACCCATCAGTGCGCCTCCTGCTGCAGCATCTACTAGAGACCTCAATGTATCATCCAGGCTAAGATAGAAGACCTCAATTAGGAGATTATCTGGCAATCCGTGATGTGGGCACTTTCTGATTGCCTCCTTGAATCTCTCCCATGCCTCATAAAGTGATTCACCATTGAACTTGGTGAAGTTAGTGATTTCGTTCCTCAATCTTGCAGTCCTAGCTGGTGGGAAAAATCTCCTGAGAAACTTAGATGAAAGGTCGGCCCGGGTGGTGATGGACTCTTGTGGCAGTGAATTGAACCAGGCTCTCGCTTTATCCCTAAGTGAGAAAGGAAAAAGCTGTAATCTAATAACATCATCAGTGACATTATTCATCTTTACCGTGTTACAGTATTGGAGGAATCCTGCAATATGCTCATCAGGACTCTCGTTGGAATATCCTCCAAACTGATTTGATTGAACAATCTGGATGAGTGCTGGCTTCAGTTCAAAGTTATTAGCTGGAATAGTGGGCCTTCTGATCGCAGAACCCATAATAGTAGGTACTGCATAGTCTCGAAGTGCTCTGGCAGCACCTTGTATTTGGCAGTTGATGTCATCATCTGCCATCTCAACTACCTGCAATTCTTCCCTTCTTCTATTCTCTCTTCTCAACCGATGCAAGGTGCGCTCTATCTCAGGATCTAATGGTAGAAGTTCAGCACTTCTACTCCTGCGCATAGAATACCTGCAAAGAGAACAAGAAATAAACACACAGTAAAGTGCGCCTAAATTAACAATAGAACTAAAGGTGGTCTAATATTAAGGTAATCCCCGGCAACGGCGCCAAAAACTTGATCCACTGCAAATATATATAAAAATAAGCTCGAATTCTACCAGCAAGTGTACTGGGTCAGATCAAGTAATATAGTGATGAATAGAGTGTCGATCCCACAAGGATTAATTAAGTACTAAACCTATATTAGATTCTATTATTATCTAAGCAATCAAATTAAGAGAATTAACTAATTAACTACTAATCAACCTAAATCGTCACAAAGAGCAGAAAGAGAATTGTATGAAAATATATCAATTGAAAGTGGGAAAAACAGAATCCACCCTAATTTCACTAATCAGATTGCCATCATGTTATATAGACTGATAGCTATGTGGTTATTCAAGTGAGTTTATCAAGCCTTCAAAATCAAAGTCTTAAACCTCTAATTAATCAATCAGCTCCCGCATCTCTAATTAATAGTGGACTCTAAATTATAATCATACACCTTCCAGTGCTATGATTTTCTAATGTCCTAAATTAATTATCCCTAATGTCTTAGCGAATAACTAACTAGAAACATTGCATTAATCCCTGGATAATCTCTAATTAAACTAATTAACGCAGCTATCGCATTTAACTAATTAGTCTAATCAAGAATTCCTAACAAACACTATATCAACTCCCGTATCAATAGTGTTTATAACAATTATAACCAATTAAGAATTAAAATTGAAATTATAGGAATTGCAATCATGAATCATCAACACATCTATTAATCCTATAACATGGCGACAATCATCATATTAGCTACCTAGGGTTTCATCATATTCCCACAACAGAAGCTTAGAACATCATGGAATTGAAAACACAATTATAATTCCAAGGAGTCATTGCAATAGAATTCATATTCAGCAGTAAACTCAAGATATTGAATCCTAAAACAAAAACCCAACAATTCCTTTAAGGAATTGTCTCTTCCACAATTCTTCGCTTCAAATCAATTGATCCAGGTGACGGCTCCAAACAAGACCCTCTCCAAAAACTCTCTAGGTTAAAAGAATGGTGAAAGATGGCTCCCCCCCTCGGGTTTCCTAATCTTGTTATGAGGAGTATTTATATCCAAAACAAAAAAAAAAGATTTCCGAAAGATATAGGCTGGCTCCAAATTGCGCAAAACTCCTCAATATTGCTCGTAATTCCATCTAAGTCCTCAAAGACCTACAATATCAAATTACACATAATTAAGCACCGACTTCTTATAATTTCTATAAAATTAATAATAATTTAACATGAATTGCACAATAAAATATGAGTATAATATGCCCTTATCAACATCCGTCAAGGGGCAAGCAATTGCCGATCACATAGCAGAATTCCTGGTCGATGACGACACGCCAATCAACACGGACTTTCCGGATGAAGGAATCCTCCGGGTGGATGAAGCGAAAGAGGAACCGACATGGAAAATGTATTTTGACGGGGCCGTCAATTCCGTGGGATCCGGAGTTGGGGCAGTTTTGATATCCCCGGACGGACACCATTACCCGGTCGCGGCAAAAGTGGATTTTCTTGTACCAACAACGTAGCCGAGTACGAGGCGTGCATTCTCGGTTTGCAAGCGGCGATCGATTTCAAGGTGAAGGAGTTAGAGGTGTTCGGTGATTCCATGCTCACAATCTTCCAAACGTTGGGGCAATGGAAGACGAAAGACGTAAAGTTAGTCCCGTATCACGAGTACCTTGAGGAATTGGCGAAGAATTTCGAGAAAATCTCGTTCACCTACACTCCACGCGCAAAGAATCAGTTCGCCGACGCACTTGCGACACTTGAGTCCATGGCGAGTATTTCGGAGGGGAATGTCGTCGAACCGCTCGAAATCGAAGTGGCCAAACGCCCGGCCCACTGCAACGCGATCGAAGCGCCCAAAGCCAAGCCGTGGTATGAGGACATCAAGAATTTCTTGCAAACGGGCCATTATCCTCCATGTGCCGACCGCCGCGATCGAAAGACGCTCAGGCGCCTTGCGATGCACTACTTTCTGAGCGGCGAGATACTATATCGCCATTCCTTTGATTCCACGCTACTCCGATGCATTGACGAGCACGAGTCACGGCGCCTCATGGAGGAGGTACATGGAGGAAACTGTGGGCCCCACATAAATGGCCTTATGCTCGCCAAGAAGATCATGCGCTTAGGCTATTATTGGTCCACCATGGAGACTGACTGTGTGAAGCACGTCAGGCATTGCCACCGATGTCAAGTCTACGCTGATCTGATCAAAGCGCCTCCCAACGAGCTGCGCCCCATGACAGCACCATGGCCTTTTTCGATGTGGGGAATGGATGTGATTGGCCCGATCAACCCCAAAGCATCTAACGGGCATATGTTCATTTTGGTGGCGATCGATTACTTCACCAAATGGATCGAGGCCATCACCCTTGCGTCGGTCACTGCAAAAGTTGTAGCCCGTTTTCTCAGACGCGATGTCATCGCCCGGTACGGAGTCCCCGCCACGATCATCACGGACAATGCCAAGAACCTGAACAACAAGGTTATCAATGAGCTCTGTGCACAATTCAAAATCCGACACCGCAACTCCACCCCGTACCGTCCCCAAATGAACGGTGCGGTGGAAGCGGCAAATAAGAACATCAAAAAAATCATCGAGAAAATGACGGTGAACTATAAGGATTGGCACGAGATGCTCCCCTACGCGCTCTTGGCGTACCGGACATCCATACGAACCTCAACCGGGGCAACCCCGTACTCCCTAGTCTATGGCATGGAGGCCGTCCTCCCAATCGAAGTGGAGATCCCTTCCATGAGGATTCTTGCCGAGGCCGAACTTGCAGAAGCGGAGTGGGCAAAGCAGCGATATGAGCAACTGAACCTCATTGATGAAAAGAGGCTGAAGGTGCTATGCCACGGACAGTGTTACTAGCAAAGAATGGCTCGAGCCTTTAACGCAAGAATCCGCCACCGCGACTTTAGCCCCGGCGACCTCGTTTTGAGCAAAGTCCTACACGTCACGCCGGACTCTCGAGGGAAGTTCTCGTACAAATACGACGGCCCCTTCGTCGTCAAAGAGGTTTTCTCCGAAGGAGCAATCATTCTGAGCCATATGGACGGCACCGAAAATGCCCTCCCCGTCAACGCTGACGCCCTCAAGAAGTACTATCCGTGAGCACTTGTATATTCTTTATCCCCTGGGCTCCGTGCCCGTTCCTATTGTAAGACATTTCTGTTTCTGCAAATGAGCACCAACTCTCACCATTTGTCCAATATTAAGCTTTCTTGAGAGAAAAAAATAAACTTTCCCGCTAGGTCGAAAACCTCTTCGAGGCGGCCTAGGCAAAAGCTAGGGAATGAGTGGCACGACTTAAAATCCCGCAAAGGGGAGTCGCGGCAAAAGGAGAGCATAAATCATTTCCTCGCTAGGTCGAAAACCTCTTCGACGCGGCTTAGGCAAAAGTTAGAGGACCCGAGGGGTGCGGTCTCACCCGAACACGGGGAACCGCCGCAAAAGGTGAGCATATATGTGAGAAAAATCAAATAAAACACCCCGCTAGGTCATCACGCATTTTGCAGCCTAAGCAAAAGTTAGGGGGCAATTTCGGCTCGACCACGAAAGAATGGCAACACTTCTCCGTGAAGCTGCACCGAGTAGTGGTTAGACATTCTCCAACGCAAGCAAACTCTCTTCGACTCTCCAGGCTCGAGACTCGCCCTGGAATGGGGTCGAATCGATGTATCCTTGATTTGGAGGATCCCACAAGATCCCTCCCATTACCTCTATGTACATAATTCTACGAATTATCCGTCTCAGAAAAGCTATTCTCCAATAGGGACACGGCCGCCTTCCAAATGGCCACAGATATCATGGCCCCAACACATCTTGACATAGATTCCTTTACGCGTCGTAGTCTAAACGATTTCGCGCGGCTGACATCCTTTGCAGGCTTCTCTTTCCCCTGTGCAGGTAAGATCAGGAACCCCAAGGGACGCTCCCCGTCGACGGATTCGCGTCTGCCTCATGCGACAGACCGTGCTCTTGGGGCACCGGAAATCATCAGGGAATGCCCCACGCCGCCTAGGTCAATAATGCTGAAAGAAGAACAAACGGTGGGAGATCACTATCAGTCACCGCACATAAGGCAGTTCTAACCCAACCTCGATCGAGCCATGTCACGTAGCGTTTTCCGACCTAAATTCTGGTCACATTCGGGTCCATCCCGGTCATTCGGGTCCATCCAGGTCATTCAGGCCCATCCTGATCACATTCGGGTCCACCCCGGTCATTCCGGTCCATCCTGGTCCCATTCAGCCCCTTTCGGCCATTTGGGTCCATCCCGGTCATTCAGGTCCATCCTGGTCACATTCAGGTCCACCTCGGTCATTCAGGTCCATCCTGGTCCCATTCGGGTCCATCCCGGTCATTCAGGTCCATCCTGGTCACATTCGAGTCCACCCCGGTCATTCAGGTCCATCCTAGTCCCATTCAGCTCCTTTCGATCATTCAGGTCCTCCCGGTCTAAATTCCGGTCACTCAGGTCTTCTCAATCGTTCGGGCTCATTCGACCTAATTTCCACTTGTTCGGGTCCTTCCGGTCTAAATCCCGGTCACTTAGGATCCCTTCGATCAAAATTCCGGTCATTCGGATCCTTCCGGTCTAAATCTCGATCACCCAGGATCCATTCGGGTCTATCCCGGTCATTCGGGTCTATCCCGGTCATTCAGGTCTATCCTGGTTCATGCATTCGGGTCTATCGCGGTCATCCAGGTCTATCCTGGATATCCTGGTTCATGCATTCGGGTCCATCCCGGTCATCCAAGTCTATCCTGGTTCATGCATTCGGGTCCATCCCGGTCATCCAGGTCTATCCTGGTTCATGCATTCGGGTCTATCCCGGTCATCCAGGTCTATCCTGGTTCATGCATTCGGGTCCATCCCGGTCATCTAGGTCTATCCTGGTTCATGCATTCGGGTCTATCCCGGTCACATTTAGGACTATCTTGATTCATGGACATCCAGGCCCATTCTGGTTCTAATTCCCCGTGCAGTGTCCCAATACATCGAAGCAGGGCATGAGCAACCAGGGGGAAGCTACAACAAAACGGTCGCCGGGACCAAAAAAGGGTGTCTCTCATGGTCTTTGGCTACATCCTCTAATCGAGCATGCAACCAAAGAGGGGCAAGCTGTCAGCACCCCATTTTGGCCCACCGGCTTCCCACACGAGAATCCCCAACCGAAGCTCGGGACACTATTCGTCACCCGGCGATCAGAGGCAAATAGGCGGACACGGGGTCATGAGCAACGGGAGAAGTGCACGATCCAGTGAGAAAAGCAGAGGAAAGCCATCGGAAGAACGAACGAACAGGGAATCCCCGAAACGACGGAGCTGACACTGTGGCACTATTCTTCACTGAGTCACCGAAGCACCGAAAGGTGCCCAATATGGGGCTCCAAAAATCCCTCTCAGTGCCAAAGTGACCAACGACACGTCCGGGCGCATCTCCGGGGCATCCTGCTTAAGCCGGGACACCCCGATCCCCCCACGGACGCCTTTTCTGACAGAGCTCCCGGGGCTCACTCCACTGACAAGCAAACGGCCCCTCAAAACGGGCCTACAGGCACTCAGGGACCACCAGGGTCGGGGGACAAGCTTCAGACAACCTTCCGAAACTCGACTCGGTTTCCCGAAGTACGTTTCAGTGGTCACGAACGTCTCCCGGCGAGCCTTCGGGGCATTTCCACTGAAAACAGAGATCACAACGATCTTCGAGCACCCCACGACGATCCCCGAGTGCCTCGAGACATTCAGGGAACATTGAAAATCCCGGTCAAAAGTCCCTAGGTCTTCCCGGGCCAACGGTCCCCGACCGAGAACGACGAGCCAACGATCCCCTACGGGGCAAAAGGACCGCCAAAATGAATGTTGGGATGCACAAAGAGCAATTGGGGACCAAGGGACACTAAACTCCGTTCCGAATGTCCAAACAGGGCAAAACCGACTCTCGAGGCGCCGAGTCGCCCGAGCGTTCGTTCACACGACGCATGGCGATATTAGGCTCATTCAAACCCTCGTCATTCAAGCATTCTAAATCTTCAAATTAATCGGACATCGGAGATCGGATGCGCGTTCAATCAAGTTTCAAGCGTTTCCCGGCTTTTCTCTCAATCGAATGGGACCCACAGCCTAGCCAAGCCAAGCCATCAAGCCGCGGCTCAACCCCAAGCCACGGCTCAACCCTCGGCTCTGATTGGACGGCCCAAGCCGCGGCTCCCCCTCCCATGGCCGGCGGCTCCAAGGCTTCTCCTCCACACAATTTGAATTTTTGGCTCTTACACCCATCACTTCCTCTTACACACTTACATCCATCACACCCATCATTCTCCTTTGCCTTCCCCTACACTCAACATGACTTCTTCCCCATCTTAATCCCTCTTAGACTCCTTCGTGAGACGCGATCTCCCATTTATACACGAACATTGTCATTTTATCATCCAAGGGCATAATCGTCATTCCGTGATTCACCGATACCCTAGGCGTTAGGGAGTTGGAAACGCTTTGATCTATGAACGAAAAAGGGCAACTCGTTCGGGTATGAGTTTCATTCGCACGGCCCATTCCGCTCACTTTCAGTGTTTCTATCTTCCTATCGTAGATTCGGTGGTGAACATTTCATTTCAGTTGCAAAACACGAAAAACCGTATTAATCATGCATTTGGCTTAATCAAACATTAGACAATGGATAAGTGGAATGATAGATTCCAATCTAGAGTCAAAACACGAGTTTGGCTAATTCGGTGAAACCGCAGTGGCACTTAACTGAATAAGAGTCTTAAAACGAACACACACATGTAATCGGCTTAGAACACCTATCCTAATCCACCATCTATGTTTGCCTGGGTTAGATACATTGTTTGCTAACCAACCCCGGTTAATAACTGATTAAATCACGTACATTCGGCCCTAATACACAACTTGTCTGTATTCACCGATACTTATCAGTTGTTGTCTGTATTTCATCAGTTTTATTAGTTTTCTTCTGTTTTTTATTCTTGCTTTTTGCTGATTTGTCGCGATTCGGGCCCGAGCCCATAGGTTACGTGTTACACGAGGTCCAACGCCCCAAACCACTTGTCAGCACCCCATTTTGGCTCACCATTCCAAACAACGATACCAGCAATGATCCAAGCCACAACTTGAGCAGAATACAGAAAACGGCTCGGCAGAGCAAGAAATCACTATTTATCCTCAAGTCGGCAAAATTGAGCAAATGACCCATGGATGTGACAGAAGGACTCCAAGGGTCACCAAAAGGCAACAGAGCGACCAGAGAGCTCAACAATGTCCAAAACCGGCATTTTCAATATATCACACGGGCGGTACTATTTTCCGATAGTTCGCTCAATCGTCGGAAGATAGCCAATATTGGACTCAAAAAATCCACTCCAATGCCAAACAGATAAAAAGTGTCCCCAAAGGCATTTTGCAAATCATCTGCTCTATACAGAACAACTTTCTGTATACAGACAACTTTTCAGTGGAAGTCCAAAAATGCCGGTTTCCAGGAGAAAAGTTAATTCCAAATATCAGGCGCAGCCATGCCCCACCAGCACACAAAGCATGAGCAATGCTTCAGATTGTTTCTTGGAAGTCACATAGACACTTCAAATGACTTCCGAGCGGCAAAACAACCATAACCTTCTTCAGAAGAGCATAGCCGGAGACTAGTCTGATGGAATTACGGCAAACGAAATTCATACCGCATTGCCCTAAAAACTCTAGCGGACATTCGCAATTGGGCAAAACAGACAGCAAAATGCTTATCAGTTTCCCGAGTAACCTCTGAGGAGCGGAAATGGCCATTTTCAGTGGAAATGCATATCCGGAGGTTCTTTTCACGGAAAATTGAGGTCGAGTGTCTACCTTACATCATGTTAGCCTTCTCAAGGCCCAACGTGGAATCGTCGGAATAAACCACACGACTCATCTAGACCTCCCGAGTAATGCTTTAGAGGTCTCAGATACACTTTTCAAGCCCTTGGAGGTCTGATCTTGACAAACAGAAATTACAGTAATCTCCGGAGTGCACAAGCAACTCAGAAGTTATCCTGAGAAATTCAGTTTCGGCATCCTAGGACATCTCCGGCCCCACGTTAGCATTATCGGCTTAAGGGATGATTGTTCACGTTGTCTGACAATTTATGTCAAAATGACCAACGTGAGATGCAGATACGAGATATGCTGTCAGAAGCGGACAACTTCGCCCTGGTCACTTGCAATGAGCAAAACCGGCTTCCGAGCCTCACACACATTCGGGACATTTCTCCATGAAAAATGTCAATCTCGGGCTCATTAACTCCGTTTTCTCGCGTATATCGACAATTCGGCGTTCAATTCGAACCACGAACTTCGAATGCGCAACCAATCGAGACCCGAGTCTTCTCCTGGTTTCTCCTCACGAGCCGTGGGACCTGCGGGCTGCCCAAGGGCAACCGCCCTTTGCCCCAAAATTTTCGGCCTTTTCCTCTTCCTCTCTTGCCCTCACCTAGCCCAAAATATCTTTAGTCTTTCTAGTCAACACTCAAGCCATTAACTCCATCTCCATTAATGCTTCTTGGCTCTTCCTCATCAAGATGCATGGATGACATTCATCCTCATCTCCATTAGGGCAGCCGACTTTTGCTAATGAGGCCCTTAATGGTGCTTTGTTTTGCTTAATTGCTCATTAGCTTCACATATATATTGCATACTTGTCATTAAGTTAATGATTCATGAAGCACACATGATCTTGCTAGTTTCCCCCTCTAGAAAATGCTCTCAACTTCTTAGGAACCAGCAGCAAGAAAATCACTCCATGAAAACCGAAAACCAAGCCAAAAATCCTTAGAGTTTAGGTCGAAATCCATAGCGGGCACTATTCCGACTTATATCCAAAATTCCTCAAACTTCATGGACCACATGTTTTGGACCCAAGGATTCCAATTCTGAACCCAGTTTTTCAGTTTGAAGTCATTTGCTCATCGTTTTGGGTCGTTTTAGTCATTTCGGGTGAAGTTCGGACTCTCGGGTGAACAGTAACCCGTCACCAGCGTCACCAGCGCCACCAGCGCCCGTCACCGAGCACCCCAGCGTCCGTCATCGAGCACGCCCGTGCCCGTCACCAGCGCCTGTCACCGAGCACCCCAGCGTCCGTCATCGAGCACGCCCGTGCCCGTCACCAGCGCTCATCACCAGCGCCCGTCACCGAGCACCTCAGCGTCCGTCATCGAGCACGCCCGTGCCCGTCACCAGCGCCTGTCACCGAGCACCCCAGCGTCCGTCATCGAGCACGCCCGTGCCCGTCACCCGTCACCGAGCACCCCAGCGTCCGTCATCGAGCACGCTCGTGCCCGTCACCCGTCACCAGCACCACCAGCGCCCGTCACCGAGCACCCCAGCGTCCGTCATCGAGCACGCCCGTGCCCGTCACCCGTCACCAGCACCACCAGCGCCCGTCACCGAGCACCCCAGCGTCCGTCATCGAGCACGCCCGTGCCTGTCACCAGCGCTAGTCACTAGAGCCACCAGCGCCCGTCACCAGCATCACCAGCGTCACCAGCGCCGCCAGCGCCTGTCACCAGCATCACCAGCACCTGTCACCGTGTCTGCCGTCACCCGTCATCGTGCCCGACGCCCGTCACCGTGCTTGACCGTGCTCGTGCACGCCCACCCTTGCACCCAAATACTCTTTCAAGGGTTCCACCGAGTCACCCGACTCTCAAACACTTCCCTGACTCTTTCCTCGTATCCCGAGGCTAGGTAAAACATTCTCGACCTAGAGGAGTTAGGGCTTTTCATATTTTTGCCTGGCTATGGAGTATTATGGTATTTCATTCATGTTTAACTTGCAAGATTCAATTTTTATGCAATTTTATGTTATATTATGCATGTGCACTACCTTATGACTTGCTGGCATGTCGGAAAAGGGCTTGGATCGACGTAAAGTAGACTATCCCGACCCGACTATGGCAAACTAACTCTCGGCCAAGTCTCTAAATGAGAGGGTTGAGACTTAAATTGCTCTTTCCGGGTTAAGATCGGTCTCCTTAGCCGATCCAAGTTAGTTTCCGAGCTTGTTTTATCGTTATTGCACGCATGAAGCCGGTGTTATTTTATCTATTCCCTAACTAACATGTTTGTGAATGTTTGTATGTTTGATTGAGTTAAGCAAATCATGATAACACCGGCTTTTCTTTGTTAAAAAGAAGTGTTATTTATCATGGTTGATGTTTGAGCATGCGAAAAATAATTAAACCACGACTAGGAAATCATTTGTGACTCGGATAGAGCCATGAGAACCTTCGACCACCTTTTATAAGATGAAGCCGAGGGCTTCTTGGCCTTCCTTGGGTCAAGAATGATTTCCTTATCTCAAGTTTAATTCGTTTATCGGATTGTGTGAATTTTTTAACTTCAATGTCTTTACGATTCCTATGTTAAAGTATCGTTTAAAGACTCTTTTAAAATAAATGTGCATGGATTCATGTATCGAGGACTCATTTGGATCCATTCGGTTATAAGGATATTGTCGGTTATTCAACTGAATTATCCTTGATCGTTATGGATTCATTTTGGTCGTCGAATCACGAATCGTTTTCTTATTTAATGCATTCGGCAATAACCCTTAAGCATTAATTCCACAAATGGGTTAATCGGGACGCCCACATGATTAAACCCACTTCACACTGATAAAGTTTACACGAATTGGCCATTAATTGATAACTCGCGTCGACGAGTCGTCAAATGACGTTGGTGCCCTTTTCAAACTTATCAATTTCAAAACCCGAAACGCGCGGTTCGATGTAGCATGGATGTCTGAAAAGGGCTTCTGTGTCTCAACTTGAGTTTTTACCTAATTCCAAGTAACTCAGGTCAGAATACAGAAGATCTTTCTAGATCACTTCCGGGCAGATCGACCGGTTCTTTGGCCTTTTTCGGGGTACTTGCACAACCCTGGACTATCCAGAGATTTGGTTGACACCGGCTACAGGCCGAGGTAGCCCGCATTGCGATGTTTTCCCTTTTCTGAAAACAATTTTCAAATAAAGGGCAAAATCATCTTTTCACAATTCAGCGACACCCTTAGGGTTAACATGACAGAAACACTACAGTACGGGATAAGAACGGGCTACCTGTTCAGGTGCAGGTTCATCTGCATAGCCTTTTCCTATCTAACTGATGAGTTTCTGTCATCCTAACATAGACTCGGGTAACTAGAACGGTTATCTCTGTCAGAAAACATGCAAAATGCTGATTAACCTTTCACTCGACCTAACCAAACACTAGATAAGGGTTAGGAGGAATTCTAGATTCCAAATCTAGAGTCAAAACACAAGTTTGGTTAATTCAGTGGTAATTCAGCGTCACAATACAGAACAACTGTAAAAACAATCCACACACCTGAGATTTGACTCTCTTTGTCAAGTTCTCAAAACAAAGCCGAATGCTAAACATTGGCACATGTTTGATTGTTTAGCATATAGCATTTGCTTGCAAAAACACCCCTGGGTTAATAATCTATTAATTCACGTAAACACGACAATAACAAACACTTTGTCTGTTATTAACATGTTGCGTGTTATCTTTCCGCACTTGTTTGCCATGCGGGTCGAGCCTGATCCCTAGGCCGAATAATATTAGGGTTCAACACCCTAATCATCGATCACAGGGTCCAACACCCTAATCAACACTCACAGGGTCCAACGCCTTATTCAGTGAGAGCGTGCATTGAATTTCAGTTCTTCGGTCTTTTCCCTAAACTCACGGTGAGTTAGAGTGGAATAATAACCGAACGCGAAACGACTGGAATTCGACCCTTTTGTAATTTGCATTTATTGTTTTCAAGAGCATTGTAAGGATTTCATTTTGTACATTTATTTTGTAAGAATTCCAGTCGGTGAGCGAACGGTCCGAGAGTCGAATTAATCGAATCGGTCCAATTCTTGCTCAGATACAAGGAAATCCAAGAACTCGCGGTTCTGGTTCACGCAGGGATTCAACCTCTGTGGTTCGATGAACTGTAACGCAAGATTGTGAACCAACTCCCCGACATACGGGTTTACTTCTCTCTCGGCTTCTCAACCGATATCGTTTGGTTCACCGAATCTCCGGTGTCAAAACGTGCGAGCCGAGTGCAGCTTAATTCATGCGGTAAATCATAAAACATGCAAGCCTAGCAAACCAGAGTACCGAAATGGCGTGCGGGATATAGGCCCGCACGTAACATGAACCCCCGAACACGGATTTTTCGGTTCCGCACAGATCAATGCCTTAACGACAAACCAGGTGTTCCATACCCCTAGACTCGGGTAACTTATCCGCCCTCGACCTTCGGGTCGTAAAATGATAAGTGGCGACTCCTTCTCTCACGCGTGTCCGTCACGCGTCCCCACGGGAAGGTGGACACCCCCCAAGCCGCGCGATCCAAAAGCGCGCAATGCGGGCCCCGACGAGAGTCCACATTCGGGTCCGTACAGCTTGGCGACTCCACTGGGGACATACTTAGTGGGTTTAGGCTCGATTCGCTTGCTTGCTTGCATGTTCATTTGCCGCTTTCCGCAATTTTTCGCTTATCTACTTTATGCACATTTACTTTTCTGCACTTGCATTGCATCATTCTAGTGGATTTAGGTACCTCGCCTGAAATCCCACGGGCGCCGATTTAGGAAGCTAGGTTAGTCAGAGGTTCCGAGTAAGGGAACGGATCAAGTCGGCTCCGCCACCGAACCGGCCCCCAAAGATCCTCGCTCGATTTCAAGGAATTGACACCCTTGAATCGGGAGCCCCCATCCCTAGTTAGTGGTTTTCCCAGTAGAACATTGAAACCATGCATAAACAGGGACTGTCATGCTGGACCAAAATAACCTTCACGCTGCCAACCGACCCAAAAGTTGAGTCTTTGAGTCGGCTAGTAGTTTCTCTTTTAGGCGAGCCTTTTGTTGTTTTCACTAAATGAGTGTTGTATAATGTAAAGAACTCGTGTTATAATTTATTTTCTGCACCTGCATGCATATTTTCAAAACAAACTAGGACATTGCATCAATTTGTTTATAAACATTAAACCAACATCTTCTCCATTTAGGTAAGAATGGATCGCTCGCGTCCCTGTCCTAGGCTCGATATCATCATCACACCATCTGCGGATATTACTCGCCTTTGAAACACACTCCGCCCAGTGGACCGTGCATTCCTCCGGCTCATCATAGGTGACCTACTCGCTGATTCTCCCGTCGATTGGACCCTACTCAGAACTGCCATTAGTTTTTGGGACACTCAGCGAGCCGTTTTCAGCTTTCATGGGACAGAGTTAGCCCCTACAGTAGAAGAATATGCGACACTCCTTCAGCGGTCTACACCGATTCACGACATCGTGGTGCCTAACCAGTTTGCCATGAAACAGAACAGACTAGCCATCCTTTTAGGTCTCCGCAACGAAGAAATTCATTGCGAGCTTCAGTATGGAGGGGAGCACAGCATTAGGACTACATGGCTCATAGATTTCATACAGGCCCGTGCTCTGAATGCCACAGGAGAGTCCTATCAGCGTGACGCTTGTCACGGGTTTCTTTTGCTTATCTTCGGGACTATGCTATTCCCATACTCGTCGAACCTCACAGACGGGGCACTTGCTCAGGTCATCCTCCAAGTGGTAGGAGGCCATAGTTATGTGGAAGCCGTTTTGGCTGAGACCATTCGGTCTCTTGACTATGTACGAGAGATCGACGGGGCAGGATGAGAGGATCCCCACATCTGCTTCAGATTTGGCTTCTAGCACACATTAGGCCGTTCGGCTTATCCCATCCTTTTCCATGTATCACCGACGAGCGCTCACTCATCGCTCGTCTACTTCATGTGTTTCGACCCTCCGATCGTAATTACACCGACTGGATGCGGTTTATGGAAGAGCTCACCCCAGCACAGTTTTTATGGACTACACGTTGGAATCCTGGCGGTCCCATGATCATTGGATGTCCTTCAGTTATAGGACTTCCCTTAATCAGTCATTTAGGGAGCACACTTATCTTTCCATCCCGAGTCATCAGACAACTCGGTGGGCTACAAGATATTCCTATAGAGGTAGATCGCACTTCACACCGCTTCAGGTGGGCAAACACCACAATTTCACTCCCGGATAAGATTCTACGGGTTAGAGAGATTCGACGCTTATGGAGCATGCGCATCGTCCAGGAACTGTACTTCCCAGAGCATCCCACTGACGAGGAGCGAGCTTTCTCAGCTACAGCAGCGTATGTGATGCAGTTCCATCCGTATGGATTTGCACCTGTTCGTCGGCTACGCATGCCACAGAGGCTGCAGACACCGCAGGCAGACATTCCAGATGTAGAGAGCTCAGTCCAAGGAGCCGTGCGCACAGAGCTGCAGGTCATTAGGGCAGAGCGAGATCGTCTTCGCTGTGAGCTTGTGGATATTCGTGCAGAACTCACTGATCACAGAGAGCTTCAGAGCGAGTTGGCTCAAACTCGTGCACGCGTAGTGAGCCAAGACAGGGAGATAGCGCGTTTGAGCGCTACGTTGGATCGAGCGCAGGCAAGAGCGCGCAGGATCTCCCACCCTTGAGCTCAGTTGCTGAGCATTTTTGCCTGTACAGAACCCGCGTAGCCCTCACTCAGCTACGGGTTGTAACAGTTGTCGGTTTAATGTTTATGTTTCCTTTTCAAACAGACTGCCTTTGTAAATTGTGAAACGTGAATCAAACTGATATAATGGCATTAGTGTTTTTAAACTCATACATCTCATGCATTCATACATTGTCATTTACATTTTTGAAGATGATCAACACATAACAATTACACTTATACACTTGTACATACAGGTACTAACAACTGGCGTCACATTGATATCCTACTCGTGCACGCGGAAGAATGGCCGAAGAGCAACAACCCGTTATCTCGGAGCAAGACGCACCACCAATGCCGGCACACTCCCTTCCGCAAGACACGCACGTGATGTCATCTCCAGCATCTATAGCGTATTCTGGTGTTCTTCCAACACACCTCCCTTCTCCTGCACAGGCGCCATCCAATGTTGTCAATCCCGTGCGTTTTGCCGCACTCGAAGGGACGGTTAATCAATTGGCTGCCAACATGAATACCAATATGACAGAGCTCATGGCTATGCTTCGGGATCAAAACCGAGCTTCCTCGAGTCACACTCCACCTCCTGAACGTAGGACAACCGTTCACCTGAATCCGATCGACCCGCCTATTTATGTGACGGATAGCGAAGATATGTCTTTTTCAGCAATGACATATGTGCCGACAGTCAACCCAGTCAGTGATCCTATGCCGCCACCACCACCGGCTCCTACATCGGTACCGTTTCCACCCGTGGCGTTCCTTTCAACAGATCCCGCGATGCTCACTTTGCCGCCGCTCACCATACCTACTCAACCTCCGATTTACACCGTTCCACCACCGACGGTTCCTCCAGTCGCAATCACACAAATCCCTGCTCCCACTGCAGAACCTTTTTCCTTCCAAGCTCCACAAACCCAAATGAGCTTTTCCTACCAAACTCCACCGCCTCTAAATATTCCCCCCACTGAACCAGGCACGCCTACTCATGCCGCTCCTGCAGTTCTACCGACGAACATTCCTCCTGAAAATGAACAGGAGAAAAGAATGAAGAGAATAGAGGAAACCATTCGAGCTCTCCAAGCAGGCACGTCCCGTCCTGACTTCGGTGACAGTGACTGGAATCTCTTTCCGGGCATGTTGTTGCCCCATAAGATCAAGATTCCAGATTTTAAGAGGTACGATGGGACCAAAGACCCTCGGCATCATCTCCGTCACTATCATAGCAAAATGCTTTCGTATTGGGGTTACGAGGAATTTGTCATCCAAACTTTCCAAGACAGTCTTACGGGATCGGTGCTAGATTGGTTTATGACCCTGAAAGCCGGCGACATCCCTACATGGACAGATCTTTCTCAGAAATTCCTCGACCAGTATAGATTCTGTGCAAAGACACCTCCTACTCTTCTTGATCTTAGCATGACAGAGATGAGAGAAAGTCAAACTTTCTAAGCATACGCAACGGAATGGAGGGGAAAAGCGGCAAAGCACATTCCTCCAATCACTGAGCGACAGCAAGTTCAACTGTTTCATTCTACGCTTAGAGGCGCATATTACTCACATCTCCTGGCTCATACTTCCTCTTTCTCAGACCTGATTGAAGCAGGAAAGAAGTTGGATATGGGTGTTAAGCTAGGAAGAATTGAAGGCCCGTCAAGGAAGAAGGATGGAGAGACACCGAAGAAACAAACCGCTGGAATATCCAGGAGAGGCAAAGACGCGACTATTGGCATCGTCAATTCTGGACATCAAGCTCCACAGCCAATTTCGGTGGACTACACCCCTGCATTACCGGCTTCTTAGGCATATGCGCATCCTGTGCATTATATGCAACCTCATCAAACGCCGCAAGCTTATTTCTCAACCTCGCCAACTGTTATCCAGTCGCAACCTCCGCAACAGTACGCTCCTGTTCAAGTTCAACAAGCTAGACCCCCGACTTTGAGACCTCCTCAGCCGACTCAACGTGTTCCAGCTCCTAGAACTCAACAAAACAGTGCTGCTCAACTGCGTTCACGCAAGCAATACACCAATTTACCAGCTCCCTCCTCTCACATATTCAGACAGCTCCTTGCAGGCAACAAGATCAAAACAGAAGCACCCGGTCCCCATTTTGATCCGTCCATGCATAACCAAAATCTTCGCTGTGAATTTCATCAGGGTGCTCCTGGTCACACTCTGGATACTTGTTGGAGACTCCGAGATAAAATCCAGGAGATGATTGATGCAAGACAAATCTCCTTTAATGAGGTGAAGCCGCCGAATGTCCGTGCAAATCCTCTTCCTGATAATGGATCAGGTTCAGGACCTTCTGTGAACATGATTAGCATTACTGCTATTGATGAGGAAGAAGACTCGCAAAAGGCCTCAACTCCATTTGCCATTAACTATGCTCCAGTAGAAGTCGCATTCGCTCCCATCCCGTTCGTTATCGAAGTTCCTGCAAAGGAGCCTTATCACGATAGCCGAGTTCCCTGGACATATGAGAGCGAGGTTGCCAGTGCAGAACTAGAAATGAGCGCGATGGGAATCACGCGTTCAGGACGGGTTTATCAGGGTCCAGAGCCTGTTGACAAAGGAAAGGCTCCCGCTACTAAGTTCTCAACCGTTCCAAAAGCCGTGTCACTCCCTACAAAGAAGGTCACCGATCAAGAAGCCGAAGCTTTCATAAAGGTGATCAAAGCAAGCGAATACAAGGTGGTAGAGCAAATGAGCAAGTCACCAGCTCATATATCGCTGCTCGCATTGCTATTGAACTTCGAACTTCATCGGAACGCTTTGCTGAAAGTTCTCATTGCGGCACAAGTCCCGAAAGATACGGCACCGGATAGAATCGAGGAGACAGTGAACTCTATTTTCTCGAATCAGATTTCCTTTTCGGAAGACGAAATTCCCTTAGAAGGACAAGGACACCTGCGGGCATTACATATAGTTTGCAAGTGCAACAACCACGTCGTTGGTCGAGTCATGATCGACAACGGCTCTGCTCTTAACGTTTGCCCCGTCTCCACGTTGAAACAGATGAACGTGGACATGGGTCACATTCGTGCAAGCAAGACCACCGTTCGAGCCTTTGATGGCTCTAAGAGAGTGGTGAACGGTGAAATTGATCTCCTAATTGATGTGGGTCCTTGCTCATTCTCTGTTACCTTCCAGATCCTTGAAATACCCAATGCTTTCAGTCTCCTACTCGGAAGGCCATGGATTTACGCTGCCGGCGCCGTTCCATCATCATTGCACCAGAAGTTGAAATTCTTTGTCGAAGGCAAACTCATCACTGTCAACGGCGAAGAAGATTACGCAGTTTATAAAGAAACGGCCATCCCTTATATCGGCATTGGAGAAGACCAAAATCTCCCCTTCCATTCTTTCGACACGATCTCTGTTATTCGAGACTACGGAGAGGTTAGTCCATCACGAACTGATCGCATGATTGGAAAGGTTCTCTTGAAGAACAATTATGTCCCTGGAACTAGACTCGGGGCACATGCACAGGGAATCCTTCGACCGATTGAAATGGAGGAATACCGCAATAGGAGGGGACTCGGCTTTCGCCCCTCCTGTCATGAGACCATGCAAGCTCATCGTGGAAAACATCTACACCGCCTTGCTGCATATTACGGGAAGCTCTGTAGGGGCATTCCGGTTTCACCGCTCTCACAGTTTTTTGCAGCACCACCGCAAATCATGGGAGGCACCTCCGAGAGCCCGATCACTGAAACAAATGACTTCTCTTCGAATGCAATTGAAGTGTTTTTGGCTTTGCCAGCCATATATGCCGTCACTGAGGAGACATCTTCTAAGGTTCATAACCGCCCTGTACGGGAGGATGAGGAGCTTACCAACTGGACTTCAGTTCCGCTCTACTCGGCCATAGTTGCCGATGTGTAAGACGGTCTTTATATATAATGCTATCTGCGTGTCGGCAACGCCATAAGCCACATGACAGAAGAGGGGTTTTTGTTATGGCCTGTTAATAGAATCCCTGCGTGCTTCTTGATTTCCTGTGTCTAAATTCTCTCTCTTGCACTTACTTCTAGCATCTTTAATTTCTAAAACAATTCACTTTCATGTCCAGGCTCCAATCGAATCCAAATCACGGATATAACGATTCGGATTCACTCGAAACACATCTCGGAAAGTCCCTACCCATGTACTTCGGGGAAGGACTTGACGAGGATGGTCGCGTGCCCGAGATAGAAGAGAGTTTGCATCGTCTCGAAAACCATCAACTCACTTCCGTCGAGCCAACCGAAGATATCAACATAGGCAATGCAGAAGAACCACACACCCTTAGAATCGGGACTGGACTTGACCCTGTACAGAGGGCCCGAATGATCGACTTCTTGACAGAGTATCAGGAGGTCTTTGCTTGGTCCTACGCCGATATGCCAGGCCTAGACCCCTCAATCGTAAAGCATTTCCTTCCACTTGACACTGAAAGATTCCCACCCAAGCGCCAACACTTGCGACGTCAACGAGCTGACCTTCTCTTACGCATTAAGGAAGAAGTCATCAAGCAAGTAGACGTGGGATTCTTGGAGGTATGCAATTACTCTGAATGGGTAGCGAACATTGTTCCAGTGGAGAAGAAAAATGGGAAAGTCCGAGTCTGCATCGACTACTGAGATCTCAATAGGGCTAGCCCAAAGGATAACTTCCCGCTGCCTCACATCGATGTCTTGGTGGACAATACAGCACGCCACACACAATTCTCCTTCATGGACAGTTTCTCTGGATACAATCAGATTCAGATGGCCGAGGAGGATAAAGTCAAGACCACATTCATCACGATGTGGGGTACATTTTGCTACAAGGTCATGCCTTTTGGTCTCAAAAATGCCGGGGCAACCTATCAACGGGTAATGGTCACTCTTTTTCATGACATGATGCATAAAGAGATCGAGATCTATGTCGACGACATGATTGTGAAGTCCAAAGAAGGAGAAGATCATTTGGTTAACCTCAAGCGACTGTTCGACCGTCTCAAGAAGTATAAACTCCGACTTAACCCAGCGAAATGTACATTTGGCGTCAAGTTAGGGAAATTGTTAGGGTTTATAGTTAGTGAGGAAGGCATCGAGGTCGACCCCGACAAGGTTAAAGCGATCATGGAATTGCCCCTCCATCGACAGTGCGCGAAGTAAGGAGCTTCTTAGGACGGCTGAATTACATCGCGCGTTTCATTGCAAATTTGACAGATAAGTGCCAACCACTCTTCCGTTTGCTTCGCAAAAATGCAGCGGTCGAATGGGATGACGAGTGTCAGAAAGCTTTTGATATCATCAAGGCATACCTAATTCAGCCGCCGGTGTTGGTTCCGCCCTCACCGGATCGTCCTCTCATTTTGTACCTGACGGTACGCCGACAATCCATCGGATGCATGTTAGGCCAAAAGGACGATTCCTCTCACGCAGAGCGAGCAATTTATTATTTAAGCAAAAAGTTCACTGAAGGGGAGTCCAATTACCCTAAGATAGAGAAAATGTGTTGCGCACTTGTGTGGGTCATGCAAAGGCTTCGGCAATACACTCTCTACCATACTGTTCGCCTGCTGTCGAAGACAGATCCTTTGAAATATCTACTTAGCACTCCGTCCTCCATGAGAAATATAGCAAAATGGCGTTGCCAACTGACAGAGTACGACATTGAATATGTGTCGCGCACATCAGTGAAGGGCCAAGCGATAGCAGATCATTTAGCAGAGTTCCCAATTGTCGATGACACACCAATCGACTCTGATTTTCCAGACGAAGGAATCCTCCAAATGAATGGTGAGGAGGAAATTACTAGATGGAAGATGTACTTCGATGGTGCAGTCAATTCCACCGGGTCAGGTATTGGCGTAGTGCCGATATCCCCGGAAGGGCGTCATTTCCCTGTTGCAGCGAAGATTGATTTCCCCTGCACCAACAACATAGTCGAATATGAGGCATGTATCCTCGGCTTGCAGGCGGCGGTCGACCTCAAAGTCAAGGAGCTTGAAGTGTTTGGAGATTCTATGCTCACAATCTTTCAGACACTCAAACAGTGGAAGACAAAAGATTCGAAACTGGTGCCATATCATGAGTACCTCGAAGACTTGACAGAGAACTTCGAAGACGTTTCATTTACATACACACCGCGCATGAAGAACCAGTTCGCCGATGCACTCGCAACGCTCGCTTCTATGGTTAGCATCACAAAAGAAAATCTCATCGAGCCCCTCGAGTTTGAGATTGCTCAGAGCCCTGCCCATTGCGATGTAATCGACGCTGTCGACGGCAAACCGTGGTATGCAGACATTAAACATTTGCTACAAACGGGTCAATTCCCAGCATTCACCGATCGACATGACCGGAGGACTCTTCGCCGCATTGCAGCAAATTTCTTCCTGAGTGGTGAAACCCTCTACCGCCGTTCATTCGATGCCACACTCCTTCGGTGTGTTGATGAGAATGAGGCACAACGCCTCATGGAAGAAGTGCATGAGGGAAATTGCGGACCTCACATGAATGGGCTCATGCTAGCAAAGAAGCTCATGCGACTCGGGTATTTCTGGTCCACCATGGAGACTGACTGTGTCAAACATGTCAGGCATTGTCACTTGTGTCAAGTCTACGCGAATCAGATCAGAGCACCACCCAACGAGCTGCATCCAATGGCTGCTCCGTGGCCCTTTTCAATGTGGGGCATGGACGTAATTGGTCCTATCAACCCCAAAGCATCCAATGGGCACTTGTTCATACTGGTAGCTATCGATTACTTCACCAAATGGATCGAAGCTATCACCCTTGCATCGGTCACTGCAAAGACCGTGGCACGCTTCCTCAAACGCGACATTATCGCACGTTACGGGGTCCCTGCGACACTTGTCACGGACAACGCCAAGAATTTGAATAATGAGCTTATTGATGAGCTCTGTGCACAGTTCAAGATCCTACACTGCAACTCCTCTCCGTATCGTCCACAAATGAACGGCGCGGTAGAGGCAGCAAACAAGAACATAAAGAAAATCATCGAAAAAATGACAGTGAATTACAAAGACTGGCACGAGATGCTCCCGTTCGCACTCTTGGCGTATCGGACTTCTATCCGCTCGTCCACTGGAGCAACCCCGTATTCTTTGGTCTACGGCATGGAAGCAGTTCTTCCAATCGAAGTAGAGATTCCCTCTATGAGGGTCCTTGCCGAGTCCAAGCTCAAGGAAGCAGAATGGGCGAAGCAACGCTACGAACAGCTTAATCTCATTGATGAGAGGCGGCTAACAACACTTTGCCACGATCAGTGCTATCAACAAAGAATGGCCCGAGCTTTTAATAAGAAAGTTCGTCCCCGCGAGTTCAGCCCCGATGACCTCGTCCTGCGGAAAGTTTTGCATATCGCTCCTGATTCCAGGGGCAAGTTTGCTTACAAATACGACGGTCCCTTCATCGTTAAAGAAGTCTTTGACCGGGGGGGGCAATCATTCTCAATGATATGGACGGGAACGAGAACGCTCTTCCGGTCAACGCTGATACACTTAAGAAATACTATCCGTGATGGTGTTTCTCTCATTCCACTGTGGATGTTTTTTTCTCAAATGCACATTACATTTTTAGCTTTCTTTGCATGTACAATTTCCCAGCACTTTCATTTCTGCTTACTAATACACTCCCCTCTTCTGCTCTTTCCCTTTCTCTGAACTTTTCCTGAGAGAAAAATAATGAATCTCCCGCTAGGTTGAAAACCTCTTTGAGGCGGCCTAGGCAAAAATTAGGGAATGAGGGGCACGGTTTAAAATCCCGCAAAGGGGGGCCGTGGCAAAAGGAGAGTACAAAACGAAATCCTCGCTAGAGTGAAAACCCGAAAGGGTGCCCTAGGCAAAAGTTAGAGGAACCGAGAGGTATGACCAGATCCAATCAGGACGGTTATAGCAAAAGGTGAGCTCTAAATGAGAGAAAAGTATAAAAGAATACCCCGTTAGGTCGTCACGCGTCTTGCGACCTAGGCAAAAGTTTGGGGCCTTTGGCAGCTCGACTATGAAATGACAGCTACACTCAGTGTGAAGCGACAACAAGTAGTAGTTTGGCAGTCTTCGATGCAAGCAAACTCTCTTTGACTCTCACAGCACAAGACACATTTCGACATGCAGTCGAATCGTCGTATCCTTGTTGTGGAGGATCCCAAAATCCCTCCGTTTACCTTAATGCAAATTCTACGGGTCATGCCCGTTTTGTAAAAATAAGCCTTTCTTGTTGAGTCACAATTTAGCGGGAGGCGACCACCCCTTTAAATGGTCATTATGTTCAAATCCCCAAAGCATTATTATTCAGACTTCTTTACACATCTTCATTATGGCTATAGGGTAAGATTGACAACCACTATTAGCTCTTTTGATTCTAGATGCAGGAAGTAGGATGTGAACCCCGAAAAGAGTTTTTCTTTGACGAATGCATGTCTGCTTTATGCCAAAAACTACAGTCTAAATCCGAAGAGAGACCTTTAGGATAGCACTCCAGGCATTTAGTGACATCAAAACCAGTTGGCAAGCAATGAAGCGTCCTACCACAGCATCGATTGCGACATGGACGAACTCAGTGATGGAGGAAGCACAATGATTCCTTCCACACCTCACACCACTCCTCAGCGTTTGCATTTACTTCATGCACATTTATTTCTGCAATGCACTTTAATTGGCGTGCACCTTCTCAGGAACGCAGTGCACCTTTATTTCCGCAATGCACTTTAATTGGCGTGCACCTTCTCAGGAACGCAGTGCACCTTTATTTCCGCAATGCACTTTAATTGGCGTGCACCTTCTCAGGAACGCAATGCACCTTTATTTCCGCAATGCACTTTAATTGGCGTGCACCTTACAAACCCGCCGAGCAAGCGCTCGTGCACCTCGCAAGTCCACTGGGTAGGCGCCTTTGAACCATGCAGTTCATTCGGTATGCGCCCCGTGCATATTGCAAACCCTTCGGGTCAATCCCGACTTTACCGGGATCAATCCCCTTCGGGTCAATCCCAACTTCATTTTCTGCACTGGGGTCAATCCCGACTTTAATTGCCTATCTCAACTTTGTTCCGAACTCTACATGTCTATTGTGTGCATCTCACTATATTTCCTTTTTATTAGGTACAACATCCCACATATCCAAAGCAAGAAGGAGAGGGCAATATAGGAAATTCCACCTTGATCATTGCTATCAAACTGGGGTGCTTCTGGAATCTTTGGCTGCATCCTCTACCCGAGCAAGCAGTCAAAGAGGGGCAAGCTGTCAGCACCCCATTTTGGCTCACCATTCCAAACAACGATACCAGCAATGATCCAAGCCACAACTTGAGCAGAATACAGAAAACGGCTCGGCAGAGCAAGAAATCACTATTTATCCTCAAGTCGGCAAAATTGAGCAAATGACCCATGGATGTGACAGAAGGACTCCAAGGGTCACCAAAAGGCAACAGAGCGACCAGAGAGCTCAACAATGTCCAAAACCGGCATTTTCAATATATCACACGGACGGTACTATTTTCCGATAGTTCGCTCAATCGTCGAAAGATAGCCAATATTGGACTCCAAAAATCCACTCCAATGCCAAACAGATAAAAAGTGTCCCCAAAGGCATTTTGCAAATCATCTGCTCTATACAGAACAACTTTCTGTATACAGACAACTTTTCAGTGGAAGTCCAAAAATGCCGGTTTCCTGGAGAAAAGTTAATTCCAAATATCAGGCGCGGCCATGCCCCACCAGCACACAAAGCATGAGCAATGCTTCAGATTGTTTCTTGGAAGTCACATAGACACTTCAAATGACTTCCGAGCGGCAAAACAAGCATAACCTTCTTCAGAAGAGCATAGTCGGAGACTGGTCTGATGGAATTACGGCAAACGAAGTTCATACCGCATTGCCCTAAAAACTCTAGCGGACATTCGCAATTGGGCAAAACAGACAACAAAATGCTTATCAGTTTCCCGAGTAACCTCCGAGGAGCGGAAATGGCCATTTTCAGAGGAAATGCATATCCGGAGGTTCTTTTCACGGAAAATTGAGGTCGAGTGTCTACCTTACATCATGTTAGCCTTCTCAAGGCTCAACGTGGAATCGTCGGAATAAACCACACAACTCATCTAGACCTCCCGAGTAATGCTTTAGAGGTCTCAGATACACTTTTCAAGCCCTTGGAGGTCTGATCTTGAAAAACAGAGATTACAGTAATCTCCGAAGTGCCCAAGCAACTCAAAAGTCATCCTGAGAAATTCAGTTTCGGCCTCCTAGGACATCTCCGGCCCCACGTTAGCATTATCGGCTTAAGGGATGATTGTTCACACTGTCTGACAATTTATGTCAAAATGACCAACGTGAGATGCAGATACGAGATATGCTGTCAGAAGCGGACAACTTCGCCCTGGTCACTTGCAATGAACGAAACTGGCTTCCGACCCTCACACACATCCGAGACATTTCTCCATGAAAAATGTCAATCTTGGGCTCATTAACTCCGTTTTCTCGCGTATATTGACAATTCGGCGTTCAATTCGAACCACGAACTTCGAATGCGCAACCAATCGAGACCCGAGTCTTCTCCCGGTTTCTCCTCACGAGCCGTGGGACCTGCGGGCTGCCCAAGGGCAACCGCCCTTTGCCCCAAAATTTTCGGCCTTTTCCTCTTCCTCTCTTGCCCTCACCTAGCCCAAAATATCTTTAGTCTTTCTAGTCAACACTCAAGCCATTAACTCCATCTCCATTAATGCTTCTTGGCTCTTCCTCATCAAGATGCATGGATGACATTCATCCTCATCTCCATTAGGGCAGCCGACTTTTGCTAATGAGGCCCTTAATGGTGCTTTGTTTTGCTTAATTGCTCATTAGCTTCACATATATATTGCATACTTGTCATTTAGTTAATGATTCATGAAGCACACATGATCTTGCTAGTTTCCCCCTCTAGAAAATGCTCTCAACTTCTTAGGAACCAGCAGCAAGAAAATCACTCCATGAAAACCGAAAACCAAGCCAAAAATCCTTAGAGTTTAGGTCGAAATCCATAGCGGGCACTATTCCAACTTATATCCAAAATTCCTCAAACTTCATGGACCACATGTTTTGGACCCAAGGATTCCAATTCTGAACCCAGTTTTTCAGTTTGAAGTCATTTGCTCATCGTTTTGGGTCGTTTTAGTCATTTCGGGTGAAGTTCGGACTCTCGGGTGAACAGTAACCCGTCACCAGCGTCACCAGCGCCACCAGCGCCCGTCACCGAGCACCCCAGCGTCCGTCATCGAGCACGCCCGTGCCCGTCACCAGCGCCTGTCACCGAGCACCCCAGCGTCCGTCATCGAGCACGCCCGTGCCCGTCACCAGCGCTCATCACCAGCGCCCGTCACCGAGCACCCCAGCGTCCGTCATCGAGCACGCCCGTGCCCGTCACCAGCGCTCATCACCAGCGCCCGTCACCGAGCACCTCAGCGTCCGTCATCGAGCACGCCCGTGCCCGTCACCAGCGCCTGTCACCGAGCACCCCAGCGTCCGTCATCGAGCACGCCCGTGCCCGTCACCAGCGCTCATCACCAACGCCACCAGCGCCCGTCACTGAGCACCCCAGCGTCCGTCATCGAGCACGCCCGTGCCCGTCACCCGTCACCGAGCACCCCAGCGTCCGTCATCGAGCACGCCCGTGCCCGTCACCAGCGCTTATCACCAGCGCCACCAGCGCTCGTCACCGAGCACCCCAGCGTCCGTCATCGAGCACGCCCGTGCCCGTCACCCGTCACCGAGCACCCCAGCGTCCGTCATCGAGCACGCCCGTGCCCGTCACCAGCGCCCGTCATCGAGCACGCCCGCGCCTTTCACCAGCGCTCGTCACTAGCGTCACTAGCGCCCGTCACCGAGCACCCCAGCGTCCGTCATCGAGCACGCCCGTGCCCGTCACCCGTCACCAGCGCTACCAGCGCCCGTCACCGAGCACCCCAGCGTCCGTCATCGAGCACGCCCGTGCCTGTCACCAGCGCTCGTCACCAGCACCACCAGCGCCCGTCACCCGCGTCACCAGCGCTGCCAGCGCCTGTCACCAGCATCACCAGCGCCTGTCACCGTGTCTGCCGTCACCCGTCATAGTGCCCGACGCCCGTCACCGTGCTTGACCGTGCTCGTGCACGCCCACCCTTGCACCCGAATACTCTTTCAAGGGTTCCACCGAGTCACCCGACTCTCAAACACTTCCCCGACTCTTTCCTCGTATCCCGAGGCTAGGTAAAACATTCTCGACCTAGAGGAGTTAGGGCTTTTCATATTTTTGCATGGCTATGGAGTGTTATGGTGTTTCATTCATGTTTAACTTGCAAGATTCAATTTTTATGCAATTTTATATTATATTATGCATGTGCACTACCTTATGACTTGCTAGCATGTCGGAAAAGGGCTTGGATCGACGTAAAGTAGACTATCCCGACCCGACTATGGCAAACTAACTCTCGGCCAAGTCTCTAAATGAGAGGGTTGAGACTTAAATTGCTCTTTCCGGGTTAAGATCGGTCTCCTTAGCCGATCCAAGTTAGTTTCCGAGCTTGTTTTATCGTTATTGCACACATGAAGCCGGTGTTATTTTATCTATTCCCTAACTAACATGTTTGTGAATGTTTGTATGTTTGATTGAGTTAAGCAAATCATGATAACACCGGCTTTTCTTTGTTAAAAAGAAGTGTTATTTATCATGGTTGATGTTTGAGCATGCGAAAAATAATTAAACCACGACTAGGAAATCATTTGTGACTCGGATAGAGCCATGAGAACCTTCGGCCACCTTTTATAAGATGAAGCCGAGGGCTTCTTGGCCTTCCTTGGGTCAAGAATGATTTCCTTATCTCAAGTTTAATTCGTTTATCGGATTGTGTGAATTTTTTAACTTCAATGTCTTTACGATTCCTATGTTAAAGTATCGTTTAAAGACTCTTTTAAAATAAACGTGCATGGATTCATGTATCGAGGACTCATTTGGATCCATTCAGTTATAAGGATATTGTCGGTTATTCAACTGAATTATCCTTGATCGTTATGGATTCATTTTGGTCGTCGAATCACGAATCGTTTTCTTAATTAATGCATTCGGCAATAACCCTTAAGCATTAATTCCACAAATGGGTTAATCGGGACGCCCACATGATTAAACCCACTTCACACTGATAAAGTTTACACGAATTGGCCATTAATTGATAACTCGCGTCGACGAGTCGTCAAATGAAGTTGGTGCCCTTTTCAAACTTATCAATTTCAAAACCCGAAACGCGCGGTTCGATGTAGCATGGATGTCTGAAAAGGGCTTTTGTGTCTCAACTTGAGTTTTTACCTAATTCCAGGTAACTCAGGTGAGAATACAGAAGATCTTTCTAGATCACTTCCGGGCAGATCGACCGGTTCTTTGGCCTTTTTCGGGGTTCTTGCACAACCCTGGACGATCCAGAGATTTGGTTGACACCGACTACAGGCCGAGGTAGCCCGCATTGCGATGTTTTCCCTTTTCTGAAAACAATTTTCAAATAAAGGGCAACCTGTTCAGCGACACCCTTAGGGTTAACATGACAGAAACACTACAGTAAGTGATAAGAATGGGCTACCTGTTCAGGTGCAGGTTCATCTGCATAGCCTTTTTCTATCTAACTGATGAGTTTCTGTCATCCTAACATAGACTCGGGTAACTAGAACGGTTATCTCTGTCAGAAAACATGCAAAATGCTGATTAACCTTTCACTCAACCTAACCAAACACTAGAGTCAAATCTAGATTCCAAATCTAGAGTCAAAACACAAGTTTGGTTAATTCAGTGGTAATTCAGTGTCACAATACAGAACAACTGTAAAAGCAATCCACACACCTGAGATTTGACTCTCTTTGTCAAGTTCTCAAAACAAAGACGAATGCTAAAACATTGGCACCTGTTTGATTGTTTAGCATATGGCATTTGCTTGCAAAAACACCCCTGGGTTAATAATCTATTAATTCACGTAAACACGACAATAACAAACACTTTGTCTGTTATTAACATGTTGCGTGTTATCTTTCCGCACCTGTTTGCCATGCGGGTCGAGCCTGATCCCTAGGCCGAATAATATTAGGGTTCAACGCCCTAATCATCGATCACAGGGTCCAACACCCTAATCAACACTCACAGGGTCCAACGCCCTATTCAGTGAGAGCGTGCATTGAATTTCAGTTCTTCGGTCTTTTCCCTAAACTCACGGTGAGTTAGAGTGGAATAATAACCGAACGCGAAACGACTGGAATTCGACCCTTTTGTAATTTGTATTTATTGTTTTCGAGAACATTGTAAGGATTTCATTTTGTACATTTATTTTGTAAGAATTCTAGTCGGTGAGCGAACGGTCCGAGAGTCGAATTAATCGAATCGGTCCAATGCTTGCTCAGATACAAGGAAATCCAAGAACTCGCGGTTCTGGTTCACGCAGGGATTCAACCTCTATGGTTCGATGAACTGTTACGCAAGATTGTGAACCAACTCCCCGATATCGTTTGGTTCACCGAATCTCCGGTGTCAAAACGTGCGAGCCGAGTGCAGCTTAATTCATGCGGTAAATCATAAAACATGCAAGCCTAGCAAACCAGAGTACCGAAAGGGCGTGCGGGATATAGGCCCGCACGTAACATGAACCCTCGAACACGGATTTTCCGGTTCCGCACAGATCAATGCCTTAACGACAAACTAGGTGTTCCATACCCCTAGACCCGGGTAACTTATCCGCCCTCGACCTTCGGGTCGTAAAATGATAAGTGGCGACTCCTTCTCTCACGAGTGTCCGTCACGCGTCCCCACGGGAAGGTGGACACCCCCCAAGCCGCGCGATCCAAAAGCGCGCAATGCGGGCCCCGACGAGAGTCCACATTCGGGTCCGTACACCACCGAACACGAGGTCCAACACCTCCTAATTCACCGAGCGCGTGCACTCCGAACACGGCCTATGTGGAAGTCAATTTGGACTGGGCGTGTGAAACGGATCTAGATATCACCCGGGAACTTGATCGGCCCATCGAATACAGTGAGAACCGACCGGTTCTCCGAGAACCGTTGGATCGATCGGACCCGACCCCCGGCTCCTTGAGCCCGCGTTGCTTTAATTTACTTATCGATTATTCAAAATACACGATGAGCCGGAGCGGAATATTGGCCCAATGCAAACCGATCGGGATCCATTTATTTCATTCAGTTGTATTCCGTAATTATTCGAGTGTACATTGTGAGGATCTTATTTGTATGTTTATTCATGTACTTGTAAGGATCCCGGTCGGTGAGCAAGAGGTCCGAGTGTCGAGTCGGTTAAGTCGGTCTATCGTCACCAAGGGATGAGTAAGCTCGAATAATCATGGTCTTGGTTCGCGCAGGGTATCGACCGTCACGGTCCGAAGAACTGTAACGCTAAGATAGCGAACCGATTCCTTGACTCACAAGCCTACTCATCCTTCGAATTCTTGGTCCAACTCAATCGATTCATCGGTTTTACGGTTCAAAACGGGCGAGTCAAGTGTGACCCTAAATAACGCGGTAAATAAACAAAATGGCAAGCCTAGCAAGCTAGAGTACCGAAAGGGCGTGCGGGATATAGGCCCGCAAGTAATAGAACCCCCGAATTCGGAATTTTCGGTTCCGTATGACCATTGCCTTAGCATTTAGGTGTACCCTGTACCCCTAGACCTGGGTAACTTGCCAGCCCTCGACCTTCGGGTCGTAAAATGGCAAGTGGCGACTCCTTCTCACGTGCGTCCTTCGCGCGTCCCCGGGAAGGTGGACACTCCCAAGCAGCGTTTACTTAGGCGTGCGCATGCGTGCCCCGACGAGATTAAATTCGGGTGCGCACAACAACGGCAAGAACCTGAATAGCAAGGTCATCGACGAGCTGTGCACAATTCAAAATTCGACACTGCAACTCCACCCCGTACCGTCCCCAAATGAACTGCGCGGTGGAGGCGGCAAATAAGAACATCAAGAAGATCATCGAAAAAATGACGATGAAGTACAAGGATTGGCACGCGATGCTCCCCTATGCACTCTTGGCATACCGAACATCCATACGGACTTCAACTGGGGCCACCCCGTACTCTCTAGTCTATGGCATGGAGGCAGTCCTCCCAATCGAAGTAGAGATCCCTTCCATGAGGATCCTTGCCGAGGCCGAACTTGTAGAAGCAGAGTGGGCGAAACAGCGATACGAGCAGCTAAACCTCATTGACGAGAAGAGGTTGAGGGCACTATGCCACGGACAGTGCTACCAACAGAGGATGGCTCGAGCAATCAACACCAAGGTCCGTCATCGAGAGTTCAGTCCCGGTGACCTCGTCTTGAGAAAGGTCTTACATGTCGCGCCCGATTCTCGAGGGAAGTTCTCGTACAAATACGACGGTCTCTTCGTCGTCAAAGAGATCTTCTCCGGAGGAGCCGTTATTCTAAGCGACATGGACGGGACCGAAAATGCACTTCCCGTCAATGCTGATGCCATCAAGAAGTACTATCCCTGAGCACTTGTATTCGCTTTTCATTCGCCGGGTTTCGCCCCCGTTTCACTTGTAAAACATTTCCGTTCACATGCGCGGATACTAACTCCCGCCATTTGTCCAATACAAAACCTTCTTGAGAGAAAAAAATAATCTCCTGCTAGGTCGAAAACCTTTTCGAGGCAGCCTAGGCAAAAGCAAGGGAACGAGTGGCACGACTTAAAATCCCGCAAAGGGGGGTCGCGGCAAAAGGGGAGCATAAATTATTTCCTCGCTAGGTCGAAAACCTCTTCGAGGCGGCCTAGGCAAAAGTTAGAGGGCCCGAGGGGTGCGATCTCGCCCAAACATGGGAATCGCAGCAAAAGGTGAGCATTCATGTGAGAAAAATCAAATAAAATACCCCGCTAAGTTATCACGCATCTTGCGGCCTAGGCAAAAGTTAGGGGACAATGTCGGCTCGACCACAAAAGAACAGCAACACTTCTCCGTGGAGCTACACCGAGTAGTGGTTCGGCATTCTCCGACGCAAGCAAACTCTCTTCGACTCTCCAGGCTCGAGACTCGCCCCGGAATGGGGTCGAATCGACGTATCCTTGATCTGGAGGATCCCATAAGACCCCTCCCATTACCTTTATGCACATAATTCTACGGGTTATCCGTCTCAGAAAAGCTATTATCCGATAGGGACACGGCTGCCTTCCAAATGGCCACCGATATCATGCCCCAACACAGCTTTACATAGATTCTTTTACGCGTCGTAGTCTAAACGATTTCACGCGGTTGACATCCTTTGTAGGCTTCTCTTTCCCACGTACAGGTACGATCAGGAACCCCAAGGGATGCTCCCCGCTGACGGCTTCATGTCTGACTCACGCGGCAAGCCATATTCTCGAGGCACCGGAAATCGTCGAGGGATGCGCCTCACCGCCCAAACCAACGGTGTTCAAAGGAGGTCACCATTAGTCACCGTGCATAAGGTGGCCCAGACCAAATCCCAAACAAACCACGTCGCCTGACACTTTACGAGATCCCCGAGCAAGTGTCTCGGGTCTGTCCCAGTTTTTAAATTTCTGTTCAGGTCTATCCTGGCCCCTTCGGGTCCATCCCGGCTTTAAATTTCTGTTCAGGTCTATCCTGGCCCCTTCGGGTCCATCCCGGCTTCAAATTTCTGTTCAGGTCTATCCTGGCCCCTTCGGGTCCATCCCGGCTTCAAATTTCTGTTCAGGTCTATCCTGGCTTCTTTCAGGTCCATCCCGGTCTTAATTTCCAGCGCAATATCCTGGCCCCTTCGGGTCCATCCCGGCTTTAAATTTCTGTTCAGGTCTATCCTGGCTCCTTCGGGTCCATCCCGGCTTTAAATTCCTTGTTCAGGCCTATCCTGGCTTCTTTCGGGTCCATCCCGGTCTTATTCTCGAGGCACCGGAAATCGTCGAGGGATGCGCCTCACCGCCCAAACCAACGGTGTTCAAAGGAGGTCACCATTAGTCACCGTGCATAAGGTGGCCCAAACCAAATCCCAAACAAACCACGTCGCCTGACACTTTACGCGATCCCCGAGCAAGTGTCTCGGGTCTGTCCCAGTTTTTAAATTTCTGTTCAGGTCTATCCTGACCCCTTCGGGTCCATCCCGGCTTTAAATTTCTGTTCAGGTCTATCCTGGCCCCTTCGGTTCCATCCCGGCTTCAAATTTCTGTTCAGGTCTATCCTGGCCCCTTCGGGTCCATCCCGGCTTCAAATTTCTGTTCAGGTCTATCCTGGCCCCTTCGGGTCCATCCCGGCTTCAAATTTCTGTTCAGGTCTATCCTGGCTTCTTTCAGGTCCATCCCGGTCTTAATTTCCAGCGCAATATCCTGGCCCCTTCGGGTCCATCCCGGCTTTAAATTTCTGTTCAGGTCTATCCTGGCTCCTTCGGGTCCATCCCGGCTATAAATTCCGTGTTCAGGCCTATCCTGGCTTCTTTCGGGTCCATCCCGGTCTTAATTTCAAGCGCAATATCCCAACATGTCCAAGCAAGGTACGAGCAGCCATGGGGGGAGGGGGGGAACGGTATCAGAGCTGTCGCCGGGCCCAAAAAGGGGGTGCTTATTATGGTCTTTGGCTACATCCTCTAACCGAGCATGCAACCAAAGAGGGGCAAGCTGTCAGTACCCCATTTTGGCCCACCGGCTTCCTACAGGAGAATCCCCGATCAAAGCCCAGGTTACTATTCATCACCCGGCAATCGAAGGCGAACGTGCGGTCACAGAGTCATGAACGATAGGAGAAGAGCTGAGTCCATTAGAAAAGTAGAAGAGAGCAGTCAGAAGAACTTACAAGCAAAGAACCCCGAAAACAGCGGAGTCGGCACTATGGCACTATTCATCACCGAATCACTGAAGCACCGAAAGGTGCCCAATATGGGACTCTAAAAATCCCTCTTAGTGCCAAAATGACCAATGACGCATCCGGATGTATTTCGGAGGTGTCCTGCTCAAGCCGGGATACCCCGATCCTTCACGGACGCCTTTTCTGATAGGGCTCCTGGGGCTCGCTCTACTGACGAGCAAACGGCATCCCAAAACAGGCCTACAGGCACCCAGGGACCACCGGGGTCGTGGAACGAGCCTCAGACGACCTTTCGGAACTCTACAGGGCTCCTCGAATGACGTTTCAGTGGTAGCCAACGCCTCCCGGTGAATTTTCAGGGCACATTCACAGAAAACAGAGATCACAGCGATCCCCGAACACCTCAAGACATTTGGGGAACACTGAGAAAGCCCGGTCACAAGTCCCTAGGTTTTCCCGGGCCAACGGTCTTCGGTCGAGGACGACGAGCCAACGATCTCTAGCGAGGCAAAAGGGCCACCGAAGCGAACATTAAGACCCACAAAGAGTAATCGGGGACCGAGGACGCTCAACTCCACTCCGAATGTTCGAACAGGGCAAAACCGACTCTCGAGGCGCCGAGTCGCCCGAACGTCCGTTCACACGACGTAGGGCGATATTGGGCTCATTCAAATCTTCTCCGTTCAAGCATTCCAAATCTATAAATTAATCGGACATCGGAGACCGGACGCGCGTTCAATCAAGTCTCAAGCTTTTTCCGGCTTTTCTCTCTATCAAATGGGACCCACAGCTCAGCCAAGCCAAGCCGTCAAGCCGCGGCTCAATCCCTCAAGCTCGGCTTGGCCGCAATTAGCCGCGGCTCAAACCCATGGCCGGCGGCTCCAAGGGATCTCTTCCCTCCACCACACAATTCAAATTCATCTCACATCTATCACCTCCAATCACCCATCCATCACACCCATCACCCATCATCTTCCTTTCCCCACACTCAACATGACACAAACCCCTCCCTAATCCTCCCTCCAATTTCGGCAGCCCCTACTTATCCCCTTAAACCGCAATTAGTTCCACTTAACCGAGCCATTAGCCTAGCCTATAAGTTCCCATTCATCATTAACTCTAATCACTTCTTCATTCTCCTTCTCTCTCAAGCTAATCTCTCTCCAAAATCCTCTCAAACTCCAGCCCATCCCCACACCCCCGTCCAGCCCGTGCCAAGGCCGAAACCGGCCGAAACCGGCCAAAATCACCGGAAAACCACCCGGTATTCCGGTAACCACCCGACCCGACTTTAGCAAAAAATCATCAAACTCCCTAGCCTACATATTTCCTACCCCCTAAGTCCATTTCTGGGCTTAGATTTTCGATTTGAAGCCTCCAACATCACATTCCAACCGAAGGGAGAGTCGAGTCCCGTGGGTCACCCGAGTGCACGCCGGACCTCTACGCGTGCCATTTCGCCCCACGACCTTGCCAAGTCGTGCCATCCCGTTCAAAGGATTCCTCACAACCCTCTCCCTCCCCCGTGAAGAGGTGGTCACGGTCCGAGGGCCGATCAGCCGTGCACCACCACCGTTTCACCATTTTTCTCTTACCGGGTTCTTTGTGTTCATTCTGAACTTCTTCTCACTGTTTCAGGCTTGTCCAGGGCTTGGCACGTTCGGGTCTGTCCACGGTCATCTAGATCTGCCTCTTAGGAGTCCAACGAACCCGATCTCACACCGTGCCGTGGCCGGAGCAAGCGTACCGACCCGTTTTCCAGAGACTGTCGCGGCTGAACCCCTCTCGGGTCATTCCACCCGTAGCTCCAAGCCGAGTCTCTCGACTCCCTTGCCACTTCCCCGACTCCTTTCCTCGTGCATCAAGGCTAGGTAACATCTCTTTACGATTTAGAGAAGCTAAGACCCTCATCATTTGCTCGTATGAGATGTTAACACGATCTAAGGAGCCGGGATGCATGATAAATGTTATTTTCCCTTAGATCCGGACTTTCCCATGCAAGTCATGATGCAAATCGTAGCACGACTTCAAGGGATCCAGTTCAAGTTCCAATTGGACCGATTACGCGAGCACGAGCAAAGAAGTTTAAAGATGAACTCAACGGCCTGATTCATGAGGTTTGGGCTCAAGCAAATTCGTGGAGGCCCATTGGACATGAATCACGTGATCCACAAAGATCCATCAACATTATTCAAGTTATAGAAGATTCCGGACAAGGCTAAATTCAGCAAGTGTTTAAGGAAGCTTCTAGAACAGTTGATGATCAACAGAAGATAACATCAGATTTGTTTGAAGTTTAAATCTCATAGAGATATTCTAGGGGTATTTAGATTTTATATCTTTATAGATTATGTCATATCTCTATCGATATTTTTGGTTTTAATTTCCTTATTTATAGGAGGAGATATGACCATATTAGGATTACTTTATGTCTATATATATTCATCTTAGTCAATTTTTAATGAGAGGAACATTCAGAAAATTGTGAGAGTATTCTCTTTGGTTTTCTCTCAATGGCCGAATTTTGATTTTCTTTTTCTCTCTCATTTTTCTCGGCCTCTCTCTGATTTTCACTCTTTTTGCAATCTCACTTGATCCTCATATACTTGCTGCGGAGTCAATGGTACAAGAGTGATTGATCGCTGATTAAGTACAAAGGAGTATTTGTTCGTAAAGCCATCATGCTTCACTCGTCTATCAAATTGCCATGGACGCCCTAGCAACAAGTGTCCTGCTTGCATCGGTACTACATCACACAACACTTCATCTTCGTATTTACCGATTCGAAATGCAACTAACACCTGCTTGTTCACCCTTATCTCACCACTATCATTCAACCATTGCAGCTTGTACGGCCTAGGGTGCTTCACCATGGGCAGTCTTAATTTTTCCACCATTGTTGCACTTGCGACATTAGTACAACTACCACCATCAATAATCACACTACATACCTTGTCTTTGATGTAGCACCTAGTGTGAAAGATGTTCTCCCGCTGCACTTCTTCAACTCCTTTTGTTTGCAAGCTTAATGCTCTCCTTGCCACCAATGTCAATGCATCTGGAGCTAAATATTCCTCTTCGGGAACGTCCTCCAATGGGGGCATGTCATCGGTGTCGGAATCTTCAGTGTCGGTCACAATGTCACCATTGTCTCGCATCACCATGACCCGCTTGTTTGGGCATTGACTTGCTATGTGTCCCCTGCCTTGGCATTTAAAACACTTAATGTCACGATTCCTGGAGGTAGAAATGTCGGTTTTACCTTGAGGAACATGGCTGGTTGCTTCTCGCTTTTGCTCGGTTTTCAACATCGACGTGGATTGCTTCTCATCTTTCTTCCACTGATTCGGTTTCCAAGTGGATGTGCTTGGACTTTGGCTTGCACGTGTATTGCCTCTCCTCTTGAACTGGTTCTCAATCTTGATGGCCATGTGCACCATATCCTCCAACTCCACATAATGTTGTAATTCCACGGCATTTTGAATTTCTCGGTTCAATCCAGCCAAAAATCTTGCCATAGTAGCCTCTCGATCCTCCTCTATGTTAGCTCTAATCATGGCCACTTCCATCTCCTTAAAATATTCCTCTACACTCCGGTTACCTTGCCTAAGACTTTGTAACTTATTATACAGCTCCCGGTAGTAATAACTAGGAACAAATCGCTTCCTCATCACCCTTTTCATTTCCTCCCACGTAGCTATAGGTGGCTCTCTATTTCTTCGCCTATTTATCATCAATTGATCCCACCAAACAATTGCATAATCCGAGAATTCAATTGCTGCCAATTTGACTTTCTTCAGCTCGGAATAACTATAACAATCAAATACAAACTCCACCTTTTTCTCCCACTCAAGGTATGCTTCGGGATCACTCTTTCCTTGGAACGATGGGATTTTCATCTTAATACTACCCAAGTTATAATCTTCCCAATTCCTATCTTCTCTAAACCGCCCTCCATGTCTCCTATTACTAACAACCGAATCTCGATCATCTTCATCAAAACCAGCCCCATAAATCTCTTCATCTTCAACCCTCACTTCCCTCGGTTGAACTCTTTCCCTCCTACGTGCATTAGGAGCGTTTCGTGGCTGCTCCACACGTTTATTCTCTATCAGATCTATCCGTTCATGAACCTGCTCAAACTCCAACCGCATCACACGCCTCATCTCACTCATCATGGCCTCTATAAGTATTTTCGAATCAGCCAATTCCGTTGCACCTTCGGGAATACTCTTAGCACTATTGTGAGACATGATTGCTGCAAAATAAAGTTAGAAAGAATGGACCTCACAATTCGCTCCCTTACGTGTTTACACTCAAGAATGTGAATCACTCTACACTCGTGTTTTCACTCAACAAAATATGTGGCTTTTAACCCTCTAATATTCTCACCGCTCTTGCCTTTTTCCACTCGACAATTCTCATTCAGTTCCTTTGGAACTAAACAAACAACTCCAAATTTTCCAGCAACAATTCACCAAGAACTCATCAAGGAAAATTAATGATCAAAGGAAATTTCAGGAAGAAAAGAAGCAAGAGAAAAGGCAACTACTATGAAGGATTAATTAAACCAGAATGTTATATGAAATTATGGGATCAGAATCAATGCAGATTACAAAGAACGAGAAATAACAACTTTAGAATGGTCAGATGTAAAAAATTTGGATCAAATTGACAACGATGTCTTCTTTCTTTTCTTTCGATCTTTTTTTTTCTCAGCTCTGTATTTTTTTTTGGCCGAATTTTTTTTTTCAGCTCTTTTTTTTTCAGCTTTGTATATTTTTTTTTCAGCCCTTTTTTTTTACTAATAATCCACAAAGAACAATTTCGATGAAGCGAAACTCAGCAAATTGAAACAAAAAAGGATAGGATAAACCCGATTTGAAGCCTGATGCTCTGATACCAAATGATGCGATTCCCGCCAAGAATGACGAGACCCGACAACTAAAGGAACCCAAGATCGTTCCACGATCAGATTTGATTGACGAACCCTCGACCCGTTGTTTACGACAAAAACAAGAACCTTGGTATAACTAACCTCAACCCGTTGTTTAATGCGAAACAAGAACCTCGGTATATAGGAAGACGCCACAAACGGTAATGGAAAACCGCCTGATAAGTCGATGAAGACGCCACAAACGGTGGTGGAAAGCCGTTTGATAAGTCGATGATGAACGCCACGGAAACTTCCGATAAGTTCGATTAGTTCTTCAAGAACCAAAGAGAATACTCTCACAATTTTCTGAATGTTCCTCTCATTAAAAATTGACTAAGATGAATATATATAGACATAAAGTAATCCTAATATGGTCATATCTCCTCCTATAGATAAGGAAATTAAAACCAAAAATATCGATAGAGATATGACATAATCTATAAAGATATAAAATCTAAATACCCCTAGAATATCTCTATGAGATTTAAACTTCAAACAAATCTGATGTTATCTTCTGTTGATCATCAACTGTTCTAGAAGCTTCCTTAAACACTTGCTGAATTTAGCCTTGTCCGGAATTTTCTATAACTTGAATAATGTTGATGGATCTTTGTGGATCACGTGATTCATGTCCAATGGGCCTCCACGAATTTGCTTGAGCCCAAACCTCATGAATCAGGCCGTTGAGTTCATCTTTAAACTTCTTTGCTCGTGCTCGCGTAATCGGTCCAATTGGAACTTGAACTGGATCCCTTGAAGTCGTGCTACGATTTGCATCAAGTCATGCAACGTTACATGTTTCATTCCTTTATCACGTTCATATGTCATTTATGCATGCATGTATAACGTGAAATGGTTCGAATCTGTAAGGATGAGACCGCCATAGACTCGAGGAAGCCTTTGAGCCTCTCGGCCGAACCTCAAAGAGGGGGGCCTTAAGCCTCTTTGGCTCCCTAGGGTCCATGACCCTCTCACCCTTCCAGATTTGACAATTTCCACGGTCGCGATGTCCATAATCGTGGTTAAAATATGACGGCATGACGGGAAAGGTTCGAAATCTCGAAAGGAGAGGCCTCGGGGGTTCGGTTGCACCAAGGAGACCCACGACCATCTTTTTGTTACGGGGGCCGTGAGGATCCTTGATCCACCCGAAGCCCTAGGGCTCTTTTTTTTTTTGTGAAGTCGTGCGATTCCCGTATATTATTCCTAAGTCTATCACGAAATTAGCTAATATTGATTATTGATTTCGCGAACACGAAGTTTGAATATCTCACATGTTTATCCGTGTAAGTCGGGACATATTGACATCAATCTAACGAAATATATGTCATTCTCATGTGTATGTTATTTGTTGTATGCAAGGGGTGATTAGGAACGACGTGAAAGACCCACCGAAACTCGAATTGGGTCAAGGGACATTTGGCCACTCACCCGTGGGAGGTGGCCGAATTATCCGTGACCTCTTTGGAGTTTCGGTCGGTCTCTCCATCTTTCAGAGGTCGATCCTTGGAATTGTTTGCGATTACGCTTCCTTTTAATTGTTGTCTACATGTTTCTTACTTATTAGACATGCTAGATCCGGATATCGCCCATCCAAACCATGACCGCAATGTGGAACAATAATCACCGAAGAATCTCACAAACGGGAAAATGGGACGTGTTATTTGATTAATTAAACTACTTGGACTAAATAATTGGATAAATTGATTATTAATTCGTAAACGAATCAATGGTTCACGGAACGGCGATAATGCTCTTTTCCTTAAAAAGCTCACGATTTCAAAATACCGAGACACGTAACACGAATGGAATTGATGTTTAGCGAGTACTCACATGGTATGACTCGAGTTCGGGCCCGATTTGAGGCGGCTTGAGTCGGGGCGTGCGAGTCCTTCTTAGACTCCTTCGTGTGACGCGATCCCCAATTTATATCCGAACATTGCAATTTTATCGTCCAAGGGCATGACCGTCGTTCCGCGATCCACCGATACCCTAGGCGTTAGGGAGATGAAAATACCTCGATCTACGAACGAAAAGGGCCGCCCGTTCGGGTGCAAGTTTCATTTGCTCGGCCCATTTCGTTCGTTTTCGGTGTTTCTGTCTTCCTATCGTAGATTCGGTGGTGAACTCTTTATTTCCGTTACAAAACACCAAGAACCGAATTAATCGTGCACCCGACCTAAACAAACATTTAATAATGGGTAGGCGGAATATTAGATTCCAATCTAGAGTCAAAACACAAGTTTGGTTAATTCGGTGAAACTGCAGTGACGCTTAACCAAATAAGAGTTCTAAAACAAACCCACCCATGCAACCGGCTTAGAACCCTATTCTAGTCCACCATCTATGTTTGCCTAGGCTAGAAACATTGTTTGTCAATCAACCCCGGTTAATAACTGATTAAATCACGTACATTTGACTTAATACACCACTTGTCTGTATTCACCGATAGTTGTCAGTTGTTGTCTGTATTGCATCAGTTTTATCAATTTTCTTCTGTTTTATTCTCGCCTATGATGATTTATTACGGTTCAGGCCCGACCCCATAGGTTATGTGTTGCACGGGGTCCAACGCCCCCAAATCACCGAACACGAGGCCCAACGCCTCCTAATTCACCGAGCGCGTGCAACCCGAGTGCGGAATGGGATCTAGACTCGATTCACCGTCATACTCCAAATATGGCCTATGTGGAAGGCAATTTGGATTGGATGCGTGAAATGGGTTTAGATATCACTCGGGAGCTCGATCGGTCCAACGGTTACAATGGGAACTAATCGGTTCTTCTACAAACCATCGGAACGATCGGACCCGACCCCCGGCTCCTTGAGCCCGCGTTGCCTTAATTTGTTTATCGGTTATTCAAAACACACGGTGAGCCGGAGCGGAATATTGGCCCAATGCAAACCGATCGGGATCCATTCACTTATTTAGTTACATTTTGTAATTATTCGAGAGAACATTATGAGTGTGCGCACCCGAATTTCATCTCGTCGGGGCACGCATGCGCGAAGCCTGTGCGACGCGGCTTGGGAGTGTCCACCTTCCCGGGGACGCGCGACGGACACGCGTGAGAAGGAGTCGCCACTTACTGTTTACGACCCGTAGGTCGAGGGCCATTGAGTCCCCCGGGTCTAGGGGTACGGGGTACACCTAAATGCTAAGGCAATGGTCATGCGGAACCGAAAATTCCAAATTCGGAGGTTCTATTACGTGCGAGCCTATATCCCGCACGCCCTTTCGGTACTCTAGTTTGCTAGGCTTGCCGTTTTTGTTAATTTACTGCGTGATTTAGGGTTGCACTTGACTCGCCCGTTTTGACACCGTAAGGTCGGTGAATTGATCACGTTGGGCCAAGAATCCGAAAGATGAGTAGGCTTGTGCGTCGAGGAATCGGTTCACTATCTTAGCGTTACAATTCATCGAACCGTGATGGTCAATTCCCTGCGCGAACCGAAACCGCGAGTATTCGAGCTTACTCATCTCTTGGTAATAATAGACCAACTTGACCGGTTCGGCACTCGAGCCTCTCGCTTGCCGATCAGGGATCCTTACAAATGAATGAATAGATGTACAAATAAGATCCTCACAATGTACACTCGAATAATTACATAATACAACTGAATGAAATAAATGGATCCCGATCGGTTTACATTGGGCCAATCTTCCGCTCCGACTCACCGTGTGTTTTGAATAACCGATAAACAAATTAGGGCAACGCGGGCTCAAGGAGCCGGGGGTCGGGTCCGATTGAACCGATGGTTTGTAGGAGAACCGATTAGTTCCCACTGTAACCGTTGGACCAATCGAGCTCCCGGGTGATATCTAAACACGTTTCAAGCATCCAATCCAAATTGCCTTCCACATAGGCCATATTTGGAGTGTGACGGTGACTCGGGGCTAGATCCCATTCCGCACTTGGGTTGCACGCACTCAGTGAGTTAGGAGGCGTTGGACCTCGTGTTCAATGATTTGGGGCGTTGGACCCCGTGCAACACGTAACCTATGGGCTCAGACCCGAACCGCAACAAATCAGCAAAAGCAAATGGAAAACAGAAGAACAACTGACAAACGTAGGTGAATACAGACAAGTTGTGTATTAAGTCGAACGTACGTGATTTAATCAGTTATCGACCGGGGTTGATTTGCAAACAAGGTGTCTAGCCTAGGCAAACATAGATGGTGGGCTAGAATATGGTTCTAAGCCGATTACATGTGTGAATTTGTTTTAGAATCCTTATTCAGTGAGATGACACTGCGGTTTCACCGAATTAACCAAACTCGTATCTTGACTCTAGATTGGAATCTAATATTTCACCTATCTATTATCTAATGTTTGTTTAAGTCAAGTACATGATTAATCCGGTTCTTCGTCTTTTGCAACTGACATAAAAAGGATCACCATCGAATCTACGATAGGAAGCTAGAAACACCGAAAGTGAACGGAATGGGCCGTACGAATGAAACTCGCACCCAAACGGGTTGCCTTTTTCGTCCATAGATCGAGGTGTTTCGGTCTCCCTAATGCCTAGAATGTCAGCGAATCACGAAATGATGGTCATGCCCTTTGAACGGTAAAACGTGTAAGGCGTGTATGTGGAAGTTGGGATCGCATGACACGAAGAGGTTCAAAGAGGACAAGCGCACTTAGACATGAGCCTTCTCAAATCGGGCCTTGACTCGAGTCATAGCGCACGAGTGCTCCCTAGACACTAATTCTATTCGTGTTATGTGTCTCGATGTTTTGAAATTGTGAATTTTAAAAGGGCACTCTCACCGTTTAGTGATTCGTCGACGCGTTTACGAGTTGATATTCGATTTATCCAATTACTTAGGCCGAGTGGTTTGTTTAGCCGAATGGTACGTCCTGTTTCCCGTTTGTGAAGTGGTTTAATGATTGAGACCGCGAACCTCAATTGTTATGGATCAATGAAATGATTGTTCGATATTAACGTACCTAACATACGAATTAACATGAAACCAATGATTAAATGAAAATTGTGATTACAATCGATTCCAAGAATCGGTTTTGACCGTTTCTTGCATGCGTAAAACGTCAAACATGATAATAACACACATTCTATAAAGCCGATGCCGCCATGATCTTGGGTGCGCAAACAAGCACATAATGCAAACACGAATATCGTATGTAAAGGGAATCGATAAAACGGCGTCGGCTCATGCAACAACAAAATAAAATAAATACGAGAACCGACTGATTTCGGGGCGAAAGAGAGCTCCTTGGACCCATTTAAGTCGTAGAGAAATGTTACCTAGCCTCGGAACACGAGGAAAGAGTCAGAGAAGTGGCAAAGGGAGTCGGGAGACTCGGCTGGAACGAACAGACCTGAACCGGTGCAGTCGGGTCGACTAGCAAACCCGACTGGCAGTCTGGCTTGTCGGGGCTGTACCGGTTGATCGGGATGGAATTTTCGCGCGGGGCCAGTTGCGTTCGATTCCCAAGAGACTAAGGATCGCGCCTGTGGTGGTTTTGGAAGGAGATCATGCGTAGGTTTTCTGGAAATCGAAAACAAAGTCGGGTTAGCTAGCAGAAAACAGAACCGACTGGGCGGAACTGACCCGACTCGGCACGTCAGAAAGAAATGGCTGTCCCGGAGGCTCCTGGTGGTATTTTGCTGCTAGGTCGGCGGCATTGGACTCCTAACTCACTGAGGATCATGCCTGCGGTGGTTTCGGAAGGAGAGCATGCGTAGATTTTCCGAAAATCAAAAACAAAGTCGGGTTAGTAAAAAAAAGACAGATCCAGTCAGGACAAACAAACCTGACTGGCACTCGATGAAGAAACGACTCTACGGGAGGCTCCCGGTGGTCTTTTGGTGCAAGATCGGTGGCATTGGACTCTTAACTGACTGAGGATCATGCCTGCAGTGGTTTCGTGAATATTAGACATGTCGATTTTCCTGAGAGATGCAAAGAAAACCGGTAAAAACTGGAAAAAATCTGTGAAGGGAGAAAAGAGAGAAATGGCGGTGGTGCGCGGTTGAGCGGCTCTCGGCATGCGACCACCTTGTCACGGGGGAGAGTGAGGGTCATGAGGAACCCCTAGGAAATGATGGCACGACTCGCCATAGTCGTGAGGTACTGGAAATGCCCGGGAAGCCGTGAAAACACCTACGGAACCCGGTTCTGGACAGAGCTGGTTCGGGCTGCTGGGAGCTTCAAATCGCAAAACTAACACCGTAAATGGACTCGGGAGGTCGAATACATGTGGGATATGTAGTTTGTTTGAGGCTCGGATGAGTCGGGAAGGAAGAACTCGCCTAGAAACCGGGAAACTCCCTAGGGACCGGAATCTGGATTGGGCTGAAACGGGACCTAGATGACTTCAAATGGCAAAACTAACACCGTAAATGGACTCGGAAGGTCGAATACATGTGGGATATGAAGTTAGGTCAAGTTTGGATCGGGTTCGATGGCAGTCGCCGGAAAACGGTTGAGTTTTCCGGCATTCTCAGCCTTGGACAGGGCTGTGCTTGGGCTGAACGACCAGGGCTGATTGCTGGAGTTTGAGAGGGTTTTGGAGGTTCTCCTAGAGTGAGAAAGCTTGAGAGAGAATGGAAATTGAGTTGTCATTAAAGTGTCTTGCAATTAGGCACTTATAGGATGCCTTAATGAGCCAAATTAGTGAGTTTAAGTGCAATTAGAGGGGGGAGCTTAGGGATTCCGAATTTTGGAGGGAAGATTAGGGTGGGGAAGTTGTCTTGTTGAGTGTGGGGAAAGGAAGAGAAGGGAAAGTTAATGGGAGGTGATGGGGAAGTGATAGGAAGTGATGGGTGTAAGAATGATTTGAAATGTGTGGAGGGGGGAGCTTCTTGAAGCTTGGAGCCACCGAATTTTGGGTTTTAGCCGCGGCTTGGAGATTGAGCCGTGGCTTAGGGTTGAGCCGCTGTGCGCACCCGAATTTAATCTCGTCGGGGCACGCATGCGCGCGCCTAAGCAAACGCGGCTTGGGAGTGTCCACCTTCCCGGGGATGCGCGATGGACGCACGTGAGAAGGAGTCGCCACTTGCCATTTTACTACCCGAAGGTCGAGGGCCGGCAAGTTACCCGGGTCTAGGGGTACGGGGTACACCTAAATGCTAAGGCAATGGTCGTACGGAACCGAAAATTCCGAATTCGGGGGTTCTATTACGTGCGGGCCTATATCCCGCACGCCCTTTCGGTACTCTAGCTTGCTAGGCTTGTCATTTTGTTTATTTACCACGTGATTTAGAGTTGTGCTCGACTCGCCCGTTTTAACTCCGTAAATTCGATGAATCGATTGAGTTGGGCCAAGAATCCGAAGGATGAGTAGGCTCGTGAGTCAAGGAATCGGTTCGCTATCTTAGCGTTACAGTTCATCGAACCGTGATGGTCGATTCCCTGCGCGAACCGAGACCGCGAGTATTCGAGCTTACTCATCCTTTGGTGATGATAGACCAACTTAACCGATTCTACACTCGGACCTCTTGTTCACCGATCGGGGATCCTTACAAGTATATGAATAAATGTACAAATAAGATCCTTACAACGTACACTCGAATAATTGCAGAATACAACTGAATGAAATAAATGGATCCCGATCGGTTTACATTGGGCCAATATTCCACTCCGGCTCACCGTGTGTTTTGAATAACCGATAAACAAATTAAGGCAACGCGGGCTCAAGGAGTCGGGGGTCGGGTCCAATCGACCGACGGTTTGCAGGAGAACCGATTAATTCCCACTGTAACCGTTGGACCGATCGAGCTCCCGGGTGATATCTAAACACGATTCACGCGCTCGATCCGAATCCGCCTTCCACTTAGGCCGTATTCGGAGTGTGACGGTGAATCGAGGCTAGATCCCATCCCGCACTCGGGTTGCACGCGCTCGGTGAGTTAAGAGGCGTTGGACCTCGTGTTCGGTGATTTGGGGCGTTGGGCCCCGTGCAATACGTGACCTATGGGTTCGGGCCCGCACCGTAATAAATCATCAAAAGCAAGAATAAAACAGAAGAAAACTGATATAACTGACACAATATAGAAAGCAACTGACAACAATTGATAAGTGTTAGTGGATACAGACGAATTGCGTATTAGGCCGAATGTACGTGATTTAATCAGTTATTAGCCGGGGTTGATTAACAAACAATGTATCTAACCTAGGCAAACATAGATGGCGGATTAGGATGAGGTTCTAAGCCGATTACATGTGTGTGTTTGTTTTAAGACGCTTATTCAGTTAAATGTCACTGTGGCTTCACCGATTTAGCCAAACTCGTGTTTTGACTCTAAAATGGAATCTATCATTCCGCCTATCCATTATCTAGTATTTGATTAAGTCGAATGTACGGTTAATCCGATTGTTCGTGTTTTGTAACTGAAATAAGATACTCCCCACCGAATCTATGATAGAAAGAAAGAAACACCGAAAACGAACGAAATGGACCACGCGAATGAAACTCGCACCCGAACGGGTTGTCCTTTCTCGTTCATAGCTCTAGATGTTTCCAACTCCCTAAAGCCTAGGGTATCGGTGAATCACGGAATGACGACTATGCCCTTGGATAATAAAATTGTAATGTTCGTGTATAAATTGGAGGTCGTATTACGCGAAGGAGTCTAAGAAGGATTCTCGTGCCGCGACTCGGGCCGCCTCAAATCGGGCCCGGACTCGAGTCATGGCACGTGAGTACTCCCTAGACAACGATCCTATTCGCGTTACGCGACCCGGTATTTTAAAATTGTGGATTTTTTAATGGAAAAGGGCATTCACGCCGTTCCGTAAATCATCGATGCGTTTACAAGTTAATGACCAATTTACCCAATTATTTATTCCGAATGATTTAATTAATCAAATTATGCGTCCCATTTCTCGTTTGTGGAATGGTTTAGTGATTGAGGAGTTAAACCTTGATTATTATGGGCTAATGAGATGATTGTTCGGGGTTAATGCGCCTAACATGTAAATTAATCGTGAAGCTAATGATTTAAACAAAAAATATAATTGCAATCAATTCCAAGAATCAGTTTTAATCGTTTCTTGCATGCGTAAGACGCCAAACATAATAAGAACACACACATTTACAAAGTCGATGCCACCATGGTCTTGGAATCACAAATAAACATGCAATACAAACACAAACATGATATATAATGGAATCAATAAAATGGCATCGGCACGAAAAAACGAGGTAAATCGTAAACGTAATAAACATGAGAACAGAGTTGGATCAGGGTCAAGGGGTCTATTTTGGATCTAGGTTCAGTTTGGAGAGGGCTAAATTAGACCAAAAAAAAACAGTGTGATCTGATTTGTCGAATATACGAAAAGTTCGGTAAATAATTTTTATTTGGAGTTTCAGCGCCCATAAAAATATGAAATTTTGTGTGGAACCTTAAAATAACATCAGGAATGTGTGGTAAAAATTTCAGTTCATTTTGAAGTCGGATGGTTCGCGAGATCTATCAAAATCAGACCGGAAACACCGAAATAACGGGTAAACATTTTTTATCCGGAGATCCAGTGCACAGAAAAATATGAAATTTTGTATGGGGACTTAAAATAACATCAAGTGTCTGTGGTAAAAATTTCAGCTCATTTCGAACTCGGATGGTTCACGAGACGTATCGAAATCTGGCCGAGAATACCGAAATAACGGGTAAGCATTTTTTTATCCAGAGATCCAGTGCACAGAAAAATCTGAAATTTTGTATGGGGACTCAAAATAACATCAAGTGTCTGTGATAATAATTTCAGCTCATTTAGAACTCGGATGGTTCACGAGACATATCGAAATCTGGCCGAGAATACCGAAATAACGGGTAAACATTTTTTATCCAGAGATCCGACGCCCAGAAAAATCTGAAATTTTATGTGGGGACTTAAAAACATCAAGAGTCTGTGGTAAAAATTTCAGCTCATTTCGAAGTCGGATGGTTCACGAAGTTGCTCAAGGGCCAAACCCGGGATCTAGGGAAAATCATGCGAAATGAGCCCCTAACACCCCATATCAAACAAATATCGAAGAACCTAGCTTCTCTAAGTCATAGAGGAGTCTTACCTAGCCTCGGAACACGAGGAAGGAGTCGGAGAAGTGGCCGTGGGAGTCGCAAGACTCGGCTTGAAGTCGCGGAAGTGAGCAATCCGAGAGAAAACAGCCGCGGCTAGTCTCGGGAGAACGGCTTGGCACGCGAGCTCCGAGCACGGCACGGTGCGGGGTCGGGCTCGTTGGGCTCCTAAGAGACGGATCTAGATGGCCGTGGGCAGCCCCAAGCGTGCCAAAGCCTAAATGAACCCGAAAGTGTGAGAGAAAGTTCGGTAAAAATGAATGGAACCCGGTATGGGGGAAACAAGTGAACGGTGGTTGTGCATGGTTGATCGGCCCTCGGATCGTGACCACCTCTTCACGAGAGAGGGTGAGGTTGTGAGGAACCCTTTGAACGTGATGGCACGACTCTCCGAAGTCGTGGGAAGAAACGGCACGTCGGGAAGCTCGGTATCACGCGGGTGACGTTATCGGGACCCGACTCTCTTCACAGCTGGAACACGATGATGGAGGCCTCAAATGGAGAATCTAAGCCCGGAAATGGACTTAGGGGGTGGAAAATATGTAGGCTAGGGAGTTTGGTGATTTTTGGTTTAAGTCGGGTCGGGTGGTTAAGGGAATACCGGGTGGTTTTCCTGCGGTTTTGGCCGGTTTCGGCCTTGGCAAGGGGTGGCACGAGCTATGGGAGTGGGCTGAAAGTTGAGAGGATTTTAGAGAGAAGTTGGCTTGAGAGAGAGTGAGAATGAAGAAGTGATCAAGTCTAATGGTGAAAGGGCTTATAAAGGGATGACTAATGGCTTGATTAAGAGGAACTAATCGCGGTTAGGGGACCCTAAGTGGGCTGCCGAAAATCCCAAGGGGGATTAGGGTGGGGTAGATGTCTTGTAGAGTGTGGGGAAAGGAAAGGAAGGAGTGATGGGTGTGATAGGATGTGATAGGAAGTGATGGATGGATGGAGGGAGGTGATGGATGGGAGGGAAATTCAAATGTGTGGTGGGGGTGTGTTGGAGCCGACGATGGGAGGGGCTTGAGCCGCGGCTTGGGCTGTCCAATCCGAGCCGAGGGTTGAGCCGTGGCTTGGGGTCGAGCCGCGGCTTAATGGCTTGGCTTGGCTAGGCTGTGGGTCCCATCCGATTAGGAGAAAAGCCGGCAAACGCTTGAGACTTGATTGAGCTCGCGTCCGACCTCCGATGTCCGATTAATTTGAAGATTTGGAATGCTTGAAAGACGAAGATTTGGATGAATCTAATATCGCCATGCGTCGCGTGAACGGACGTTCGGGCGATTCGGCGCCTCGGGAGTCGGTTTTGCCCTGTTCGGACGTTCGGAGTGGAGTTTAGCGTCCCTTGATCCCCGATTGATCTTTGTGCCTTCTCGCATTCGTTTCGGCGACCCTTTTGCCCCGCGGGTGATTGTTGGCAAGTCGTCCTCGGTCGGGGACCGTTGGCCCGGGAAGACCTAGGGACTTTGACCGGGATTTTCTCAGTGTGCCTTGAATGCTTTGAGGTGCTCGGGGATTATTGTGAGGTACTCAGAGATCCTCGTGGTCTCTGCTTTCCGTGGAAATACCCGAAGGCTCGCTGGGAGGCGTTCGTGACCACTGAAACGTACTTCGGGAGACTGAGGGCCCGGAGGTTCCCCGGCCCTGGTGGTCCCCCTTGTAGGGCCTTTTGAGGGGCCGCTTGCTTTCAGTGGGGCGAACCCCGGGAGCTATGTCAGAAAAGGCGTCCGTGGGGGCTTCCCGGCTCAAGCAGGATGTCCGGAAATGCGTCCGGACGCGTCATTGGTCCCCTGAGGGGGATTTTTGGAGCCCCGGGCACCTTTCGGTGCTTCGGTGCCACATGCCGGCTCCACCGTCTTCGGGACGTCTTCGGTTCCTCGTTCGTCTGTTCTTCTAACTGCTCTCTTTCGTCTCTCTCAGTGGATTGTGCTCTTCTCTTACTGTCCATGACCTCGTGCCTGCCCATTTGCTTCCGATTGCCGGGTGATGAATAGTGCCCCGGGCCTCGGTTGGGGATCCTCGCAAGGGGAGCCGGTGGGCCAAAATGGGGTGCTGACAGCCGCGACTTGGTTGCTTGGCTTGGCTTAGCTGTGGGTCCCATTCGAATAAGAGAAAAGACGGAAAAAGCTTGAGATTTGATTGAACGCGCGTCCGGTCTCCGATGTCCGATTAATTTATAGATTTGGAATGCTTGAACGAAGAGGATTTGAATGAGCCCAATATCGCCATACGTCGTGTGAACGGACGTTCGGGCGACTCGGCGCCTCGAGAATCGGTTTTGCCCTGTTCGGACATTCGGAGTGGAGTTGAGCATCCACGGTCCCCGATTGCTCTTTATGCACCTTAATGTTCGTTTCGGTGACCCTTTTGCCTTGTGGGGGATCGTTGGCTCGTCGTCTCCGACCGAAAACCGTTGCCCCGGGAAGACCTAGGGACTTGTGACCGGAGCTTTCTCAGTGTTCCCCGAATGTCTTGAGACGTTCGGGGATCGCTGTGATCTCTATTTTCTATGGATGTGCCCCGAAGATTCATCGAGAGGCGTTTGCTACCACTGAAACGTCCCTCGGGGAGCCTTGTAGAGTTCCGAAAGGTCGTCTGAAGCTTGTTCCACGACCCCGGTGGTCCCTTCCCTAGGTGCCTGTAGGCCCGTTTTGGAGTGTCGTTTACTTGTCAATGGAGCGGACCCCGGGAGCCCTACTAGAAAAGGCATCCGTGAGAGATCGGGGGTATCACGGCTTAAGCAGGACACCTCCAAAATGTGTCCGGATACGTCATTGGTCATTTTGGCACTGAGAGGGATTTTTAGAGTCCCATATTGGGCACCTTTCGGTGATTCGGTGATGAATAAAGCCACGGTGCTAGCTCCTGTTGCTCTGAGATTTGTCGTCTGTTTGTCTTTCTGATTGCTCTTCCCTGTCTTCTCGTTAGACCGTGTTTCTCTCCCGTATTTCATGATTTCACGTCCGCATATTCGCCTATGATCGTCGGGCGATGAATAGTAACTCGGGCTTCGATCGGAGGTTTTCATGTAGGGAGCCGGTGGGCCAAAATTGGGTGTTGACAGCTTGCCCCTCTTTGGTTGCATGCTCGGTTAGAGGATGTAGCCAAAGATTATAAGAAGCACCCCCTTTTTAGGCCCGGCGACTGCTCTGATGCCGCTCCCCCATGGCTGCTCGTGCCTTGCTTGGATATAATGGGACATTGCGCGGGAAATTATAACCGGGATGGACCCGAAGGATACCGGGATGGACCTGAATGCAGATGAACCAGGATAGACCTGAATGACCGGGATGGACCCGAATGCTGATGAACCAGGATAGACCTGAATGACCGGGATGGACCCGAATGCAGATGAACCAGGATAGACCTGAGTGACCGGGATCGACCCGAATGCATGAACCAGGATAGACCTGAATGTGACCGGGATGGACCCGAATGCATGAACCAGGATGGACCTGAATGACCGGGATAGACCCGAATGCATGAACCAGGATGGACCTGAATGACCGGGATAGACCCCAATGCATGAACCAGGATAGACCTGAATGTGGCCGGGATGGACCCGAATGCATGAACCAGGATGGACCTGAATGACCGGGATGGACCCGAATGCATGGACCAGGATAGACCTGAATGTGACCGGGATAGACCCGAATGATCGGAATTTAGACCGGATGGACCCGAATAACCGGAATTTAGACCGGGTGGACCCGAATGACCAGAATTTTGACCGAATGGACCCTGAGTGACCGGGATTTAGACCGGAAGGATCCGAATGACCGGAATTTTGATCAGACGGACCCGAATGACCGGAATTTAGACCGGGCGGATCCGAACGAATGAAAATTAGGCCGAATGAGCCCGAACGACCGGGAGGACCTAAGTGACCGGAATTTAGATCAGAAGGACCTGAATGATCGGAAGGAGCTAAATGAGACCAGGATGGACCTGAATGACCGGGATGGACCCGAATACGACCAGGATGGACCTAAATGACCGGGATGGACCCGAATGCGACCAGGATGGACCTGAATGACCGGGATGGACCCGAATGTGACCAGGGTAGACCTGAATGACCGGGATGGACCCGAATGTGACCAGGATGGACCTGAATGACCGGGATGGACCCGAATGCGGCCAGGATGGACCTGAATGACCGGGATGGACCCGAATGCGGCCAGGATGGACCTGAATGACCGAGATGGACCCGAATGTGACCAGGGTAGACCTGAATGACTGGGATGGACCTGAATGTGACCAGGATAGACCTGAATGACCGGAATCTAGTCCGAAAAGCATTATGTGATATGGCTCGCTTGAGGTTTAGGTTCGAACCGCCTCATGCGCGGTGGCCGATGATGACCTACTATCGTTTGTCCTCTTTTTTGGGCGGTGTGGCGCATCCCTCGACGACTTCCGGCGCCTTGAGAGCACGACCTGCCGCGTGAGACAGATATGAGTCCGTTAAGGAGAAGATGCCCCATGGGGCTCCATGCGCATCACAATGGAGTTGTTTCATCGTTGCTTTGCCCCTGGGGTGGCGGTGTGTTTGATCTGCCGGAAGTCGGCTTTGCTGCTAGGGTAGTTGCTCGTTACTCTGCTAGATGCCAGCTTTGTTGCAGGGGCGATTGTAGTTTGTTGGGGATGCCCCGATCGTGCGATGAGGGACTCGAGCTCTGGGGTAGAGCGCCTACGTATCCCGAGGGGTCGAAAATCAGAGTCCGCCGTAGTTCTTGCGTTTGTTGTACCTGTGATCCTGACATCATTAGTAAGTCATGGGATTACTAGCAATTTGTAAGCACAGGTAAAATGAAATGTTTGTAACGCATGCTCTTCAGTTTCGGGTCGCTTGGGCAACCCGTGGAGAGTTTTTGCTTTGGTGATGCGAACGGGGGTCCTGCTTTCAGAGGCCCCGATGTGAGGCCTCCGGGGCTCCTGTTAGCATTGCATGGGCATATTGAGACGTTCTCAAAGGTGCCCAAGCGGCTCTATCGGTTGTTCGACGCGCCTGTGAGCTTAGGACCCTCCTCATCAGGGTGCCGTAGGGCGGCTGCGTTTATAACCCGCATGGGGAATTTTTTGTTCAAATTTGGTCAGACCTTGGTCTAGTCATTTCCAGAGTGTTATGACTAGACTCCCGGAAAGAAATGTCTAGGATTTTGGCTTTGTGGTAGCCGATTAAAGGGTGGCTGTGACCCATTTTGGAGTTGTGCAATGACAAAGAGAAAAGAGAAAGTTTGGGGAGCACGTTTCCCAAGGCTGAAAGGATACACGGGTTCATGCCTGCCGTGAGATGTACCCCCCCTCTTCTTTCGACTTCTTGTCCTGTAGGCTATTGCGAAGTGCTCAGATGGGGTGCTTGCTTGTGCACCGTTCTTGAGGAAGAAACCGCCTAGGACAGTTGAGCTTTGTTGAGGAGCCGATCGGGAATCGTGTTGGAGTAGATGACCTGGCCATTTCCCATGGGGATCCCTGGTCCGCGCAGTGTGCGAAGGCCCAGGGCGACTGTTTTGTTTCTCTCATTTTACTCTCCTTTTGCTACGGTCACCCGCCTCGGGGTCGTACCTCTCAACCTAAAGGGGATGAACTCTCCTTTTGCCACGACCGCCCGCCTCGGGATTTTCAGTCGTGCCTCTCTTTTGTCCTAACTTTTGCCTAGGTCGCCCCGAGGGGTTTTCGACCTAGCGGGCCCGATTCTTTTGCCTCTCGAGTTTTCAAGGGCGGAGGGTTCGAATGATTCGACCTCCGAGTGCATTACGTTCTATCTCCGTCGAGGAGTTGCGACCGCTGCTTCCCTTTTTGTCGGGATTTCATTTCTTTTGGATTGGGGGTGCCGGTGCTTTTGGTGAGCCTCGGCATTGCCCCATTTTTTTGTTGGCTGGTTTTTCCCGCGTCTTTTCGCTCTCTCTTTTTTCGCAGCTGGGGTCTATATTGTGCCCCTTGTATTTGTTTGAAACTCCTCGACTTTGCGTCGCCGAGGCCACTTTCGTTTGCTTAGCCCCGTGGAGACTTGATGTACTTCGTCATCCTAACCCAATTTTGTGATGGATGGTTTTCTCAGAAGTCTGATTCTTATGCACTCGAAAGTTGAACTTCGCGTCTTTTGTCCTTGCAAACTTTACAAGTCATTTCCCCTATTGTCTAAAACGAAAACAAAATTGCCCCAGGAGTGTGGGTGACCAAGGTTGCCTCCGCGTGAATGTTGGACGGGGATGCCCCGGTCTTTGTGATATGTGCCGGGCGCCTTGTGCGATTGTTGCTCCCGATCGTGCATTGTCGTTCCCGTGGAGGGTGTCTGTTGGGGGATAGGCGCTCTTGAAGCCGAATGTGTTCTTCCCCAGGACTTGTCGTTGCATGTTGTCGGTGATGGGTGTGCAGTGGGGAAGGCCCAATTTGCCCCGGGGTGTCGCTCGATCTCGGTGGAGACGCACGCGTCGAGGTTGAACGGTTTGTTCGATTGTCTCTGTCTTCGACTTCATGGGGGGTACATATTAGTCGGAAACCTCCCTCGTCGAAGAATGAGGAAAGGGTCCTAGTGGAATTCTCAGGGAGATGTGAACCCGTGTATCGTTCTTTGCCTGTGACCGGCGTGTCCCTGTGAGAGATAACAGAGAAGATGATGCATTAGGTGATTGTTCGGTGGAATGTACGGTAAGAAATGTAAAGTGATCCCATGGGAAGTCCTATCGTCCAGCGTGCGACCCATGGGGTGCCGCGCGTGAAGGACACTCAATTCCGAGAGTTTAGTCATCACCACCCTGGAGTGGGCAGACCATGACTGGGGGCTAAATAGGTGTACTTTCCCCGATTACGGGTTGGCATGCGCAGCCGTCCTAGGGAAGACTCGAGGAGCTGGGTCTCATGAGGACAGGCGAGTCGAATAGGTCCGACAGAACCAATAGAGCATCTCTGGGATGGTCCTAGTGCCACTTGAAGGGTTTGTTCATGCCTGGAGCCCATTCATGGATAAATGTAAAAGAGAGTTTAGGGAAGAGTGCATGTTGCCCCAGTGACTGGTTGATGGCCACAGTGGAGGGTGGGCAGGGATCATTCTCCGGTCGGAGATGTGACCGTGCTAGTGACTTTCGCTGCGGGTGGGCAAAGCCATGCTCTGTTCGTCAGAGCTGTTGCTGTGATCTTTTGCGGTTGAAGGATTAGACTTGCTCCTCGGAGTATCGCTTGGATGAATTTGAATCCAAGTCGATTTTGGATTTTAGATGAGCCTGAAAGCAGTAAAGCGAGGTGTCAAAACCTGAAAGCAGTAAATGCGGGGTCGGAGCCCAAAAGCAGTAAATACTGGGCCGGGGCCCGAAAGCAATAAATGTAGGACCGAGGTCCGAAAGCAGTACATGCAGGACCGAGGCCCGATGCGGGGCCGAAGCCCGAAAGTGGGGCAGAAACCCAAAAGTGGGGCCGGAGCCCGATGCAGGGCCGAAACCCAAAAGTAAATGCCGGGCCGGAGGCCGATGTAAGGTCGAAGCCTATGCAGTGAATGCGGGGCCGGAGCCCGAGGCAGAGCCGGAGCCCGAGGCAGGGCCGGAGCCCGATGCGGGGCCGAAGCCCAATGCAATAAATGCGAGGCCGGAGCCCGATGCGGGGCCGAAGCCTAATGTAGTAAATGCAGGGCCGGAGCCCGATGCAGGGCTAAGCCCGATGCGATAAATGCAGGGCCGAAGCCCAATGCAATAAATGCGGGGCCGGAGCCCGATGTGGGGCCGAAACCCGATGCGGTAAATGTAGGGCCGAAGCCCGATGCAGGGCTGAAACCCGATGTGGGGCCGAAGCCCGATGCAATAAATGCGGGGTTGATAGGAAAATGCAAGAAATGCGGAAGCAAAGGTCAATATTGAGGAATAGGGCAAGGCGCTGCAATGCGGTGACGCTGATTTGCTTGCGGTCTTGCTTTGTGGAGCAGGGATGGGGACTTAGTGTTGAAATCCCAAGGAGCTGGATGGATGGAAGACGTTTGTTGTCTCAATTGTGATCGATCGGTATTCAGGCTGTCTTCTTGTGTAGAATTTCCTACAATGGGAAAAGAAAATAATGAAGGAGCAAACTATATTCGCGATTTCAGCGTAAGGGCGTAGGGGATTGAACTAGCCTGGTAGGCGTCGTGCGAGCGCACTGAGAGACATGCACAAGGTGTGTCGAGGATGCGTGCATGGGCAAGGTAGGGGTGTGCTCGCACGACGCGGAAAGGGCACACTCAGTTGTGCTGATGGAAGCACTTGTAGCATGGAGGGACGTGTGCTCAACCATGCAATGACATAATCGATTGCGCGGGATCAATGGGGAGTTAGTATTGCTTGGATAATTAGCCCTTGAGCTACTGATCGTCTCGCCATGGAGGAAGGGTGAAGACCACGAGAGGTCCACCTGCAAAGGCAGTCACAACTTTGTCTACCGTGTGGTAGTATTTAATTGTCGTGTAAAACAGTAAATGGATAGGATGAATGCAATGCATGAGTTTTCAAAAGCTAATGTTGTCGTTCACATTAACTCGAAAGGTTCAAAGTACAATGCAAATTTTGTAAAATAGAGCCTTAAGCAGATTTGCCACCACACTCGGGGTTTGAGCAAGCGCGGCCTCGGAGAGCAACGGGTTTGAGCCTTGCGGAGACATCTATCCTAGAGTGCATGTGTGGACCTTCATGAGGCCCTTTCCTAGACCTCTCCAGGGCGGCGTTCGCTCAAACGAGCTCCTGATCGTACCTCTGTAGCTTGTCGCGGGTTTGGGAGAGCTCCCTCCAAGTTGTGGTTGGCCGGCGAGTTCCTCATCTCCCAGCAACCTCTCGGTAATCGAACCTAGTGTTGGTGAGGTCGATCATGCTGTCCATAGTATACGCCATCCGCGTTTCGTGGCCGGTCGATGAGGTCCTTGCGTGCTGGTGGACTCTGTCGAGGCACAAGTAGGAGGCCGAACAAAGCGTCCCTTACCAAGACGACAAGAAAATATTCTTAGGACTTGTCAATGTGAACAACATCCTAGCGTGTTTCGAAAACGGCATGATGCATATGTGCAAAGAAAAGTAAATGCCCACGGCTTAGTGTACGTACCCGAATGTGGACTCTCGTCGGGGCCCGCATCGCGCGCTTTTGGATCGCGCGGCTTGGTCGGAACGTCCACCTTCCCGCGGGGACGCGCGTCGGACACGCGTGAGAGAAGGAGTTGCCACTTATCATTTTACGACCCGAAGGTCGAGGGCGGATAAGTTACCCGGGTCTAGGGGTATGGAACACCTAGTTGTTGTTAAGGCATTGGTCTGTACGGAACCGGAAAGTCCGTGTTCGGGGGTTCATGTTACGTGCGGGCCTATATCCCGCACGCCCTTTCGGTACTCTGGTTTGCTAGGCTTGCATGTTTTATTATTTACCGCGTGGATTAAGTTGCGCTCAGCTCGCACGTTTTGACACCGTAAACTCGATGAATTAAACGATGTCGGTTGAGAAGCCAAGAGAGAAGTAAATCTGTGTGTCAGGGAATTGGTTCACAATCTTGCGTTACAATTCATCGAACCATGGAGGTTGAATCCCTGCGTGAACCAAAACCGCGAGATCTTGGATTTACTTGTGTCTGGGCAAGCATTAGACCGATTCAATTAATTCGACTCTTGGACCGTTCGCTCACCGACTGGAATTCTTACAGAATAAATGTACAAAATAAAATCCTTACAATGCTCTCGAAAACAATAAATACAAATTACAAAAGGGTCGAATTCCAGTCGTTTTGCGTTCGGTTATTATTCCACTCTAACTCACCGTGAGTTTAGGGAAAAGACCGAAGAACTGAAATTCAATGGACGCTCTTACTAAATAGGGCGTTGGACCCTGTGAGTGTTGATTAGGGTGTTGAACCCTGTGCTCGATGATTAGGGCGTTGAACCCTAATATTATTCGGCCTAGGGATCAGGCTCGACCCGCATGGCAAACAGGTGCGGAAAGATAACACGCAACATGTTAATAACAGACAAAGTGTTTGTTATTGTCGTGTTTACGTGAATTAACAGATTATTAACCCAAGGGTGTTTTTGCAAGCAAATGCCATATGCTAAACAATCAAACATATGCCAATGTTTCAGCATTCGGCTTTGTTTTGAGAACTTGACAAAGAGAGTCAAATCTCAGGTGTGTGAATCGCTTTTACAGTTGTTCTGTATTGTGACACTGAATTACCACTGAATTAACCAAACTCGTGTTTTGACTCTAGATTTGGAATCTAGAATTCCTCCTAACCATTATCTAGTGTTTGGTTAGGTCGAGTGAAAGGTTAATCAGCATTTCACAGGTTTTCTGACAAGGATCAACTGTTCTAGTTACCCGAGTCTATGTTAGGATAACAGAAACTCATCAGTTAGATAAGAAAAGGCTATGCAGATGAACCTGCACCTGAACAGGTAGCCCGTTCTTATCCCGTACTGTAGTGTTTCTGTTATGCTAACCCTAAGGATGTCGCTGGATTGTGAAAAGACAATTTTGCCCTCTATTTGAAAATTGTTTTCAGAAAAGGGAAAAGATCGCAGTGCGGGCCACCTCGGCCTGTAGCCGGTGTCGACCGATTCCCTGGATCATCCAGGGTTGTGCAAGAACCCAAAAAAGCAAAAGAACCGGTCGATCTGCCCGGAAGTGATCTAGAAAGATCTTCTGTATCTTGACCTGAGTTACCTAGAATCAGGTAAAAACTCAAGTTGAGACACAGAAGCCCTTTCCAGACGTCCATGCTACATCGGACCGCGCGTTTCGGGTTTTGAAATTGATAAGTTTGAAAAGGGCACCAACGTCCTTTGACGACTCGTCGACGCGAGTTATCAATTAATGTCCAATTCGGGTAAACTTTATCAGTGTGAAGTGAGTTTAATCGTGTGAGCGTCCCGATTAACCAGTTTGTGGCATTAATGCTTAAGGGTTGTGCCGAATGCATTAATTGTGAAAACGATTCGCGACTCGACGACCAAGACGATTCCATAAGGATCGAGGATAATTTGGTCTAATGACCGAAACTATCCTCATAACCAAATGGACCCGAATGAGTCATCGATACTCGAATCCATGCATGCTTCGTTTGAAAAAGTCTTTACATGATATTTTAATGGGAATCGTAAAGACATTGAAGTAAAACTTCACATCATCCGATCAACAAATTAAACTTGAGATAAGGAACTCATTCTTGACCCAAGGAAGGCCAAGAAGCCTTCGGCTTCATCTTGTGAAGGGTGGCCGAAGGTTCTCATGGCTCTATCCGAGTCACGAATGATTTCCTAATCGTGGTTTAATTATTTCTCGCATGCTCAAACATCAACCGTGATAAATAGCACTCCTTTTTAACAAAAGCCGGCGTTATCACGATTTGTTTAGCTCATTTAAACATACAAACATTCACAAACGTGTTAACTAAGGAAAAGGATAAAATAACACCGGCTTCATGCATGCAATAATGATAAACAAACTCGGAAATTAACTTGAATAGGCTAAGGAGACCGATCTTAACCCGAAAAGAGCAATTTAAATCTCAACCCTCTCCTTTAGAGAATTGGCCGAGACTTAATGTGCCATAATAGGGTCGGGATAGTCTTCTTTATGATGATCCAAGCCCCTTTCCGACATGGTAGCAAGTCCTAAGATAGTGTACGTGTATAATATAACATAAAATTGCATAAAAATTAAATCTTGTGAATGAAACATGCATGAAAACACCATAATACTCCATAGCCATGCAAAAATATAAAAAGTCCTAACTCCTCTAAGTCGAAAGTGTTTTACCTAGCCTCGGAATACGAGGAAAGAGTCGGGGAAGTGTTTGAGAGTCGGGTGACTCGGTGGAACCCTTAAAAGGGTATTCGGGTGTGCAAGGGTGGACGGGCACGGGCGTGGCGCGGGTGACGGGCGGCGGCGTGCTGACGATGGGCGCGGGTGGCGCTGGTGACGCTCGGTGACGGACGTTGGTGACGCCCGAGGGTTGCGCTCGGTGACGGGCGCGGGCGCTGGCTGCGCTCGGTGACGCCTGGCTGCGCTCGGTGACGCCTGGCTGCGGATGCTGGCTGCGCTCGGTGACGCCTGGCTGCACTCGGTGACGCCTGGTGACGGGCACTGTTCACCCGAGAGCTCCAACTTCACCCGAAATGATCCAAAATGATAAGCAAACGACTCCAAACTAAAAAACTGGGTTCAGAAATGGAATCCTTGGGTTCGAAACATGTCGTCTATGAAGTTTGAAGAATTTTGGATATAAGTCGGAATAGTGCCCGCTATGGATCCCGACCTAAACTCCCAAGCTATTTGGCTTGATTCTTGATTTTCATGAAGTTCTTTTCTTGCTGCTGGTTCCTAAGGAGTTGAGAGCATTTTCTAGAGGGAGAAACTAGCAAGATGAGGTGTGCTTCATGAATCATTAGCTTAATCACAAATAGGCAATATATATGTGAAGCTAATGAGCAATTAAGCAAAACAAAGCACCATTAAGGGCCTCATTAATGAAGGTCGGTTGCCCTAATGGAGATGAGGATGAATGTCATCCAAGTATCTTGATGAGGAAGAGCCAAGAAGCATTAATGGAGGTGGAGTTAATGGCTTGAGTGTTGACTTGGAAGACCAAAGATATTTTGGGCTAGGTGAGGGCAAGAGAGGAAAGGGGAAAAGGCCGAAAAGTTTGGGGCAAAGGGCGGTTGTCCTTGGGCAGCCCGTGGGTCCCACGGCTTGTGAGGAGAAACCGGGAAAAGACTCGGGTCTCGATTGGTCGCGTATTCGAAGTTCGTGGTTCGAATTGAACGTCGAATTGACGGTATACGCGTGAAAACGGAGTTAATGAGCCCAAGATTGACATTTTCTATTGAGAAATGTCCCGGATGTGTGTGGGGCTCGGGAGCCGATTTTGCCCATTGCAAGTGATCGGGGCTAAGTTGTCCGCTTCTGACAGCATATCCCGTGTCTGCATCTCATGTTGGTCATTTTGGCATAAGTTGTCAAACCACGTGAACAATCATCCCTTAAGCCGGTAATGCTAACGTGGGGCCGGAGACGTCCTAGGAGGCCGAGACTGGTTTTCTCAAGGTGACTTCTGAGTTGCTTGGGCACTCCGGAGATTACTGTAATCTCTGTTTGTCAAGATTAGACCTCCAAGGACTTGAAGAGTGTATCTGAGACCTCTAAAGCACTGTTTGAGAGATCTAGATGAGTTGTGTGAATTATTCCGACGACTCCACATTGAGCCTTGAGAAGGCTAGCATTGTGTAACGTAAGCATTCGGCGTCAAATTTCCCCAAAGAGGACCTCCGGATATGGATTTCCACTGAAAATGGTCATTTCCGCTCTTCAGAGGTTACTCGGGAAACCGCGAAGGGTTTTGCTGTCTGTTTTGCCCAATTGTGAATGTCTGCTAGAGTTTTCTGGGCAATGCTGTATGAACTTCGTTTGCCGTAATTCCATCAGACCCTTCTCCGGCTATGCTCTTCTGAAGAGGGGTATGCTTGTTTTGTCGTTCGGAAGTCATTTGAAGTGTCTGTGTGACTTCCAAAAGACAATCTGAAGCGTTGTTCCTACTCTGTGTGCTGATGGGGCATGGCCGCGTCTGATATTTGGAATTAACTTTTCTCCAGGAAACCGGCATTTTTGGACTTCCACTGAAAAGTTGTCTGTATACAGAAAGTTGTTATGTATAGAACAGATGATTTGCAAAATGCCTTTGGGGATACTTTTCATCTATTTGGCACTGGTGTGGATTTTTGGAGTCCAATATTCACTATCTTCCGATGACCGAGCGAACTATCGGAAAATAGTGCCGTCCGTGTAATACACTGAAAACGCCGGTTTTGGACATTGTTGAGTTCTTTGGTCGCTCTGTTCCCCTTTGGTGACCCCTAGAGTCCTTCTGTCATGTCCATGGGCCATTTGCTCAATTTTGCCAACTTGAGGATGAATAGTGATTTGTTGCTCTGCCGAGCCGTTTTCTGTATTCTGCTCAAGTCGTGGCTTGGGTCATTGCTAATATCATTGTTTGGAATGGTGAGCCAAAATGGGGTGCTGACAGCTTGCCCCTCTTTGACTGCTTGCTCGAGTAGAGGATGCAATCAAAGATTTCAAAAGCACCCCAGTTTGATAGCAATGATCAAAATGGGATTTCCTATATGGCCCTCTCCTTTTTGTTTTGGATATGTAGGATGTTGTACCTAATAAGAGGGAATATGGTGAAATGTGCACAATAACATGTAGAGTTCGGAACAAAACTGAAACAGGCAATTAAAGTCGGGACTGACCCGACGGGGACTGACCCCAATGCAAGAAAAGTAATCGGGACTGACCCGAAGGGGTTTGCAATATGCACGAAAAGTAATCGGGACTGACCCGAAGGGGTTTGCAATATGCACGAAAAGTAATCGGGACTGACCCGAAGGGGACTGACCCCAATGCAGGAAAAGTAGTCGGGACTGACCCGAAGGGGACTGACCCCAATGCAGGAAAAGTAGTCGGGACTGACCCGAAGGGGACTGACCCCAATGCAGGAAAAGTAGTCGGGACTGACCCGAAGGGGACTGACCCCAATGCAGGAAAAGTAGTCGGGACTGACCCGAAGGGTTTGCAATATGCACGGGGCGCATACCGAATGAACTGCATGGTTCAAAGGCGCCTACCCGGTGGACTTGCGATGTGCACTGCAATCCTGAGAGGGTGCACGCTAATGAAAATGCATTGCGGAAATAAATGTGCACTGCGGTCCTGAGAGGGTGCACGCTAATGAAAATGCATTGCGGAAATAAATGTGCACTGCGGTCCTGAGAGGGTGCACGCTAATGAAAGTGCATTGCGGAAATAAATGTGCACTGCGGTCCTGAGAGGGTGCACGCTAATGAAAGTGCATTGCGGAAATAAATGTGCACTGCAGTCCTGAGAGGGTGCACGCTAATGAAAGTGCATTGCGGAAATAAATGTGCACTGCAGTCCTGAGAGGGTGCACGCTAATGAAAATGCATTGCAGAAATAAATGTGCACTGCGGTCCTGAGAGGGTGCACGCTAATGAAAGTGCATTGCGGAAATAAATGTGCACTGCAGTCCTGAGAGGGTGCACGCTAATGAAAGTGCATTGCGGAAATAAATGTGTGAGAAGTAAATGCAAACACTGGGGAGTGGTGTGAGGTGTGGAAGGAATCATTGTGTTCCTTCCCTCGTTGATTTCGTCCATGTTGCAATCGATGTGGTGGCAAAATGCTTCGTTATTTGCCAACTGATTGCGATGCAACTGAGTGCTTGGAGTGCTGCTCTGAAGATTCTCCTCTTGGGTTGAGATTGTCATCCGTCACATGAAGTAGAGATGAATCGATCTTGGTGAGATATCTTCCAAGGAGCGTTGATTTGTCGGAGGCAAGCGTTGATGCTGGGACGAAGTCATTTCACTGAAGCCTTACCTCTGTGGCAGTGATGTGTTTGATCTGCCGAAAGCCGGGCTCGCCGCTAGGCGGTTACCTATTGGGCTGCCGGAAACCGACTCTGCTGCTGAGGAATGATTGTGCTTTGTCGGAGGCCAGCTCTGCTGCTTGGGCGGTCATGCTTTGACCTGCAAGAAGTTCGCCAAAAGTCGGCGTCTTGTATTGCGAGACTCGAGCTCTAAGACAGAGCGCCTACGTATCCCGTGGAACTAAGAATCAGAGTCTGTCGTAGTTCATGCTGTTTGCAGTACCTGTGATCCTGACATTACTAGTAAATCATGTTAGAAATACTAACAAGTAATGGACACAGGTAAGCATGAAAATGTTGTTGCGACACGCAGATCTTCAGTTTTGGGTCACCTAAACAACCCATGAAGATTTTTGCTTTGACAGTATAAGTAGGTCCCGTTCTCGGAGGCCTAGATGCGAGGCCTCCAGGGGCTCCCGTTAGCTATGTATTGGGCATATCGAGACTTCCCCGACGATGCCCTAGCAATTCTATCGTTTGTTCGACGCGCCCGTCGGCTTTGAACCCTTCTCAATAGGGTACAGTAGGGCGCTGCATTTGCAACCCGCTTGGGGATTTCTATTCAGATTTGGTCAGACTCGGTCTGACTATTTCCAAAACGTTGTGACTAGACTCTTGGAGAGGAATGTCTGGGATTTTGGCTCTGTGATAGCCTGTTGAAGGGTGGCTGTGACCCATTCGGAGTTATGCAAAGACAAAGTGAAAAGAGAAAGCTTGGGAAGCATGTTGCCCGCAGGCTAAAAGGATACACGGGTTCACGCCTGCAATGAGATGTACCCCCATTTTTCTTTGTCCTTCTGTTGTGTAGGTTGCACTGAACTGCTTGGACGGCATATTCAGTTACCCACTGTGCTTGAGGAAGGTTCCCTCTTGGACGGTTGAGTGGTATTGGAGAGCCGATCGGGGATCGTGTTGGAATAGATAAACTGGCCACTTCCCTTGGGGATCTCTTGTCCACACGATGTGTGAGAGACTAGGGGCAATTTTATTTATCTCTCGTTTTGCTCTCCTTTTGCTACGGTCACCCACCTCGGGGCCGCACCTCTCAACCTAAAGGGGAAGAGCTCTCCTTTTGCCACGACCGCCCCAAAGGGTTTTCGGTCGTGCCTCTCTTTTACCCTAGCTTTTGCCTAGGTCGCCCCAAAAAGGGGTTTTCGACCTAGCGGGCTCGATTCTTTTATCTCTCGAGTTTGCAAGGGCGAAGGGTTCGAAGGATTCAACCTCCAAATGCATTGTTTTCTGTCTCCGTCGAGGAGTTGTGTCTGCTGCTCCCCTTTTGTCAGGGTTTGTTGATTTCTCAGGATTAGCGGCGTCGGAGTTTTAAATCTCGGTGGTGCCTTGTTTTGTTCATTGGCAGGTTTTTCCTGCATCTTTTCTCTCTCTCTTCATTGGCGGGTTTTTCCCGCTTCTTTTCGCTCTGTTTTTTTTTCCTTGCAGCTGGGGTTTGTTTTGTGCCCCGTGTCTTTGTTTGAAACTCCTCGACTTTGTATCGCCGAGGCCACTTTGGTGTGCTTCGCCTCGTGGAGACTTGTTGTGTGTTGCTAGCCCTATTTTGTGAGGACCGGCTTTCTTGGAAGTTTGACTCCCGTGCACTCGAAAGTTGAACTTCGTGTCATTTTCCCTTGCAATCTCTTCAGGTGAATTCCCCTATTGTCTAGAAGGAAAAAACAAATTTGCCCTAGGGAATCAGTGGCCGGAGTTGTCTTGATGCTTGTTGTGGAGGAGGCCTGGATTTAACTCAAATGACTAGGAGCGTTCCAACGTCACTTGCTGGAGTGACCCACGATGGCGACCTCGGGGCGAACTTCAACCAGGGAGGCCCAGTGTACGTCGCTTGCCGAGGTTGTGTTGGCGCGAACTTCAACCGGGTATGCCCCAGTGTACGTCGCTTGGAAAAGTTGTGCTAGTGCGAACTTCAACCGGGGATGCCCCAGTGTACGTCACTTGGAAATGCTTTTCGTGGGTGGATGATGTCCGAGGTGGTCTCGGTGCAAGCGTTGAACGCGAATGCCCCGGTCTTTTGTCATCGATGTGACTCGTGGTGGGCGGTTTCTGCAACTGTCGCCCCTGGCCGTCTCATGTCGTCAATGTCAACTGAAATCGTTGCGTTGATGGCATAAGGCTCGCTCAGTTGTTTTTGTCTTTAGCTTTGTAGGGGGTATCTCCGTGCCGAGCCCCTTCCCTGTCAAAGTATAAGGGAGAAGGCTCGAGAGGAGTTCTCAGAAAGGCGTGAGCCTGTGCATCATTCTTCGCCTGTGACCGACGTGTCCCTGTAAAAGATGACAAAGAAGATAGTGTGTTAGGCGATTGTGCGGTGGAGTATGCGGTAAGAAATATGGGGTGGACCCATGGGAAAATCCCTTTTGTCTCGCACACGACCCATGGGGTGTCGCGTGTGGATGACATTTGTTTCCGGGAATGTAGTCATCATCACTCTGGAGTGGTTAGACCATGACTGAAGTCACATAAGCATGTTTTCCCTAATTGCGAGTAGGCATGCGCAGCCTTCCTAGGGAAGGCTCGAGAAGCCGAGTCCCACGAGGACAGGTAAGTCGAACAGGTCCAACAGAACCGATAGGGCGTCTTCGAGACTGTCCTAATGCTCCATTGAAGGATTTGTTCATGTCGGGAGCCTATTTGTGGGAATGCATTTGAATGAAAGCAACAGAGAGTTTAAAGAAAACTGCGCGTGTTGCCCCAGTGTTTAGTCGGTGATCACAACGGAGGTGGATGAGATCCATTCTTTGATCGGAGGCATGACCGTGCTGGTCTGCGATGGAGAGTTGGGTCATGCTCTGTTTGTGGAGCTGTCACTTTCTGTCTTTGTAGTGGAAAGATTAGACTTGCTCCTTGAAGTATCGCTTGGATGAATTTGTATCCAAGTCGATTTTGGATTTCAGATGAGCTTGAAAGCAGTAAATGCGAGGCGTCAAAACCTGAAAGCAGTAAATGCGGGGCCGAAGCCCAAAAGCAGTAAATGCTGGGCCGAGGCCCGAAAGCAGTAAATGCAGAACTGAGGTCCGATGCAGTAAATGCATGCTCGATAGGAAAATGCAAGAGATGTAAGAGCAAAGGTCAATGCTGAGGAATAGCGCAAGGCGCTGCAATGCAGTGACGCCGATTTGCTTGCGGTATTGCTCTATGGAGCAGGGATGGGGACTTAGTGTTGAAATCCCAAGGAGCTGGATGGATGGGAGACGTTTGTTGTCTCAATTGTGGTCGCTTAGTATTCAGGTTGTCTTCTTGTTGAGAATTTCCTGCAATGGGAAAAGAAAACAATGAAGGAGCATGAACCGTTCAGCATTTCAATGCAAGTGTGTAGGGAAGCGAACTGGCCTGGTAGGTGTCGTGCGAGCACACCGAGAGACATGCATTGATACGTTGAGCAGGCATGTATGAGTTGGTGTGAACATGCTTGGACATGTGTAAGGCGCGCTCGATCGCTGGTAGATGCGCTGGGTCACGCGGAGGGACGTGCGTCCGATCACGCAGTGACACTCTCTGTTAGGAAGAAGTTAGTGTTGGTTAACTTCGCCTAGGAAGGTTGATCGGCCCTCGGGCCACAGTTCGTCTTGCTGTGGAGGAAGGGTGAAGGCCGCGAGTGGCCTGCCCGCGAAAGTGGGCACGACTCGCCTATCGTGCGGGGTGGGTGGCCGGGCTGGACGGCCTCTGGTCATAGCACATCTCGCTATGGAGAAGTGAAGACCGCGGGTGGTCTACCCGCGAAGGTTGGCACGACTCGCCTGTCGTGCGGGGTGGGTGGCCGGGATGGACGGCCTCTGGTCATAGCACGCCTCGCCATGGAGAGGTGAAAACCGTGGGTGGTCTACCCGCGAAGGTTAGCACAACTCGCCTGTCGTGCGGGACATGGTAGTCGCTGTGCAAACATTGGATGCTGGCAATGTATGAGTTTTCAAAAGCTAATGCCGTTGCATTGATTTGATTCAAGTTCCCAGATTTACGAAGATGGTTCATTTGAAAAAGGGAACTTAAGCAATAAACCAATGCAATGTCCTAGTTTATTTGAAAACATGCATGCAGGTGCAGAAAGAATAAATTATAATTGTATCTGTTACAATGTACATCGCTCATTATAGAAAAACAACAAAAGGCCCGCCTAAAAGAAAAACTACGAGCCGACTCAAAGACTCAACTTTTGGGTCGGTAGGCGGCGTGAAGGTTACTTTTGGTCCAGCATGACGATCCCTGTTTATGCATGGTTTCAGTGCTCTACTGGGAAAACCACTAACTAGGGATGGGGGCCCTCGATTCAAGGGTGTCAATTCCTTGAAATCGAGCGAGGATCTTTGGGGGCCGGTTCGGTGGCGGAGCCGACTAGATCCGTTCCCTTACTCGGAACCTCTGACTAACCTAGCTTCCTAAATTGGCGCCCGTGGGATTTCAGGCGAGGTACCTAAATCCACTAGTATGATGCAATGCAAGTGCGGAAAGTAAAGGTGCATAAAGTAGATAAGCGGAAAATTGCAGAAAGCGGTAAATGAACATGCAAGCAAACAAACGGGATCGAGCCTAAACCCACTAAGTATATCCCCAGCGGAGTCGCCAAGCTGTACGTACCCGAATGTGGACTCTCGTCGGGGCCCGCATCGCGCGCTTTTGGATCGTGCGGCTTGGTCGGAACGTCCACCTTCCCGCGGGGACGCGCGTCGGACACGCGTGAGAGAAGGAGTCGCCACTTATCATTTTACGACCCGAAGGTCGAGGGCGGATAAGTTACCCGGGTCTAGGGGTTTGGAACACCTAGTTGTTGTTAAGGCATTGGTCTGTACGGAACCGGAAAGTCCGTGTTCGGGGGTTCATGTTACGTGCGGGCCTATATCCCGCACGCCCTTTCGGTACTCTGGTTTGCTAGGCTTGCATGTTTTATTATTTACCGCGTGGATTAAGTTGCGCTCAGCTCGCACGTTTTGACACCGTAAACTCGATGAATTAAACGATGTCGGTTGAGAAGCCAAGAGAGAAGTAAATCTGTGTGTCAGGGAATTGGTTCACAATCTTGCGTTACAATTCATCGAACCATGGAGGTTGAATCCCTGCGTGAACCAAAACCGCGAGATCTTGGATTTACTTGTGTCTGGGCAAGCATTAGACCGATTCGATTAATTCGACTCTTGGACCGTTCGCTCACCGACTGGAATTCTTACAGAATAAATGTACAAAATAAAATCCTTACAATGCTCTCGAAAACAATAAATACAAATTACAAAAGGGTCGAATTCCAGTCGTTTTGCGTTCGGTTATTATTCCACTCTAACTCACCGTGAGTTTAGGGAAAAGACCGAAGAACTGAAATTCAATGGACGCTCTTACTGAATAGGGCGTTGGACCCTGTGAGTGTTGATTAGGGTGTTGAACCCTGTGCTCGATGATTAGGGCGTTGAACCCTAATATTATTCGGCCTAGGGATCAGGCTCGACCCGCATGGCAAACAGGTGCGGAAAGATAACACGCAACATGTTAATAACAGACAAAGTGTTTGTTATTGTCGTGTTTACGTGAATTAACAGATTATTAACCCAAGGGTGTTTTTGCAAGCAAATGCCATATGCTAAACAATCAAACATATGCCAATGTTTCAGCATTCGGCTTTGTTTTGAGAACTTGACAAAGAGAGTCAAATCTCAGGTGTGTGAATCGCTTTTACAGTTGTTCTGTATTGTGACACTGAATTACCACTGAATTAACCAAACTCGTGTTTTGACTCTAGATTTGGAATCTAGAATTCCTCCTAACCATTATCTAGTGTTTGGTTAGGTCGAGTGAAAGGTTAATCAGCATTTCACAGGTTTTCTGACAAGGATCAACTGTTTTAGTTACCCGAGTCTATGTTAGGATAACAGAAACTCATCAGTTAGATAAGAAAAGGCTATGCAGATGAACCTGCACCTGAACAGGTAGCCCGTTCTTATCCCGTACTGTAGTGTTTCTGTTATGCTAACCCTAAGGATGTCGCTGGATTGTGAAAAGACAATTTTGCCCTCTATTTGAAAATTGTTTTCAGAAAAGGGAAAAGATCGCAGCGCGGGCCACCTCGGCCTGTAGCCGGTGTCGACCGATTCCCTGGATCATCCAGGGTTGTGCAAGAACCCAAAAAAGCCAAAGAACCGGTCGATCTGCCCGGAAGTGATCTAGAAAGATCTTCTGTATCTTGACCTGAGTTACCTAGAATCAGGTAAAAACTCAAGTTGAGACACAGAAGCCCTTTCCAGACGTCCATGCTACATCGGACCGCGCGTTTCGGGTTTTGAAATTGATAAGTTTGAAAAGGGCACCAACGTCCTTTGACGACTCGTCGACGCGAGTTATCAATTAATGTCCAATTCGGGTAAACTTTATCAGTGTGAAGTGAGTTTAATCGTGTGAGTGTCCCGATTAACCAGTTTGTGGCATTAATGCTTAAGGGTTGTGCCGAATGCATTAATTGTGAAAACGATTCGCGACTCGACGACCAAGACGATTCCATAAGGATCGAGGATAATTTGGTCTAATGACCGAAACTATCCTCATAACCAAATGGACCCGAATGAGTCATCGATACTCGAATCCATGCATGCTTCGTTTGAAAAAGTCTTTACATGATATTTTAATGGGAATCGTAAAGACATTGAAGTAAAACTTCACATCATCCGATCAACAAATTAAACTTGAGATAAGGAACTCATTCTTGACCCAAGGAAGGCCAAGAAGCCCTCGGCTTCATCTTGTGAAGGGTGGCCGAAGGTTCTCATGGCTCTATCCGAGTCACGAATGATTTCCTAATCGTGGTTTAATTATTTCTCGCATGCTCAAACATCAACCGTGATAAATAGCACTCCTTTTTAACAAAAGCCGGCGTTATCACGATTTGTTTAGCTCATTTAAACATACAAACATTCACAAACGTGTTAACTAAGGAAAAGGATAAAATAACACCGGCTTCATGCATGCAATAATGATAAACAAACTCGGAAATTAACTTGAATAGGCTAAGGAGACCGATCTTAACCCGAAAAGAGCAATTTAAATCTCAACCCTCTCCTTTAGAGAATTGGCCGAGACTTAATGTGCCATAATAGGGTCGGGATAGTCTTCTTTATGATGATCCAAGCCCCTTTCCGACATGGTAGCAAGTCCTAAGATAGTGTACGTGTATAATATAACATAAAATTGCATAAAAATTAAATCTTGTGAATGAAACATGCATGAAAACACCATAATACTCCATAGCCATGCAAAAATATAAAAAGTCCTAACTCCTCTAAGTCGAAAGTGTTTTACCTAGCCTCGGAATACGAGGAAAGAGTCGGGGAAGTGTTTGAGAGTCGGGTGACTCGGTGGAACCCTTAAAAGGGTATTCGGGTGCAAGGATGGACGTGCACGGGCACGGTCGAGCACGGTGACGGGAGCTAGTGGGCACGGACAGGCGCTGGTGGTGGGCGCGGGTGTGCGCGGTGACAGGCGCGGGCGTGCGCGGGTGATGGGCGCGGGCGTGCGCTGATGACGGGCGCGGCGTGCGCTGGTGATGGGCGCGGGTGATGGGCGCGGGCGTGCGCTGGTGACGGGCGCGGGCGTGCGCGGGTGACGCCTGGTGACGATGGGCGCGGCGTGCGCTGGTGACGGGCGCGGGCGTGCGCGGATGACGGGGCGCGGGCGTGCGCTGGTGACGGGCGCGGGCGTGCGCGGATGACGGGCGCGGCGTGCGCTGGTGACGGGCGCGGGCGTGCGCTGGTGACGGGCGCGGGCGTGCGCGGGTGATGGGCGCGGCGTGCGCTGGTGACGGGCGCGGGCGTGCGCGGGTGATGGGCGCGGCGTGCGCTGGTGACGGGCGCGGGCGTGCGCGGGTGACGGGCACGGTTGTGCTGGTGAAGGGCGCGGGTGGCGCTGGATGACGAGCACGGGCGTGCGCGGGTGACGGGCGCGGGTGTGCTGATGATGGGCGCGGGTGGCGCTGGATGACGAGCACGGGCGTGCGCGGGTGACGGGCGCGGGTGTGCTGGCGATGGGCGCGGGTGGCGCTGGTGACGCTCGGTGACGGACGTTGGTGACGCCCGAGGGTTGCGCTCGGTGACGGGCGCGGGCGTTGGCTGCGCTCGGTGACGCCTGGCTGCGCTCGGTGACGCCTGGCTGCGGATGCTGGCTGCGCTCGGTGACGCCTGGTGACGGGCACTGTTCACCCGAGAGCTCCAACTTCACCCGAAATGATCCAAAATGATAAGCAAACGACTCCAAACTAAAAAACTGGGTTCAGAAATGGAATCCTTGGGTTCGAAACATGTCGTCTATGAAGTTTGAAGAATTTTGGATATAAGTCGGAATAGTGCCCGCTATGGATCCCGACCTAAACTCCAAAGCTATTTGGCTTGATTCTTGATTTTCATGAAGTTCTTTTCTTGCTGCTGGTTCCTAAGGAGTTGAGAGCATTTTCTAGAGGGAGAAACTAGCAAGATGAGGTGTGCTTCATGAATCATTAGCTTAATCACAAATAGGCAATATATATGTGAAGCTAATGAGCAATTAAGCAAAACAAAGCACCATTAAGGGCCTCATTAATGAAGGTCGGTTGCCCTAATGGAGATGAGGAAGAATGTCATCCAAGTATCTTGATGAGGAAGAGCCAAGAAGCATTAATGGAGGTGGAGTTAATGGCTTGAGTGTTGACTTGGAAGACCAAAGATATTTTGGGCTAGGTGAGGGCAAGAGAGGAAAGGGGAAAAGGCCGAAAAGTTTGGGGCAAAGGGCGGTTGTCCTTGGGCAGCCCGTGGGTCCCACGGCTTGTGAGGAGAAACCGGGAAAAGACTCGGGTCTCGATTGGTCACGTATTCGAAGTTCGTGGTTCGAATTGAACGTCGAATTGACGGTATACGCGTGAAAACGGAGTTAATGAGCCCAAGATTGACATTTTCTATTGAGAAATGTCCCGGATGTGTGTGGGGCTCGGGAGCCGATTTTGCCCATTGCAAGTGATCGGGGCTAAGTTGTCCGCTTCTGACAGCATATCCCGTGTCTGCATCTCATGTTGGTCATTTTGGCATAAGTTGTCAAACCACGTGAACAATCATCCCTTAAGCCGGTAATGCTAACGTGGGGCCGGAGACGTCCTAGGAGGCCGAGACTGGTTTTCTCAAGGTGACTTCTGAGTTGCTTGGGCACTCCGGAGATTACTGTAATCTCTGTTTGTCAAGATTAGACCTCCAAGGACTTGAAGAGTGTATCTGAGACCTCTAAAGCACTGTTTGAGAGATCTAGATGAGTTGTGTGAATTATTCCGACGACTCCACATTGAGCCTTGAGAAGGCTAGCATTGTGTAACGTAAGCATTCGGCGTCAAATTTCCCCAAAGAGGACCTCCGGATATGGATTTCCACTGAAAATGGTCATTTCCACTCTTCGGAGGTTACTCGGAAAACCGCGAAGGGTTTTGCTGTCTGTTTTGCCCAATTGTGAATGTCTGCTAGAGTTTTCTGGGCAATGCTGTATGAACTTCGTTTGCCGTAATTCCATCAGACCCTTCTCCGGCTATGCTCTTCTGAAGAGGGGTATGCTTGTTTTGTCGTTCGGAAGTCATTTGAAGTGTCTGTGTGACTTCCAAAAGACAATCTGAAGCGTTGTTCCTACTCTGTGTGCTGATGGGGCATGGCCGCGTCTGATATTTGGAATTAACTTTTCTCCAGGAAACCGGCATTTTTGGACTTCCACTGAAAAGTTGTCTGTATACAGAAAGTTGTTCTGTATAGAACAGATGATTTGCAAAATGCCTTTGGGGACACTTTTCATCTATTTGGCACTGGTGTGGATTTTTGGAGTCCAATATTCACTATCTTCCGATGACCGAGCGAACTATCGGAAAATAGTGCCGTCCGTGTAATACACTGAAAACGCCGGTTTTGGACATTGTTGAGTTCTTTGGTCGCTCTGTTCCCCTTTGGTGACCCCTAGAGTCCTTCTGTCATGTCCATGGGCCATTTGCTCAATTTTGCCAACTTGAGGATGAATAGTGATTTCTTGCTCTGCCGAGCCGTTTTCTGTATTCTGCTCAAGTCGTGGCTTGGGTCATTGCTAATATCATTGTTTGGAATGGTGAGCCAAAATGGGGTGCTGACACTTAGTACAAATTACAAGGTACATCGCTCTTGAAATAGAAAAGACTCAAGTGGCACGCAGGCTGACTCGATGGACTATTGTTGGCGTCGGGTTGAAGGCTTGCATGAAGGCATAGCACGATGTATGGTTCGGTGCTACAGGGACCGTGCTATCTATGGATGGGGGCTCCTGACTCAAGGGTGTGAATTCCTTGAAATCGAGCGAGGATCTTTGGGGGCCAGTTCGGTGGCATAGCCGACTCGATCCGTTCCCTTACTCGGAACCTCTGACTAAGTTAGCTTCCTATTTTGGCGCCTGTGGGATTTCGGACAAGGCACCTAAAGCTAGCATGATATGCAATGCTTGCATGAAATAAATGTGCGTAAGTAGATAAGCGGTAAACGACGAAAAGCAGTAAATAAACAAGCAAGCAAGCAAACGGGATTGAGCCCGAACCCTCTAGATGTCCCCAGTGGAGTCGCCAACCTGTGCGCACCCGAATTTCATCTCGTCGGGGCACACATGCGCGAAGCCTGTGCGACGCGACTTGGGAGTGTCCACCTTCCCAGGGACGCACGACGGACACGCGTGAGAAGGAGTCGCCACTTACTGTTTACGACCCGTAGGTCGAGGACCGTTGAGTCGCCCGGGTCTAGGGGTACGGGGTACACCTAAATGCTAAGGCAATGGTCATGCGGAACCGAAAATTCCAAATTCGGAGGTTCTATTACGTGCGGGCCTATATCCCGCACGCCCTTTCGGTACTCTAGTTTGCTAGGCTAGTCGTTTTTGTTTATTTACCGCGTGAGGTTGCACTTGACTCGCCCGTTTTGACACCGTAAGGTCGATGAATTGATTAGGTTGGGCCAAGAATCCGAAAGATGAGTAGGCTTGTGCGTCGAGGAATCGGTTCACTATCTTAGCGTTACAGTTCATCGAACCGTGATGGTCAATTCCCTGCGCGAACCGAAACCGTGAGTATTCGAGCTTACTCATCTCTTGGTAATAATAGACCAACTTGACCGGTTCGGCACTCGGGCCTCTCGCTTGTCGATCAGGGATCCTTACAAATGAATGAATAGATGTACAAATAAGATCCTCACAATGTACACTCGAATAATTACATAATACAACTGAATGAAATAAATGGATCCCGATCGGTTTGCATTGGGCCAATATTCCGCTCCGGCTCACCGTGTGTTTTGAATAACCGATAAACAAATTAAGGCAACGCGGGCTCAAGGAGCCGGGGGTCAGGTCCGATTGAACCGATGGTTTGCAGGAGAACCGATTAGTTCCCACTGTAACCGTTGGACCAATCGAGCTCCCGGGTGATATCTAAACACGTTTCACGCATCCAATCCAAATTGCCTTCCACATAGGCCATATTTGGAGTGTGACGGTGACTCGGGGCTAGATCTCATTCCGCACTTGGGTTGCACGCACTCAGTGAGTTAGGAGGCGTTGGACCTCGTGTTCGATGATTTGGGGCGTTGGACCCCGTGCAACACGTAACCTATGGGCTTGGACCCGAACCGCAACAAATCAGCAAAAGCAAATGGAAAACAGAAGAAAACTGATAAAACTAATGGAAAACAGATAACAACTGACAAACGTTGGTGAATACAAACAAGTTGTGTATTAAGTCGAACGTATGTGATTTAATCAGTTATCAACCGGGGTTGATTTGCAAACAAGGTGTCTAGCCTAGGCAAACATAGATGGTGGGCTAGAATATGGTTCTAAGCCGATTACATGTGTGAATTTGTTTTAGAATCCTTATTCAGTGAGATGACATTGCGATTTCACCGAATTAACCAAACTCGTATCTTGACTCTAGATTGGAATATAATATTTCACCTATCTATTATCTAATGTTTGTTTAAGTCAAGTACATGATTAATCCGGTTCTTCGTCTTTTGCAACTGACATAAAAAGGATCACCATCGAATCTACGATAGGAAGCTAAAAACACCGAAAGTGAACAGAATGGGCCGTACGAATGAAACTCGCACCCGAACGGGTTGCCCTTTTTCGTCCATAGATCGAGGTGTTTCGGTCTCCCTAACGCCTAGAATGTCAGCGAATCACGAAATGATGGTCATGCCCTTTGAACGGTAAAACGTGTAGGGCGTGTATGTGGAAGTTGGGATCGCATGACACGAAGAGGTCCAAAGAGGACTCGGGCACTTAGACATGAGCCTTCTCAAATCGGGCCTTGACTCGAGTTATAGCACATGAGTGCTCCCTAGACACTAATTCTATTCGTGTTATGTGTCTCGATGTTTTGAAATTGTGAATTTTAAAAGGGTAGTCTCACCGTTTAGTGATTCGTCGACACGTTTACGAGTTGATATTCGATTTATCCAATTACTTAGGCCGAGTGGTTTGTTTAGCCGAATGATACGTCCTGTTTCCCGTTTGTGAAGTGGTTTAATGATTGAGACCGCGAACCTCAATTGTTAGGGATCAATGATATGATTGTTCGATATTAACATACCTAACATACGAATTAACATGAAACCAATGATTAAATGAAAATTGTGATTACAATCGATTCCAAGAATCGGTTTTGACCGTTTCGTACATGCGTAAAACGTCAAACATGATAATAACACACATTCTATAAAGCCGATGCCGCCATGATCATGGGTGCGCAAACAAGCACATAATGCAAACGCAAATATCGTATTTAAAGGGAATCGATAAAACGGCGTCGGCTCATGCAACAACAAAATAAAATAAATACGGGAACCGACTGATTTCGGGGCGAAAGAGAGCTCCTTGGACCCATTTAAGTCGTAGAGAAACGTTACCTAGCCTCGGAACACGAGGATAGAGTCATAGAAGTGGCAAAGGGAGTCGGGAGACTCAGCTGGAACGAACAGACCCGAACCGGTGCAGTCGGGTCGACTGGCAGACCAGACTGGCAGACCCGACTGGCAGTCTGGCTTGTCGGGGCTGTACCGTTTGATCGGGATGGAATTTTCGCGCGGGGCCAGTTGCATTGGATTCCCAAGAGACTAAGGATCGCGCCTGTGGTGGTTTCGGAAGGAGATCATGCGTAGGTTTTCTGGAAATCGAAAACAAAGTTGGGTTAGCTAGCAGAAAACAGAACCGACTGGGCGGAACTGACCCGACTGGGCAGGTCAGAAAGAAATGGCTGTCCCGGAGGCTGCCGGTGGTATTTTGCTGCTAGGTCGGCGGCATTGGACTCCTAACTCACTGAGGATTATGCGTGCAGTGGTTTCGGAAGTAGAGCATGTGTAGATTTTCCGGAAATCAAAAACAAAGTCGGGTTAGTAAAAAAAAAAGACAGATCCAGTCGGGACAAACAGACCCGACTGGCACCCGGCAAAGAAAAGGCTCTACAGGAGGCTCCCGGTGGTCTTTTGATTCAAGGTCTGTGGCATTGGACTCCTAACTGAGTGAGGAACACGGTGATGGGTGGCTCGTAGCGAGATTCAACCCGAGTTGACCTGTACGTTTCTGCAAAGTTCGGGTTAGAAAAGACGACCAGAGGAACAAACCTGACTGGCACCCGATGAAGAAACGACTCTACGGGAGGCTCCCGGTGGTCTTTTGGTGCAAGATCGGTGGCATTGGAATCCTATCTGACTGAGGATCATGCCTGCAGTAGTTTCGTGAAGATTAGACTTGTCGATTTTCCTGAGAGATGCAAAGAATACCGGTAAAAACTGGAAAAAAATCTGTGAAGGGAGAAAAGAGAGAAATGGCGGTGGTGCGCGGTTGAGCGGCTCTCGGCATGCCACCACCTTGTCACGGGGGAAAGTGAGGGTCATGAGGAGCCCCTAGGAAATGATGGTACGACTCGCCATAGTGGTGAGGTAGTGGAAATGCCCGGGAAGCCCGGGAAGCCGTGAAAACACCTACGGAACCCGGTTCTGGACAGAGCTGGTTCGGGCTGCTGGGAGCTTCAAATCGCAAAACTAACACCGGAAATGGACTCGGGAGGTCGAATACATGTGGGATATGTAGTTTGTTTGAGACTCGGATGAGTCGGGAAGGAAGAACTCGCCTAGAAACAGGGAAACTCCTTAGGGACCCGAATCTGGATTGGGCTGAAACGGGACCTAGATGACTTCAAATGGCAAAACTAACACCGAAAATGGACTCGGAAGGTCGAATACATGTGGGATATGAAGTTTGGTCAAGTTTGGATCGGGTTGGATGGCGGTCGCCGGAAAACGGTTGAGTTTTCCGGCATTTTCGGCCTTGGACGGGGCTGTGCTTGGGCTGAACGACCAGGGCTGATTGCTGGAGTTTGAGAGGGTTTTGGAGGTTCTCCTAGAGTGAGAAAGCTTGAGAGAGAATGGAAATTGAGTTGTCATTAAAGTGTCTTGCAATTAGGCACTTATAGGATGCCTTAATGAGCCAAATTAGTGAGTTTAAGTGCAATTAGAGGGGGGAGCTTAGGGATTCCGAATTTTGGAGGGAAGATTAGGGTGGGGAAGTTGTCTTGTTGAGTGTGGAGAAAGGAAGAGAAGGGAAAGTTGATGGGAGGTGATGGGGAAGTGATAGGAAGTGATGGGTGTAAGAAGGATTTGAAATGTGTGGAGGGAGGAGCTTCTTGAAGCTTGGAGCCACCGAATTTTGGGTTTTAGCCGCGGCTTGGTGGCTTGGCTTGGCTTAGTTGTGGGACCCATTCAAATAAGAGAAAAGCCGGAAAAAGCTTGAGATTTGATTGAACGCGCGTCCGGTCTCCGATGTCCGATTAATTTATAGATTTGGAATGCTTGAACGAAGAGGATTTGAATGAGCCCAATATTGCTATACGTCGTGTGAACGGACGTTCGGGTGACTCGGCGCCTCGAGAATCGGTTTTGCCCTGTTCGGACATTCGGAGTGGAGTTGAGAGTCTACGGTCCCCGATTGCTCTTTATGCACCTTAATGTTCGTTTCGGTGACCCTTTTGTCTCGTGGGGGATCGTTGGCTCGTCGTCTCCGACCGAAAACCGTTGCCCCGGGAAGACCTAGGGACTTGTGACCGGAGCTTTCTCAGTGTTCCCCGAATGTCTTGAGGCGTTCGGGGATCGCTGTGATCTCTATTTTCTATGGATGTGCCCCGAAGATTCATCGAGAGGCGTTTGCTGCCACTAAAACGTCCCTCGGGGAGCCCTGTAGAGTTCCGAAAGGTCGTCTGAAGCTTGTTCCACGACCCCGGTGGTCCCTGGGTGCTTGTAGGCCCATTTTGGAGTGTCGTTTACTTGTCAGTGGAGCGGGCCCCGGGAGCCCTGCTAGAAAAGGCGTCCGTGAGAGATCGGGGGTATCCCGGCTTAAGCAGGACACCTCCAAAATATGTCCGGATACGTCATTGGTCATTTTGGCACTGAGAGGGATTTTTAGAGTCCCATATTGGGCACCTTTCGGTGATTCGGTGATGAATAGTGCCGTAGTGCCAGCTCCTGTTGCTCTGAGATTTGTCGTCTGTTTGTCTTTCTGATTGCTCTTCCCTGTCTTCTCGTTAGACCGTTTTTCTCTCCCGTATTTCATGATTTCATGTCCGCATATTCGCCTCTGATCGTCGGGTGATGAATAGTAACTCGGGCTTCGATCGGAGGTTCTCATGTAGGGAGCCGGTGGGCCAAAATGGGGTGCTGACAGTGAGGACTTTATTTGTACATTCACTCATTCATTTGTAAGGATCCCCAATCAGCGAGCGAGAGGTTCGAGTGTCGAACCGGTCAAGTCGGTCTATTGTTACCAAGAGATGAGTAAGCTCGAATACTCGCGGTTTCGGTTCGCGCAGGGAATCGACCATCACGGTTCTATGAACTGTAACGCTAAGATAGTGAACCAATTCCTCGACACGCAAGCTTACTCATCTTCCGAATTCTTGGCCCAACTTGATCAATTCATCAATTTTACGATGTCAAAACGGGCGAGTCAAGTGCAACCCTAAATCACGCGGTAAATAAACAAAACAGCAAGCCTAGCAAACTAGAGTACCGAAAGGGCGTGCGGGATATAGGCCCGCACGTAATAGAACCCCCGAATTCGGAATTTCTGGTTCCGTATGACAATTGCCTTAGCATTTAGGTGTACCTCGTACCCCTAGACCCGGGCAACTCAACGGCCCTCGACCTACGGGTCGTAAACAGTAAGTGGCGACTCCTTCTCACGCGTGTCCGTCGCCCGTCCCCGGGAAGGTGGACACTCCCAAGCCGCGTCGCACAGGCTTCACGCATGCGTGCGCCGACGAGATGAAATTCGGGTGTGCACAATATCGCCCTTTCCGTACGAGTCGACTCGTCTTCTTGTCCTAGCATGCACCCTAGGGATTGCTGACGTACCGTGAGGTATAGAATGAGGGGTCGATTCGGTGCGGGTGGTATCAATATCGGCGGCTGAATTAGGTAGGCCTTGATAGTGTCGAAGGCCTTCTGACACTCGCGGTCCCACTCCATCGCTGCATTCTTACGGAGCAAGCGGAAGAGTGGTTGACACTTATCCGTCAGGTTTGCAATGAAACGCGCAATGTAATTCAGGCGTCCCAAGAAGCCGCGTACCTCCCGAACCGTTGATAGCGGGGGAAGCTCTTTGATCGCCTTGACTTTGTCTGGATCCACTTCGATGCCGCGCTCACTGACCACGAACCCTAGCAGCTTTCCTGATCGGGCACCAAACGTGCATTTTGCCTGATTAAGCCGGAGCTTGTATTCTCTCAAGCGGTTGAAAAGGCGCTTCTGGTTGACAAGGTGGTCTTCTCCCTCTTTGGACTTGGCGATCATGTCATCGACGTATACCTCGACTTCTTTATGCATCATGTCGTGGAATAGTGTGATCATAGCCCTCTGATAAGTTGCCCCTGCGTTCTTGAGGCCGAAAGGCATAACGCGGTAGCAAAAGGCATAATCCGGATTTGATTGTATCCGGAGAAGCCGTCCATGAAAGAGAATCGAGCGTGGCGTGCCGTATTATCGACCAGGACGTCGATGTGTGGCAAGGGAAAATTATCCTTAGGGCTAGCTTTGTTGAGGTCTCGGTAGTCGATGCAGACTCAGACCCTTCCATCCTTCTTTTCCACCGGCACAATGTTCGCTACGCGGGGTCAAGCGTTGTCCCAATTTTCAAGGTGCGGGGTTCTTCTTCAGTGCCCACGTTGATCTCCTCTATCGGCTCGACCGAGGTGATTTGATGATCCTCGAGGAGACGCAAACTCTCTTCTGTCTCGGGCACTTGACTGTCCTCGGGAAGCCCTTCCCCAATGTATACGGGCTGGGGCTCACCGAGGTGCTCTTAGAATGGGTTCGAATCAAGGTGTCGAGGATTTGGATTCGAGTGGAGCCTGGAAATTCGAGAGAATTGTCTTAGAAAATTTATAGTGCTGCGAAATAGAGAATAGGAAAAGGAAATGAAACGCATGGGAATTCAAAACAATGCGTGAGAGATTTCATTGATAATGTGAACACGAAGCCATAATAGAAACCCCTCTCCCGTCGTGTGGCGCATGGCTATGCCGACACGCGGGGAACATCTTATACATAGATAAGCCTTACACATCGACAATCACAGCCGGGTAGCGCGGGACTGAGGTCCAGTTGTCTAGCTCCTCGTTTTCCTGCACCAAGCGGATGTGAACCCTTGAAGGAATCTCCTCGGTGACAGCGTACACGGCTGACGGAGCGGCAGGAGTGTCGTCGGAGTCTGAGGAAGGGCCGTTAAGGGTGCCCTCGATGGTGTGTGAAGGCCCGGGGAAGAAGTACGATAGCGGGGGGACTGGAGTGCTCCTGTTGAGCCTCCCATAGTGTGCGGCGAGGCGGTGAAGATGGTTGCCCCTGCAGGCCTCGATGATTTCATGATAGGAAGGGCGAAAGCCGAGTCCCCTCCTGTGCTTGTACTCTTCGACTTCAATAGGGCGGCTGATCCCTTGTCCGCGCGCCCCGAGGCCGGTGCTGGGAATGTAATTGTTGCGTAGGAGAACCTTTCCTATCATGCGGTCGGCACGGGGCGGTCCACTCTCTCCGTAGTCCCGGATGACGGAGATGGTTTCAAATGAGTAGAATGGGAGGTTTTCATCGTCCCCGACACTAATATAGAGCACCGCCGTCTCCTTGTAGATGGTGTAGTCCTCCTCTCCTTTCACCGTAATGAGCTTCTCTTCGACGATGAACTTCAGCCTTTGGTGCAGAGAAGAGGGGACGGCGCTGGCCGAGTGGATCCAGGGCCTCCCGAGCAACAGGCTGAACGCATTCGGGATGTCGAGCACCTGGAACGTGATGCTGAACGAGCACGGGCCAACATCTATGAGGAGGTCGATCTCCCCGTTCACCTCCCTGCGTGAGCCGTCGAAGGCGGGCGGACTCGGTTGAGGTCCACGTTCATCTGTTTCAGGGTGGTCACCGGGCAAACGTTGAGAGCGGACCCAGTGTCAATCATTACCCGGCCAATGATGTAGTTGTTGCACTTGCAGACAATGTGCAACGCCCGCGAATGTGACCAACCTTCGGACGGGAGCTCGTCGTTCGAGAACGAGATGGTGTTGGAGAAGATGGACCCGACAGTCTCCTCTATCCTGTTCGGGGGCGTCCCTTTGGGAACTTGTGCAGCCGTCAAGACCAGTAGGAGGGCTTCCCGGTGAGGTTCCGAGCCGAGGAGGAGGGCAAGTAATGAGACGTGGGCCGGGGATTTGGCCATTTGCTCGACCACTTTATACTCGCTCGCCTTCACGATCTTCATGAATGCTTCGGCTTCCTCCTCGGTCACCTTCTTAGACGGAAAAGGCGAGCTTTTCGGGCGCCTTCCCTTTGTCCTTGGCTGCCGGGTTCTCGTACACCCGCCCCGAACGTGTCATACCCATGGCACTAAATTGCTGCTCGACACTCCTGACACTTCCTTCATAGGTCCAGGGGACCTTGCTGTCGGCGTACGGTTCCCGAGCGAGGATGTCTATGACGAACGGGGCAGGCGAGGCCACGTTTCCCATGAATCCTATTGTGGGTTCCTCAGGAGTGTAGTCGATCACGAAGGGAAGGGGGCTATCTTGCGTGCCTTCGTCCCCCCCTGAGGCGCTTATGGAGATCATGTTGATGGAAGGCCCCGGATTTGGCCTATGGTCCGGGAGGGGATTGTCCTGCACATTCGGGGGCCTGACGGCGTTGAAGGTGAGCCTGTTGCTGTCGATCCTCCTTTGGATCTCGTCTCGCAACCTCTAACAATTATCGAGAGTGTGCCCTGGGGCGCCTTGATGATATTCGCAGCGTTTAGATTGATCCTGAACGGACGGGTCAAAATTTGGGCCTGGAGATATCGGTCGAATCTGATCACCCGCAAGGAGCTGTCGATATATATGAGAGAGGGGAGCAGGTAGTGGTGTGTATTGTTTGTGGGGTCAGCTCTGCTTGCCGCCGGCCTGCGGACCCTGCGCAGCAGGGTTCTGTTGCGCCGGTGGAGGAGCTCTTGACACCGGGGGCCTAGGTTGCGGGGGCTGAACCGACGCGGGTGCATAGTGGTCGTACGGTTGTGAGGTCATCGGCGGCGAGATCGGCAGGGCCGAGTAGTAAATCGACTGAGGCTGGTGCTGTGGGGGCGGAGGGAAGTAGGTAGGAGCGGTGGTCGGTGTGGTCGTGAGATTCACCGAATATTGTTGGGACGCCTGATGTGCCGTATTGACGGCGTTCACTGAAACTTCCTTCCCTCTCCTTTCGCCGGAAGACGACGACGTGGTGGGGACCTTCTTCAATGGCTCCTCTCCTCTACTGGTGGGGCCCTCCATCCTTTCGAGCTTGATCCCCAAATCAAGCTTTTTCTCGGCCTCGATGAGGTCGGAGAACGATGAAGTGTGGGCCAACAGGTGTGAATAGTACACTCCCCTCAGTGTGGAGTGAAACAACTGGATTTGTTGCGCTTCATTGATCGGAGGGATGTGCTTCGCTGCTTGCGCACGCCACTTAGTGGCGTATTCCTCAAACCTTTGGCCCTGCACCATTTCTTTCGTGCTCAGCTCCAGGAGGGTGGGAGGCTCTTCCGCGCAATACCGGTATTGGTCGATGAACTTCCGGGAAAGGTCCTCCCACATCGGAATGTCCTCGGCCCTCAGTGACATGATCCAATCAAGGGCGGATCCCGACAAGCTGTCTTGGAAGGAGTGGATGATGAACTCCTCGTACTCCCAATACTATAGCATCTTCCCTCGGTAGTAGCGGAGGTGGTGGCGTGGATCCGTCGTGCCCTCATAGGTCTTGAACTCCGGGACCTTGAACTTCGGGGGCAGCCGCATGCCCGGGAATAGGCTACAGTCTCCGTAGCGCACATCGGGCCGGGCATCACTCGCCTGTAGGGCTCGTATCGTCTCCTCCATTCGCTTCAATCTACGTTCTTGTTCGACGTCAGCGTCGGGGAAGAAGTGTGTTGGCGAGGCGAACTGGGCCGCGTGAGTCGGTGTGCCTAGTTCATGGAAGGTAGTGTTTATAGGGGGCGGTGCCTGGTAAGAGAGGCCGACGTGGGGTTGTAGAGACGAGAACGGAGGAAGTTCCGCAGCTTGAGGGTGAGTCAAAGCGGGTGCGCTTGATGCCGGGGAAACCATCGATGGAGGCGCTGTATAGGCCGCTGCTGGGACCGGTATAGAGATAGAAGGAGGTGCGGACAGGACCTGCTCCGAGGACAGGAATGTCGCCGGTGGGAGAGGGACGGCCGTGGGGGCCGGTGGTGGCGGATATGGGCTGGTGAAAGGGTGAGCCATGGACGTATGCAGTGTTGGTGGTGCGGGCGCATCCATGTTCTCCGGGGCTTGACTCGGCTGAACCCAAGGAGTCGGGTCGGCTGTTGGTCCTTGTCCTGGTGGAGGTGTGGAGCCTGAGGATGCACGGTTCGGTCCTATAAGCAGGGCGAGCAGCTCTGCCACGTTGGTGGCCATTTGGTTGACCGTGCCCTCGAGTGCCGCGATGCGGGCTTGGTCGTCGGAGGCAGATGATGTCAGCGAGACTGGTGGAAGGGGCGCCCCTGAAGACATCGGGGGCGGGAGATGTGTAAGAGGGGCGCCCGAATACGCCGGGAGTATGCCTGCAGGAGTCGGAGGCGGTAGAGCGTGCATTGGGGGTGGTTGAGAATGAGCCGGAACCGGTGGGTTGACTTCATCAGAGACATCGACTCGATCCCCTTCCGCCATCCTGAGATGCTGACGAGTCGGGTAACGGTGTGACGCTAGTTGCGATCACCTAGATTCCAAGAATGTGTAAGGACAATGTCGACATTTTGAACGATAAGTACGAAATAAGTAAAATGACAAGATGTATGAGATGCATGAGTTTTCAAAATGCCAATGTCATTACATTGATTGGATTCAAGTTCCATAGTTTTACAAAATAGACCGCACGAAAGAAAAGGAACATAAACGTAAAGTCGACATCCCTTTATGCTCGGTGGCCGGTTAAGAGCGGCGTAGGTCCGAGCGAGGGCAAAAAAAATGGGCGCGTCCGCTAATCCTAGGGGTGGGCAATCTCGTGCGCCCTTGCCTACACTCAGTCCAACCTCGCGCTCAAGCGAGCCATCTCCCTGTCTAGATGCGCCACTCGAGCGCGTGCTCGAGCCAACTCTGTCTGAAGCTCCCTGTAGTCCGCGACCTCTGCGCTAGAATCAACAAGCTTGCAACGGAGCCTATCTCGTTCCTCCCTGATGGCCCGTAACTCCGCACGCATGGCCTCTTGGGTGGAGCTTTCGGCTTCGGGAGCGGGGGTAGATGTAGCTCGGGGAGTCAGGGTGGCCTAGGACTGTTGTGGTGGTGTCGATCCCTGCGGGTAGAACCGGGCCACGTATGCTGATGTGGCGGAGAATGCTCGTTCCTCGTCGGTGGGGTGCTCGAGGAAGTACAGACGCTGTATGGTGCTAACGTCCTGTTGGCGGCGGATCTCCCGAATCTGTAGGAATCTTGCGGGGGCCGTGGATGTAGAGTCGGCCTATTGGTTGCGGAAAGGTAGGCGGTCCGCCTCGGCGGGAATGTCCTGTAGGCCGCCGAGTTGTCTGATTACCCGGTCGGGGAATATGAGCGTGCTCCCCAAGTGGCTAAGAAGGGGGACTCCCACAATCCCGGGACATCCTGTGATCATGGGGCCGCCGGGATTCCATCGGGCGACCCATAGGAGCCGTGAGGGCGTCAGCTCGCACCAAAAGTGCCTCCATTCCGTGAAGCTGTGCTCGGGAGGTGGGATAACCGGTACCAGGCGCTCGATCAGCGAGCGCTCGTCGGCGATGTAGGAGAACGGATGTGATGAGCAAAAAGGGCGGATATGGGCGAGAAGCCAAATCTGCAGTAGGTGCAAGGATCCCTTTATCCTGCCGCGCCGAACCTCTGTAACACAGTCTAGAGACCGAACGGTCTCGGCTAGTAAAGCCTCCACGTAACTATGGCCTCCCACCGCTTGGAGGACGACTTGGGCTATAGCCCCGTCAATGAGGTTCAGCGAGTATGGGAACAGGAGAGTGCCAAAGACTAAGAGCAGGAATCCATGACATGCGTCGCGCTGATAGGATGCCGTCGAAGGTGTCAATGCGCGGAGGAGCGTCCAATGGGAGAGCCACGCAATCCTGATGCCGTGATCCTATCCTTGGTGAAGCTCTTCGTGGATGTCTTGAGTAGGTATGCCGAGGAGGCTGGAGAGCTGACTCCGAATGGTCGCGAATGGGTTGGGCACGAATATGCCTTGGGTCGTGGACGTGGGCCTCTGGATGAGTGCCGTGTACTCCTCGATTGTGGGTGTCAACTCCGTCCCTTGAAAGTTGAATACTGCGTGTTCGGGGTCCTAAAACTCCATGGCGGTCCTCAAGAAGATCCAATCCACCGGAGTTTCCGTGAGCATGACCATGTCTCCTATGATGCCCTGGATGAATGCGCGATCCACCGGTCGGAGAGTCCTCCAAATGCACATGATGTCTTGCCTTGGTGGTGTGATCGCTTCGAGTCTGAGACCGGGAGCCGGGCGGTCCATCCTTACCTAGATGGAGGAGATGCCGGCTTAACGTCTTAAGAAACAAATCAATGCAATGCCCTAAGTTTTTCGGAAATAATGTATGCAGTGCGGAAAGATAGACTGTAGTCGTGTTCTTTACAGTATACATCGCTCTTTCTTACAAAAAAACAACAAAATGCCCGTCCTAAAGAAAAACTACGGGCCGACTCAAAGACTCGACTTTTGGGTCGGTTGACGGCATGGAGGCAAAAATTGGTCCAGCATGACCGTCCTTGCGTATGCATGGTTTTCGGTGCAACTGGGAGAACCACTAACTAGGGGTGGGGGCTCCCGATACAAGGGTGTGAATTCCTTGAAATTGAGCGAGGATCTTTGGGGGCCGGTTCGGTGGCATAGCCGACTCGATCCGTTCCCTTACTCGGAACGTCTAACTAACCTAGCTTCCTATCTTGGTGCCCGTGGGATTTCGGACAAGGTACCTAAGAACCCGCTAGAATGATGCGATGCAAATGCAAGAAATAAAGGTGCTTGAAAATAAATGTACGGAAAGCGGTAAATAAACATGCAAGCAAGCAACCGGAAACGAGCCTGAACCCTCTAAGTGTCCCCAGTGGAGTCGCCAAGCTGTGCGCACCCGAATTTCATCTCGTCGGGGCACGCATGCGCGAAGCCTACGCAACGCGGCTTCAGAGTGTCCACCTTCCTGGGGACACGCGACGGACGCGCGTGAGAAGGAGTCGCCACTTACTGTTTACGACCCGTAGGTCGAGGACCGTTTAGTCACCCGGGTCTAGGGGTACGGGGTACACCTAAATGCTAAGGCAATGGTCGTACGGAACTGAAAATTTCGAATTCGGGGGTTCTATTACGTGCGGGCCTATATCCTGCACGCCCTTTCGGTACTCTAGTTTGCTAGGCTTACAATTTTGTTTATTTACTGCATGATTTAGAGTTGCGCTCGACTCGCCCGTTTTGACACCATAAAATCGATGAATTGATCAAGTTGGGCCAATAATCCGAAAGATGAGTAGGCTTGTGTGTCGAGAAATCGGTTCACTATCTTAGCGTTACAGTTCATCGAACCGTGATGGTCGATTCCCTGCGCGAACCGAGACCACGAGTGTTCGAGCTTACTCATCTCTTGGTAGCAATGGACCGACTTGACCGGTTCGACACTCGGGCCTCTCGCTTGCTGATCGGGGATCCTTACAAATGAATGAGTGAATGTACAAATAAAATCCTCGCAATGTTCTCTCGAATAATTACAAAGTATAACTGAATAAGTAAATGGATCCCGATCGGTTTGCGTTGGGCCAATATTCCGCTCCGGCTCACCATGTATTTTGAATGATCGAAAAATAAATTAAGGCAACGCGGGCTCAAAGAGTCGGGGGTCGGGTCCAATCGAACCGATGGTTTGCAGGAGAACCGATTAGTTCCCACTGTAACCATTGGACCGATCGAGCTCCCGGGTGATATCTAAACACGTTTCACACATCCAATCCAAATTGCCTTCCACATAGGCCATATTTGGAGTGTGATGATAACTCGAGGCTAGATCTCATTCCGCACTCGGGTTGCACGCACTCAGTGAGTTAGGAGGCGTTGGACCTCGTGTTCGGTGATTTGGGGCGTTGGACCCCGTGCAACACGTAACCTATGGGCTCAGACCCGAACCGCAACAGATCAACAAAAGCAAGTGGAAAATAGAAGAAGACTGATAAAACTGATGGAAAACAGATAACAACTGACAAACGGGGGTGAATACAGACAAGTTGTGTATTAAGTCGAATGTACGTGATTTAATCAGTTATTAACCGGGGTTGATTAACAAGCAATGTGTCTAACCTAGGCAAACATAGGTGGTGGACTAGAATAGGGTTCTAAGCCAATTACATGTGTGTATTTTTTTTAAGACTCTTATTCAGTGAGGTGACACTGCGGTTTCACCGAATTAGCCAAACTCGTGTTTTGACTCTAGATTGGAATCTAATATTCCACCTATCCATTATCTAATGTTTGTTTAGGTTGAGTGCACGATTAATCCGGTTCTTCGGGTTTTGTAACTGAAATAAAATGTTCACCACCGAATCTACAATAGGGAGATAGAAACACCGAAAGTGAACGGAATGGGCCGTGTGAATGAAACTCGCGTCCGAACGGGTTGCCCTTTTCCGTCCATAGATCGAGGTGTTTCCGACTCCCTAATGCCTAGGATATCGGTGAATCGCGGAATGACGATTATGCCCTTGATCGGTAAAACGTATGTAGTTCACATATAAATTAAAGATCGCGTGACACGAAGAGGTCTAAAAAGGACTCGCGCGTCTCGACTCGAGCCGCCTCAAATTGGGCCTGGACTCGAGTCATAGTACGCGAGTACTCGCTAGACACCAATTCTGTTCGTGTTACACGTCTCGGTGCTTTGAAATTGTGAGCCTTTTTTTTAGGGAAAAGGGCATTCTCGCCGTTCCATGAACCATCGATTCGTTTACGAATTAGTAATCAATTCATCCAATTATTTAATCCGAGTGAGTTAATTAACCGAATGATACGTCCCGTTTCCCCGTTCGTGAGACTTTTCGATAATTAACGTTCCACATCATGGTTACAACTCCGATGGGTAATTATCCGGATCTAACATGCCTAATACATAATTTAGATTCATTCATCAACTAAAAAAAAAGGAATATAACCACAAACAATTCCAAAGGCCGGTTTTAAAGTGGCAATAGAAACCTATCCTCACTCAAAGGGGGTCTCAAAGCTTTCGGCCATCCCCTAAGGATAGTCGGCCGAATGCTCTACGACTCACTACGAGTGTCGATGGGTTTCCGTATCAATTTTAACCGACTCTTGCATACATCATGTAACATGCACACGGGGGTAACAAACATATCGTTAAGCCAATGTCGACATGATCTCGATTACACAAATGAACGCGTAAGACAAGCACGAACATCATATTTAAAGAAATGACAAAGTGACATTGACTCATTTAATGATAAATTCGGAAGTGAATTACGAGAAACGCACGACATCATGGGACAAGAGGCCCAAGGTTTCGGATGGATCAAGGGACCTCTCGGCCCCCTTGGAAGGGAGGTGGCCGTGGGCATTCCTTGGTGCACCCGACCCCTAGGGTCTCTCCCACCTAGATTCCGAACATTTCTCGTCGTGCTCACATGCTATACAACATCCGGGACAACAAGGTGCGGGGAATAACGATCATCGGGGCGGGAGAACTTCCCCGTGAGTCCGTAAGGGACAAGGGGACTCTCGGCCACCCCTACGAGAGGCATGGCCGTGAGTCTCCATGGCCCCTAAGGACAACAAGGGCCGGGCCTCTCCAACCTCGAAACGAGTTGTTCCCCGCCATGGCATGTAGATTCGTACGATGTATGGACGTAATGAAAAAATAAAACACGTGATATTGCATGGGATTGCATGGGAAACCCGGATCTAGAAGAAAAATATCAACTTTCATGCATTCGAGTTCTTTAAATCACATTAACACTTCATACAAGCAAACATCGAGGATCCTAGCTTCTCTAAGTCGTATAGGGATGTTACCTAGCCTTGATGCACGAGGAAAAGAGTCGGGGAACTGGTTGTGGGAGTCGCGAGACTTGGGTTGAGGGTTACGGGTGGATGACCCGAGAGGTAGGCAGTCGCGGCAGCTCGAGGAAAATGGGTCGGCACGCTTGCTCCGGTCACGGCACGGTGCGAGGTCGGGCTCCTTGGACTCCTAAGGGGCAAATCTAGACGACCGTGGACAGACCCGAACGTGCCAAGCCCTGGATGAACCCGAAACAGTGAGAGGAAGTTCGGTATGAACACAAAGAACCCGGTAAGAGAAAAACGATGAAACGGTGGTTGTGCACGGTGGATCGGCCCTCGGATTGTGACCACCTCTTCACGGGGGAGGGTGAGGGTTGTGAGGAACCCTTGGAATGTGATGGCACGACTCGGCAAAGTCGTGGAACGAAATGGCGCGTCGTTAGGGCACAGTTGCACCCGGCTAGCGTCTAGGGACCCGATTCTTTGTGTGACCAAAACGTGATGTTGGAGGCTTCAAATGGAAAATCTAAGCCTGAAAATGGACTTAGGGAGTGGAAAATATGTAGGCTAGGGAGTTTGGTGATTTTTGGTTTAAGTCGGGTCGGGTGGTTACCGGAATACCGGGTGGTTTTCCGATGATTTTGGCCGGTTTTGGCCTTGGCACGGGCTGGACGAATGTGTGGGAGTGGGCTGGAGTTTGAGAGGATTTTGGAGAGAGATTGGCTTGAGAGAGAAGGAAAATGGAGAAGTGATTAGATTAGTGAGGCTTGGGGCTTATAAAGGATGCCCTAATGGTGTATTCAAGTGAGATTAATTGCGGTTTTGAGGTGATTAGAGGGCTGCCGAAAATTTAAAGGGAGGTTAGGGAGGGGAAAATGTCAAATGGAGTGTAGGGGAAGCAAGAGGTTGAGTGATGGGGAGTGATGGGAGGTGATGGATGTAAGTGTGTAAGAAGAATTTCAAATTTGTGGTGGAAGGAAGGAGGAGAGGAGTTGGAGCCACCGGCCAAGGGTTGAGCCGAGGCAAGTTGCGGCCGAGCCGCGGCTTGAGGGATTGAGCCGTGGCTTGAGGTTGAGCCGCGGCTTGGTGGCTTGGCTTGGCTGAGCTGTGGGTCCCATTCGAATGAGAGAAAAGCCGGGAAAAACTCGAGACTAGATTGAACGCGTGTCCGATCTCCAATGTCTAATTAATTTATAGATTTGGAATGCTTGAACGAAGAGAATTTGAATGAGCCTAATATCGCCATACGTCGTGTGAACGGATGTTCGGGCGACTCGGCGCCTCGAGAGTCGGTTTTGCCCTGTTCGGACGTTCGGAGTGGAATTGAATGCCCCGGGTCCCCGATTGCTCTTTGTGCATCTTAATATTCGTTTCGATGACCCTTTTGCCTCGTGGGAGATCGTTGGCTCGTCGTCCCCGGCCGAAGACCGTTGGCCCGGGAAGACCTAGGGGCTTGTGACCAGGGCTTTCTCAGTGTTCCCTGAATGTCTAGAGGTGTTCGGGGATCGTTGTGATCTCTGTTTTCCGTGAATGTGCCCCGAAGATTCACCGGGAAGCGTTTGCTACCACTAAAACATCCCTCGGGGAGCCCTGTAGAGTTTCGAAAAGTCGTCTGAAGCTTGTTCCACAACCCCGGTGGTCCCTGGGTGCCTGTAGGCCCGTTTTGGGGTGCAGTTTACTTGTCAGTGGATCGGACCTCGGGAGCCCTGTTAGAAAAGGCGTCCGTGAGAGATCGGGGGTGTCCCGGCTTAAGCGGTATGCCCCCAAAACGCGCTCGGACGTGTCGTTGGTCACTTTGGCACTGAGAGGGATTTTTAGAGTCCCATATTGGGCACCTTTCGGTGTTTCAGTGATTCGGTGATGAATAGTACCACAGTGCCGGCTCCGCTGTTTTCGGGATTCCTTGTTTGTCTATTCTTCTGACGGCTCTCCTCTGCTTTTCTAGTGGACCCAGCTTTTCTCCTGACATTCATGACTCTGTGCCCGCACGTTCGCCTCTGATTGCTGGGTGATGAATAGTAACCCGGTCTTTGGTCGGGAATTCTCGTGTAGGAAGCCGGTGGTCCAAAATGGCGTGCTGACAACCGTTGACCGAGCGTCCCACGCGTGACGCCTCTACCGGTATCCACATCGACTTCCTCGACAGGACTTCGTGATCGGTGGTGCTAACAGCCAATGCTCGAAGGAAACACCGGTGTAACTCGGATAATTAGAAGACTAATGGACTTCTTCAAATAGAACAATTCAATCGAATGTTCATACTCATATGCATACACACTTACATAAAGAGACTTACAAATGCATCATATGCATTTCTAACCAAGAAAAAATCACAGCCACTCTCCATCATGCATATATATATACATGCAATGGAGTTGATCATTTGCATGGTCATGCACCGTGGCCATCAAATGGCTTTCCATGTGGCCATGCATGCATGCCATTATATGGCTGTCCATGCAAAAGCCAAATGGCTTTATTTCGTGCCGCCATGCGTCTCTATTTCGAGTGTACGGACCCGAATGTGGACTCTCGTCGGGGCCCGCATTGCGCGCTTTTGGATCGCGCGGCTTGGGGGTGTCCACCTTCCCGTGGGGACGCGTGACGGACACGCGTGAGAGAAGGAGTCGCCACTTATCATTTTACGACCCGAAGGTCGAGGGCGGATAAGTTACCCTGGGTCTAGGGGTATAGAACACCTAATTTGTTGTTAAGGCATTGATCTGTGCGGAACCGGAAAATCCGTGTTCGGGGGTTCATGTTACGTGCGGGCCTATATCCCGCACGCCCTTTCGGTACTCTGGTTTGCTAGGCTTGCATGTTTTATGATTTACCGCATGAATTAAGCTGCACTCGGCTCGCACGTTTTGACACTGGAGATCCGGTGAACCAAACGATGTCGATTGAGAAGCCGAGAGAGAAGTAAACCCGTATGTCGGGGAGTTGGTTCACAATGTTGCGTTACAGTTCATCGAACCATGGAGGTTGAATCCCTGCGTGAACCAGAACCGCGAGTTCTTGGATTTACTTGTATCTGGGCAAGCATTAGACCGATTCGATTAATTCGACTCTCGGACCGTTCGCTCACCGACCGGAATTCTTACAGAATAAATGTACAAAATAAAATCCTTACAATGCTCTCGAAAACAATAAATACAAATTACAAAAGGGTCGAATTCCAGTCGTTTCGCGTTCGGTTATTATTCCACTCTAACTCAACGTGAGTTTAGGGAAAAGACCGAAGAACTGAAATTCAATGGACGCTCTCACTGAATAGGGCGTTGGACCCTGTGAGTGTTGATTAGGGTGTTGGACCCTGTGATCGATGATTAGGGTGTTGAACCCTAATATTATTCGGCCTAGGGATCAGGCTCGACCCGCATGGCAAACAGGTGCGGAAAGATAACACGCAACGTTAATAACAGACAAGGTGTTTGTTATTGTCGTGTTTACGTGAATTAACAGATTATTAACCCAGGGGTGTTTTTGCAAGCAAATGCCATATGCTAAACAATCAAACATGTACCAATGTTTTAGCATTCGGCTTTGTTTTGAGAACTTGACAAAGAGAGTCAAATCTCAGGTGTGTGGATTGCTTTACAGTTGTTCTGTATTAAGACACTGAATTTCCACTGAATTAGCCAAACTCGTGTTTTGACTCTAGATTTGGAATCTAGAATTCCTCCTAACCATTATCTAGTGTTTGGTTAGGTCGAGTGAAAGGTTAATCAGCATTTTGCATGTCTTCTGACAGAGATAACCGTTCTAGTTACCCGAGTCTATGTTAGGATGACAGAAACTCATCAGTTAGATAGTAAAGGCTATGCAGATGAACCTGCACCTGAACAGGTAGCCCATTCTTATCCCGTACTGTAGTGTTTCTGTCATGCTAACCCTAAGGATGTCGCTGAATTGTGAAAAGACGATTTTGCCCTTTATTTGAAAATTGTTTTCAGAAAAGGGGAAACATCGTAGTGCGGGCCACCTCGGCCTGTAGCCGGTGTCGACCGATTCCCTGGATCGTCCAGGGTTGTGCAAGAACCCCAAAAAAGCCAAAGAACCGGTCGATCTGCCCGGAAGTGATCTAGAAAGATCTTCTGTATCTTGACCTGAGTTACTTGGAATCAGGTAAAAACTCAAGTTGAGACACAGAAGCCCTTTTCAGACGTCCATGCTACATCGGACTGCGTGTTTCGGGTTTTGAAATTGATAAGTTTGAAAAGGGCACTAACGTCATTTGACAACTCATCGACGCGAGTTATCAGTTAATGGCCAATTCATGTAAACTTTATCAGTGTGAAGTGGGTTTAATCATGTGAGCGTCCCGATTAACCTGTTCGTGAAATTAATGCTTAAGGGTTGTGCCGAATGCATTAATTGTGAAAACGATTCGTGATTCGACGACCAAGACGATTCCATAAGGATCGAGGATAATTTGGTCCAATTACCGAAACTACCCTCGTAACCGAATGGACCCGAATGAGTCATCGATACTCGAATCCATGCATGCTTTGTTTTAAAAAGACATTTTCATGCGATATTGTGACAATAATGTAAATTGTAAATTACACGAAAGCCGAGAACGGACTCAAAACGGGAAGAGGAAGTCTCATGCAACCCGTACGAGTCTAAGAGGCTCTCGATTACTTCTCCTTGGAGATAGCCGAGAGGTCCCATGGCCCGAATGGGGTTCCACGAGGTTTCCCCATCTCGTTTCAAATCATTCCTCGCATGCTTAAACGTCAAACATGATAAATGACACGATTAAACGAAAATCGGTATTGCCATGATTTGAATAACGCATTCGAACATGCAAACATGCGCAAACAAGTTATTTAAGGAATCGATAAAACAATACCGACTTCATGCACGTGAGAAAATACGATGAAACTCGGGAATCGAACTTGGATCGGGTCAAGAAGATCGTTCCTTGCCCGAAAGGAGCAAGAGAGCACTCGGTCACCTCCCTCAGAGGGAAACTCGTGAGCTCTATGCCTTTCCCGGGTCGGGATGTTCTTCTCGACTACGATCCAAGTGTTTCCCGACATGCTAGCATATAAATCGAGGATAAATATGCATGGTATAACATGGAAAGTGCATAAATATTAAAACTTGGAAATAAAACATACATAAAACCCCTTATAACTCCATAAACGCAATGAGAATGTAAACGTTCTAGCTCCTCTAAGTCGGGAATGGCCATACCTAGTCCCGAGATGCGGGATGGGACCTTCAAGAGTCGGGTTGGACCGTTGATGGGTCGGATTTGGGCTGTTTTCGTTGAACAGACCCGAATGGCATCAAACAGACCCGGCTGAAATACTGGACAGACCCGACTGGCACAAGTCGGGTCGGACGTCGCCACGGAGGCTCCCGATGGAATTTTGAGGCAAGGTCAGTGGCTCCTGACTCCTAACTGACCCCCGGAGGTGACTGTGGTGGTCGTTTGGTCCCAGAGTTATCGGGTCGACCCGTACAGCCCTGCAAAGATCACGGAAAACAGAGCACGTCTGGAAATTCGGACCCGTCTGCACCAGTCGGGTCGGACGTCGTCACGGAGGCTCCCGATGGAATTTTGAGGCAAGGTCAGCGGCTCCTGACTCCTAACTGACCCCAGAGGTGGCTGTGGTGGTCGTTTGGTCCCAGAGTTATCGGTCGACCCGTACAGCCCTGCAAAGATCACGGAAAACAGAGCACGTCTGGAAATTCGGACCCGTCTGGCACCAGTCGGGTCGGACGTCGCCACGGAGGCTCCCGATGGAATTTTGAGGCAATATCAGCGGATCCTGACTCCTAACTGATCCCCAGAGGTGACTGTGGTGGTCGTTTGGTCCCAGAGTTATCGGGTCGACCCGTACAGCCCTGCAAAGATCACGGAAAACAGAGCACGTCTGGAAATTCGGACCCGTCTGGCACCAGTCGGGTCGGACGTCGTCACGGAGGCTCCCGATGGAATTTTGAGGCAAGGTCAGCGGCTCCTGACTCCTAACTGACCCCCAGAGGTGACTGTGGTGGTCGTTTGGTCCCAGAATTATCGGGTCGACCCGTACAGCCCTGCAAAGATCACGGAAAACAGAGCACGTCTGGAAATTCGGACCCGTCTGGCACCAGTCGGGTCGGACGTCGCCACGGAGGCTCCCGATGGAATTTTGAGGCAATATCAGCGGCTCCTGACTCCTAACTGATCCCCAGAGGTGACTGTGGTGGTCGTTTGGTCCCAGAGTTATCGGGTCGACCCGTACAGCCCTGCAAAGATCACGGAAAACAGAGCACGTCTGGAAATTCGGACCCGTCTGGCACCAGTTGGGTCGGACGTCGCTACGGAGGCTCCCGATGGAATTTTTGAGCAAGGCCAACGGCTCCCGACTGCTAACTCATCTCTGGAGGGGGCTGTGGTGGTCGTTTTCCAAAAAGAGTCCTGGATCAACCCGATCTACAAGAAAACCGTATAAACAGTCAGAAATTTCGACCCGACTGGGCAGTCGGGCTGTTTCTTCTTCCTGGGGTTAAATCGACGGGTTTTTCTTGGATTTCTTGACTCCTTGACACCCTAGGGTTGTGTGGGGAGGTGTTTGATGGGTTTTGGTAGCTCAAACCGACTTGGAAAGGCTTGAAACCTGGTTTGACATTTTTGACCCGAGAAGGACCAAATCTGTCCAGATTTTGTTCAAGGCTGGTTCTATGGCTTAGAGGCTTCAAACTTAAAATCTAAGTTCAGAAATGGATAGAGGGGGTCAAAAACATGTGGGATATGAAGTTTGGTAAAGTTTGGATTTAAGCTGAGATGGATTCCGACTTAAGACTTTGCCCGGTTTTGCTTAGTTTCTGCTTGCTGGAAATGGCTGAAGCTTGCTGCGGTTTGCTATGGAGTTTGAGAGCTTTTGAAGAGTGAGAAATGCTAGAGAGAGAGTGCTTGAAGGTGTATGATTAAGTTAATGACTTAGAAAGTATATATAGGCTATGCTTAAGTGCAATTAAGTGTGAAAAAGCTTGATTAAGGGCATGCTTATGGGGATCCGAATTTGCTAGGCAAGATAAGGATGAATCTCCTCCATGCATTCTTCATAAAGATGAGCCAAGAAGCATTAATGGCATGGAAGTGAAGTTGGAGTGTAATCTTGGAAGACTTGAAGATATTTTGGTGCAAGTGTGCAAGAGAAGACAAGAGGCAATGGAGAGGGCGGCAATGGCAAGGGATGGTTGCCCTTGGGCAACCTGTGGGCCCTACGGCCGAAGATGAGAAATCAGGAGAAAGCTCGGGTCTCAATTGGTCGCGCATTCGAAGTTCATGGTTCGAATTGAACGTCGAATTATCGATATGCGCGAGGAAACGGGTTTAATGAGCCCGAGATTGGCATTTTTCATGGAGAAATGCCCCGGAAGCGTATGAGGCTCGAAAGCCGGTTTTGCTCATTGCAGGTGACCAGAGCGAAGTTGTCCGCTTCTGACAGCATATCTTGTGTCTGCATCTCACGTTGGTCATTTTGACATAAATTGTCAGACAACGTGAACAATTGTCCCTTAAGCCGGTAATGCTAACGTGGGGCTGGAGACGTCCTAGGAGGCCGAAACTGGATTTCTCAGAATGATTTCTGAGTTGCTTGGGCACTCCGGAGATTACTGTGATCTCTGTTTGTCGAGATTAGACCTCCAAGGACTTGAAAAGTGTATCTGAGACCTCTAAAGCACTGCTCGGGAGGTCTAGATGAGTCGTATGATTTATTCCGACAATTCCACGTTAAGCCTTGAGAAGGCTAGCATGGTGTAGGGTAGACACCCGGCGTCAAGTTTCCGTAAAAAGGACCTCCGGATATGCATTTCTATTGAAAATGACCATTTCCGCTCCTCGGAGGTTACTCGGGAAACTGAAAAGGGTTTTGCTGTCTGTTTTGCCCAATTGTGAATGTCTGCTAGAGTTTTCAGGGCAATGCGGTATGAACTTCGTTTGCCGTAATTCCATCAGACCATTCTCCGGCTATGCTCTTCCGAAGAGGGGTATGCTTGTTTTGCCGTTCGGAAGTCATTTGAAGTGTCTGTGTGACTTCCAAGAGACAATCTGAAGCATTGTTCATGTTCTGTGTGCTGGTGGGGCATGGCCGCGTCTGATATTTGGAATTAACTTCTCTCCAGGAAACCGGCATTTTTGGACTTCTACTTAAAAGTTGTCTGTATACAGAAAGTTGTTCTGTATAGAGCAGATGATTTGCAAAATGCCTTTGGGGACACTTTTCATCTATTTGGCATCTTCCGACGATCAAGCGAACTATCGGAAAATAGTACCGTCCGTGTGATATACTGAAAATGCCGGTTTTGGACATTGTTGAGCTCACTGGTCACTTTGTTGCTGCTTGCTGACCCCTGGGGTCCTTCTGTCAGGTGTATGTGTCATTTGCCTGATTTCGCCAACTTGAGGATGAATAGTGATTTATTGCTCTGCCGAGCCGTTTTCTGTATTCTGCTCAAGTCGTGGCTTGGATCATTGCTAATAATGTAATTTGAATGAGTGAGCCAAAATGGGGTGCTGACAGCTTGCCCCTCTTTGACTGCGAGCTCGAGTAGAGGATGCAGCCAAAGACTTTAGAAGCACCCCAGTTTGATAGCAATGATCGATGTGAAATTTCCTATATGGCCTTCTCTTTCTTGCTTTGGATATGTGGGATGTTGTACCTAATAAAAATGAGATATAGTGAGATGCGCACAATGGACGTGCAGAGTCCGGAACAGAGCTGGGATAGGCATTTAAAATCGGGATTGACCCGAAGGGGATTGACCCCAGTGCTAGAATTAAAGTCGCATGGGATGCAATGCAGAATGAAAATGCTTGCAGAAAGTAAATGCAAACGCTGGGGAGTTGCATGAGGAGTGGAAGGAATCATTGTGATTCCTCCATTACTTAGCTTTTCTGTACTACAATCAATGTTGTAGCAGAATGCTTCGTTGCTTGCCAACTGATTGTAATGCCACTGAGTGCATGGAGTATTTGTATCATTTGAGAACGAGACTCAGTCTTGTGGAAACCTAAAGTTGGGACTCGGCCCTATGAGAGATCTATCGATGGGACTCGGCCCTACAAAAGATCAAAGGAAAGGACTCGGCCCTGGGGGGATCTAACGACGGGACTCGGCCCTACGGAAGATCAAAGGAAGGGACTCGGCCCTGTGGGGATCTAACGAAGGGACTCGGCCCTACGGAAGATCAATGGAAGGGACTCGGCCCTGTGGGGGATCTAACGAAGGGACTCGGCCCTACGGAAGATCAAAGGAAGGGACTCGGCCCTGTGGGGATCTAACGAAGGGACTCGGCCCTACGGAAGATCAAAGGGAGGGACTCGGCCCTGTGGAATCTAACGAAGGGACTTGGCCCTACAGAAGATCAAAGGAAGGGACTCTGCCCTGGGGCGGGATCTAACGACGGGACTCGGCCCTACGGAAGATCAAAGGAAGGGACTCGGCCCTGGGGGGATCTAACGACGGGACTCGGCCATACGGAAGATCAAAGGAAGGGACTCGGCCTTGGGGGGGGTCTAACGACGGGACTCGGACCTACGGAAGATCAAAGGAAGGGACTCGGCCCTGGGGGGATCTAACGAAGGGACTCGGCCCTACGGAAGATCAATGGAAGGGACTCGGCCCTGTGGGGGATCTAACGAAGGGACTCGGCTCTACGGAAGATCAATGGAAGGGACTCGGCCCTGTGGGGATCTAACGAAGGGACTCGGCCCTACGGAAGATCAATGGAAGGGACTCGGCCTTGGAGAGGATCTAACGATGGGACTCGGCCCTACGGAAGATCAAAAGAAGGGACTCGGCCCTGTGGGGATCTAACGAAGGGACTCGGCCCTGTGGGGATCTAACGAAGGGACTCGGCCCTACGGAAGATCAAAGGAAGGGACTCGGCCCTGTGACTGTCGTTGTGAAGCTGTAGTGCTGTAGGTGTGTAGGGCAGATGTTGCCCCAAGAGTGCTGATTCGTTGGAGGTCGATGTTGCTGCTGGGGCGGTTGCGCTTTGCTGATAGCTGGCTTTGCTGTTGAGCAACTGTGCTTTTGCTGGTGATGTCTCCGCCGCACGATGATTTTTGCTTTGCGGGATGCCTTGTGCTGAGGGACTCGAGCTCTGGGGTGGAGCGCCTACTTATCCCGAGTGGTCGGGAATCAGAGTCTGCCGTAGTTCTTGCGATACGGTACCTGTAATCTTGGCATCACTCGTAAATCACGTGAGAAATACTAATGCAAGATAAACACAAGTGAGCATAAGAGGTCATTGCAACACGCAGATCTTCAGTTTCGGGTCACCTAGGCGACCCGTGAAGAATTTTTCTTTAACAGTGCAGATGGGTCTCGTTCTCGGAGGCCTAGATGCGAGGCCTCCATGGGCTCCCGTTAGCTATGTATTGGGCATATCGAGACATCCCCGACAATGCCCTAGCAGCTCTATCGGTTGTTCGACGCACCCGTCGGCTTTTAACCCTTCTCAATAGGGTACCATGGGGCGGCTGCATTTGGAACTCGTTTTGGGGATTTCTATTCAGATTTGGTCAGACTCGGTCTGACCATTTCCAAAGCGTTATGACTAAACTCTCGGAGAGGAATGTCTGGGATTTTGGCTCTGTGATAGCCTGTTGAAGGGTGGCTGTGACCCATTCGGAGTTATGCAAAGACAAAGTGAAAAGAGAAAGCTTGGGAAGCACGTTGCCCCCAGGCTAAAAGGATACACGGGCTCACGCCTGCAGTGAGATGTACCCCCATTTTCCTTCGTCCTTCTGTTGTGTAAGTTATACCGAACTGCTTGGATGGCGTATTCAGTTGTCCACTGTGATTGAGGAAGGTTCCCTCTTGGACGGTTGAATGGTATTGGAGAGCCGATCGGGGATCGTGTTGGAATAGATAACCTGGCCACTTCCCTTGGGGATCCCTTGTCCACACGATGTGTGAGAGACTAGGGGGCAATTTTATCTATCGCTCGTTTTGCTCTCCTTTTGCTACTGTCACCCACCTCGGGGCCGCACCTCTCAACCTAAAGGGGAAGAGCTCTCCTTTTGCCACGGCCGCCCCAAAGGGTTTTCGGTCGTGCCTCTCTTTTACCCTATCTTTTGCCTAGGCCGCCCCAAAAGGGGTTTTCGACCTAGCGGGCTCGATTCTTTTATCTCTCGAGTTTGCAAGGGCGAAGATTTTGAAGGATTCAACCTCCGAGTGCATTGTTTTCTGTCTCCGTCAAGGAGTTGTGTCTGCTGCTCCCCTTTTTTGTCGGGGTTTATTGACTGCTTTTGAATTGGCGGTGCCGGTGCTTTTGGTGAACGTCGGCGTTGCCTTGTTTTGTTCATTGGCGGGTTTTTCCCGCGTCTTTTCTCTCTCTCTTCATTGGCGGGTTTTTTTCCGCTTCTGTTCGCTCTGTTTTTTTTCTTGCAGCTGGGGTTTGTTTTGTGCCCCATGTCTTTATTTGAAACTCCTCGACTTTGCATCGCCGAGGCCGCTTTGGTGTGCTTCGCCTCGTGGAGACTCGTTGCATGTTGCTAGCCCTATTTTGTGAGGACCGGCTTTCTGGAAAGTTTGACTCTTGTGCACTTGGAAGTTGAACTTCGTGTCATTCGCCCTTACAAGCATTGCATGTGAATTTCCCCTGTTGTCTAGGAAAAGAAAATGTCAAATTGCCCCATGTGGAATAGGAAACCGAGGTTGCCCCGGTGTGAATGTTGATCGGGGATGCCCCGGTCTTCATTTTATGGAAGTGGCCTGTGGCAGGCGCCTTGTGCGATGTCTCCGATCATCTCTTGCTGTTCTTCACAGTGCGTACCTCTTGGAGGGTGCACGTTGTTGAAGCCAATGGATGTTCGAGGAAGACTGCTGTATCGATGCTGAGTGATTCACTCAATTGTCCTTGTCTTTGGCTTCATAGGGGGTACCTCATCGTCGAACACCTCCCTTGTCAAAGTATAAGGAAAGGGTCCGAAACAAGTTCTCGAGGAAGCGTGAACTCGCGCATCGCTCTTCGCCTGTGGTCAATGTGCCCCTGTGAAGGATGACAAAGAAAACAATGCATTAGGCGATTATGCGGGGGGATATGTGGTAAGAAATATGGGGTGGACCCATGGGAAAATCCTTTTTGTCCCACACGCGACCCATGGGGTGTCGTGTGTGGATGACATTTGTTTCCGGGAATCTAGTCATCACCACTCTGGAGTGGTTAGACCATGACTGAGGTCACATAAGCATGTTTTCCCTAATTGCGAGTAGGCATGCGCAGCCGTCCTAGAGAAGGCTCGAGGAGCCGGGTCCCATGAGGACAGGTGAGTCGAACAGGTCCAACAGATCTAATAGGGCGTCTTCGAGACTGTCCTAATGCTCCATTGAAGGATTTGTTCATGTCGGAAGCCCATTTATGTGAATGCATTTGAATGAAAGCAACAGAGAGTTTAAAGGAAACTGCGCGTGTTGCCCCAGTGTTTAGTCGACGACCACAACGGAGGTGGATGAGATCCATTCTTTGATCGGAGGCATGACCGTGCTGGTCTGCGATCGAGAGTTGGGTCATGCTCTGTTTGTGGAGCTGTCACTTTCGGTCTTTGCAGTGGAAGGATTAGACTTGCTCCTCGAAGTATCGCTTGGATGAATTTGAATCCAAGTCGATTTTGGATTTCAGATGAGCCTGAAAGCAGTAAATGCGGGGCCGGAGCCCAAAAGCAGTAAATGCGGGGCTGGGGCCCGATGCAAGGCCGAAGCCCGATGCGGGGCTGGAGCCCGATGCGGGGCCGAAGCCCAATGCAGTAAATGCAGGGTTGATAGGAAAGTGCAAGAGATGCAAAAGCAAAGGTCAATGCTGAGAAACAGCGCAGGGCGCTGCAAAGCAGTGACTCTGATTTGCTTGTGATCTTCGTGGAGAGAGGGTAAGAACTCAGTGTTGACATTCCAAGGAGATGGATGAGAGACGTTTGTTGTCTCAATTGTGGTCGCTCAGTATTCAGGCTGTCTTCTTGTTGAGAATTTCCTACAATGGGAAAAGAAAACAATGAATGAGCATGAACTGTTCAGGATTTCAATGCAAGAGTGTAGGGAAGCGAACTGGCCTGGTAGGTGTCGTGCGAGCACACCGAGAGACATGCATTGATTCTTTGAGCGTGCGTGCATGAGTTAGTGTGAACATGCTTGGACATGTATGAGGCACGCTTAATCGTTGGTAGATGCGTGGGGTCATGTGGAGAGATGTGCGTCCAATCACGCGGTGACACTCTCTGTTAGGAAGAAGTTAGTGTTAGTTAACTTCGCCTGGGAAGGTTGATCGGTCCTCGGGCCACAGCTCGTCTTGCTGTAGAGGAAGAGTGAAGGCCGCGAGTGGCCTGCCCGCGAAAGTGGGCACGACTCGCCTATCGTGCGGGGTGGGTGGCCGGGCTGGACGGCCTCTGGTCATAGCACGTCTCGCCATGGAGAGGTGAAGACCGCAAGTGGTTTACCCGCGAAGGTTAGCACAACTCACATGTCGTACGGGACATGGTAGTTGCTGTGCAAACATCGGATGCAGGCAATGTATGAGTTTTCAAAAGCTAATGTCGTTGCATTGATTTGATTCAAGTTCCCAGATTTACGAAAATGGTTCATTTGAAAAAGGGAACTTAAGCAATAAACCAATGCAATGTCCTAGTTTGTTTGAAAACATGCATGCAGTGCAGAAAGAATAAATTATAATTGTATCTGTTACAATGTACATCGCTCATTGTAGAAAAACAACAAAAGGCCCGCCTAAAAGAAAACTAGGGGCCGACTCAAAGACTCGACTTTGGGTCGGTTGACGGCATGAAGGTTTATTTTGGTCCAGCATGACGGTCCCTGTTTATGCATGGTTTAGGTACTACCGGGATAGCAACTAACTAGGGATGGGGGCTCCCGACTCAAGGGTATCAATTCCTTGAAATCGGGCGGGATTCTTTTCAAGGCCTAAGCGACAGTCGAACCGCGCGCCGTACCCCTACTTCGAACCCCTGTCTAACCTAGCTTCCTAGATTGCCGCTCGTGGGATTTCAAGCGTGGTACCTAAATCCACTAGAATGATGCAATGCAAGTACAGAAAAGTAAATATGCGTAAAATAGATAAGCGAAAAATTGCGGGAAGCGAAAAATGAACATGCAAGCAAGCAAACGAATCGAGTCTGAACCCACTAAGTATGTCCCCAGCGGAGTCGCCAATCTGTACGGACCCGAATGTGGACTCTCGTCGGGGCCCGCATTGCGCGCTTTTGGATCGCGCGGCTTGGGGGTGTCCACCTTCCCGTGGGGACGCGTGACGGACACGCGTGAGAGAAGGAGTCGCCACTTATCATTTTACGACCCGAAGGTCGAGGGCGGATAAGTTACCCTGGGTCTAGGGGTATGGAACACCTAGTTTGTTGTTAAGGCATTGATCTGTGCGGAACCGGAAAATCCGTGTTCGGGGGTTCATGTTACGTGCGGGCCTATATCCCGCACGCCCTTTCGGTACTCTGGTTTGCTAGGCTTGCATGTTTTATGATTTACCGCATGAATTAAGCTGCACTCGGCTCGCACGTTTTGACACTGGAGATCCGGTGAACCAAACGATGTCGATTGAGAAGCCGAGAGAGAAGTAAACCCGTATGTCGGGGAGTTGGTTCACAATGTTGCGTTACAGTTCATCGAACCATGGAGGTTGAATCCCTGCGTGAACCAGAACCGCGAGTTCTTGGATTTACTTGTATCTGGGCAAGCATTAGACCGATTCGATTAATTCGACTCTCGGACCGTTCGCTCACCGACCGGAATTCTTACAGAATAAATGTACAAAATAAAATCCTTACAATGCTCTCGAAAACAATAAATACAAATTACAAAAGGGTCGAATTCCAGTCGTTTCGCGTTCGGTTATTATTCCACTCTAACTCAACGTGAGTTTAGGGAAAAGACCGAAGAACTGAAATTCAATGGACGCTCTCACTGAATAGGGCGTTGGACCCTGTGAGTGTTGATTAGGGTGTTGGACCCTGTGATCGATGATTAGGGTGTTGAACCCTAATATTATTCGGCCTAGGGATCAGGCTCGACCCGCATGGCAAACAGGTGCGGAAAGATAACACGCAACGTTAATAACAGACAAGGTGTTTGTTATTGTCGTGTTTACGTGAATTAACAGATTATTAACCCAGGGGTGTTTTTGCAAGCAAATGCCATATGCTAAACATCAAACATGTACCAATGTTTTAGCATTCGGCTTTGTTTTGAGAACTTGACAAAGAGAGTCAAATCTCAGGTGTGTGGATTGCTTTACAGTTGTTCTGTATTAAGACACTGAATTTCCACTGAATTAGCCAAACTCGTGTTTTGACTCTAGATTTGGAATCTAGAATTCCTCCTAACCATTATCTAGTGTTTGGTTAGGTCGAGTGAAAGGTTAATCAGCATTTTGCATGTCTTCTGACAGAGATAACCGTTCTAGTTACCCGAGTCTATGTTAGGATGACAGAAACTCATCAGTTAGATAGTAAAGGCTATGCAGATGAACCTGCACCTGAACAGGTAGCCCATTCTTATCCCGTACTGTAGTGTTTCTGTCATGCTAACCCTAAGGATGTCGCTGAATTGTGAAAAGACGATTTTGCCCTTTATTTGAAAATTGTTTTCAGAAAAGGGGAAACATCGTAGTGCGGGCCACCTCGGCCTGTAGCCGGTGTCGACCGATTCCCTGGATCGTCCAGGGTTGTGCAAGAACCCAAAAAAGCCAAAGAACCGGTCGATCTGCCCGGAAGTGATCTAGAAAGATCTTCTGTATCTTGACCTGAGTTACTTGGAATCAGGTAAAAACTCAAGTTGAGACACAGAAGCCCTTTTCAGACGTCCATGCTACATCGGACTGCGTGTTTCGGGTTTTGAAATTGATAAGTTTGAAAAGGGCACTAACGTCATTTGACAACTCATCGACGCGAGTTATCAGTTAATGGCCAATTCATGTAAACTTTATCAGTGTGAAGTGGGTTTAATCATGTGAGCGTCCCGATTAACCTGTTCGTGAAATTAATGCTTAAGGGTTGTGCCGAATGCATTAATTGTGAAAACGATTCGTGATTCGACGACCAAGACGATTCCATAAGGATCGAGGATAATTTGGTCCAATTACCGAAACTACCCTCGTAACCGAATGGACCCGAATGAGTCATCGATACTCGAATCCATGCATGCTTTGTTTTGAAAAGACATTTTCATGCGATATTGTGACAATAATGTAAATTGTAAATTACACGAAAGCCGAGAACGGACTCAAAACGGGAAGAGGAAGTCTCATGCAACCCGTACGAGTCTAAGAGGCTCTCGATTACTTCTCCTTGGAGATAGCCGAGAGGTCCCATGGCCCGAATGGGGTTCCACGAGGTTTCCCCGTCTCGTTTCAAATCATTCCTCGCATGCTTAAACGTCAAACATGATAAATGACACGATTAAACGAAAATCGGTATTGCCATGATTTGAATAACGCATTCGAACATGCAAACATGCGCAAACAAGTTATTTAAGGAATCGATAAAACAATACCGACTTCATGCACGTGAGAAAATACGATGAAACTCGGGAATCGAACTTGGATCGGGTCAAGAAGATCGTTCCTTGCCCGAAAGGAGCAAGAGAGCACTCGGTCACCTCCCTCAGAGGGAAACTCGTGAGCTCTATGCCCTTTCCCGGGTCGGGATGTTCTTCTCGACTACGATCCAAGTGTTTCCCGACATGCTAGCATATAAATCGAGGATAAATATGCATGGTATAACATGGAAAGTGCATAAATTTTAAAACTTGGAAATAAAACATACATAAAACCCCTTATAACTCCATAAACGCAATGAGAATGTAAAAGTTCTAGCTCCTCTAAGTCGGGAATGGCCATACCTAGTCCCGATGCGGGATGGGACCTTCAAGAGTCGGGTTGGACCGTTGATGGGTCGGATTTGGGCTGTTTTCGTTGAACAGACCCGAATGGCATCAAACAGACCCGGCTGAAATACTGGACAGACCCGACTGGCACAAGTCGGGTCGGACGTCGCCACGGAGGCTCCCGAGGAATTTTGAGGCAAGGTCAGTGGCTCCTGACTCCTAACTGACCCCCGGAGGTGACTGTGGTCGTCGTTTGGTCCCAGAGTTATCGGGTCGACCCGTACAGCCCTGCAAAGATCACGGAAAACAGAGCACGTCTGGAAATTCGGACCCGTCTGGCACCAGTCGGGTCGGACGTCGTCACGGAGGCTCCCGATGGAATTTTGAGGCAAGGTCAGCGGCTCCTGACTCCTAACTGACCCCCAGAGGTGACTGTGGTGGTCGTTTGGTCCCAGAGTTATCTGGTCGACCCGTACAGCCCTGCAAAGATCACGGAAAACAGAGCACGTCTGGAAATTCGGACCCGTCTGGCACCAGTCGGGTCGGACGTCGCTACGGAGGCTCCCGATGGAAATTTTGAGCAAGGCCAACGGCTCCCGACTGCTAACTCATCTCTGGAGGGGACTGTGGTGGTCGGTTTCCAAAAAGAGTCCTGGATCAACCCGATCTACAAGAAAACCGTATAAACAGTCAGAAATTTCGACCCGACTGGGCAGTCGGGCTGTTTCTTCTTCCTGGGGTTAAATCGACGGGTTTTTCTTGGATTTCTTGACTCCTTGACACCCTAGGGTTGTGTGGGGAGGTGTTTGATGGGTTTTGGTAGCTCAAACCGACTTGGAAAGGCTTGAAACCTAGTTTGACATTTTTGACCCGAGAAGGACCAAATCTGTCCAGATTTTGTTCAAGGCTGGTTCTATGGCTTAGAGGCTTCAAACTTAAAATCTAAGTTCAGAAATGGATAGAGGGGGTCAAAAACATGTGGTATTTGAAGTTTGGTAAAGTTTGGATTTAAGCCGAGATGGATTCCGGCTTAAGACTTTGCCCGGTTTTGCTTAGTTTCTGCTTGCTGGAAATGGCTGAAGCTTGCTGCGGTTTGCTATGGAGTTTGAGAGCTTTTGAAGAGTGAGAAATGCTAGAGAGAGAGTGCTTGAAGGTGTATGATTAAGGTAATGACTTAGAAAGTATATATAGGCTATGCTTAAGTGCAATTAAGTGTGAAAAAGCTTGATTAAGGGCATGCTTATGGGGATCCGAATTTGCTAGGCAAGATAAGGATGAATCTCCTCCATGCATTCTTCATAAAGATGAGCCAAGAAGCATTAATGGCATGGAAGTGAAGTTGGAGTGTAATCTTGGAAGACTTGAAGATATTTTGGTGCAAGTGTGCAAGAGAAGACAAGAGGCAATAGAGAGGGCGGCAATGGCAAGGGATGGTTGCCCTTGGGCAACTCGTGGGCCCTACGGCCGAAGATGAGAAATCAGGAGAAAGCTCGGGTCTCAATTGGTCGCGCATTCGAAGTTCATGGTTCGAATTGAACGTCGAATTATCGATATGCGCGAGGAAACGGGTTTAATGAGCCCGAGATTGGCATTTTTCATGGAGAAATGCCCCGGAAGCGTATGAGGCTCGAAAGCCGATTTTGCTCATTGCAAGTGACCAGAGCGAAGTTGTCCGCTTCTGACAGCATATCTTGTGTCTGCATCTCACGTTGGTCATTTTGACATAAATTGTCAGACAACGTGAACAATTGTCCCTTAAGCCGGTAATGCTAACGTGGGGCTGGAGACGTCCTAGGAGGCCGAAACTGGATTTCTCAGAATGATTTCTGAGTTGCTTGGGCACTCCGGAGATTACTGTGATCTCTGTTTGTCGAGATTAGACCTCCAAGGACTTGAAAAGTGTATCTGAGACCTCTAAAGCACTGCTCGGGAGGTCTAGATGAGTCGTATGATTTATTCCGACAATTCCACGTTAAGCCTTGAGAAGGCTAGCATGGTGTAGGGTAGACACCCGGCGTCAAGTTTCCGTAAAAAGGACCTCCGGATATGCATTTCTATTGAAAATGACCATTTCCGCTCCTCGGAGGTTACTCGGGAAACTGAAAAGGGTTTTGCTGTCTGTTTTGCCCAATTGTGAATGTCTGCTAGAGTTTTCAGGGCAATGCGGTATGAACTTCGTTTGCCGTAATTCCATCAGACCATTCTCCGGCTATGCTCTTCCGAAGAGGGGTATGCTTGTTTTGCCGTTCGGAAGTCATTTGAAGTGTCTGTGTGACTTCCAAGAGACAATCTGAAGCATTGTTCATGTTCTGTGTGCTGGTGGGGCATGGCCGCGTCTGATATTTGGAATTAACTTTTCTCCAGGAAACCGGCATTTTTGGACTTCCACTGAAAAGTTGTCTGTATACAGAAAGTTGTTCTGTATAGAGCAGATGATTTGCAAAATGCCTTTGGGGACACTTTTCATCTATTTGGCATTGAAGTGGATTTTTGGAGTCCAATATTGGCTATCTTCCGACGATCAAGCGAACTATCGGAAAATAGTACCGTCCGTGTGTGTACGGACACGAATGTGGACTCTCGTCGGGGCCCGCATCGCGCGCTTTTGGATCGCGCGGCTTGGTCGGAACGTCCACCTTCCCGCGGGGGCGCGTGACGGACACGCGTGAGAGAAGGAGTCGCCACTTATCATTTTACGACCCGAAGGTCGAGGGCGGATAAGTTACCCGAGTCTAGGGGTATGGAACACCTAGTTGTTGTTAAGGCATTGGTCTGTACGGAACCGGAAAGTCCGTGTTCGGGGGTTCATGTTACGTGCGGGCCTATATCCCGCACGCCCTTTCGGTACTCTGGTTTGCTAGGCTTGCATGTTTTATTATTTACCGCGTGGATTAAGTTGCGCTCAGCTCGCACGTTTTGACACCGTAAACTCGATGAATTAAACGATGTCGGTTGAGAAGCCAAGAGAGAAGTAAATCTGTGTGTCAGGGAATTGGTTCACAATCTTGCGTTACAATTCATCGAACCATGGAGGTTGAATCCCTGCGTGAACCAAAACCGCGAGATCTTGGATTTACTTGTGTCTGGGCAAGCATTAGACCGATTCGATTAATTCGACTCTTGGACCGTTCGCTCACCGACTGGAATTCTTACAGAATAAATGTACAAAATAAAATCCTTACAATGCTCTCGAAAACAATAAATACAAATTACAAAAGGGTCGAATTCCAGTCGTTTTGCGTTCGGTTATTATTCCACTCTAACTCACCGTGAGTTTAGGGAAAAGACCGAAGAACTGAAATTCAATGGACGCTCTTACTGAATAGGGCGTTGGACCCTGTGACTGTTGATTAGGGTATTGGACCCTGTGCTCGATGATTAGGGCGTTGAACCCTAATATTATTCGGCCTAGGGATCAGGCTCGACCCGCATGGCAAACAGGTGCGGAAAGATAACACGCAACATGTTAATAACAGACAAAGTGTTTGTTATTGTCGTGTTTACGTGAATTAACAAATTATTAACCCAGGGGTGTTTTTGCAAGCAAATGCCATATGCTAAACAATCAAACATGTGCCAACGTTTTAGCATTCGGCTTTGTTTTGAGAACTTGACAAAGAGAGTCAAATCTCAAGTGTGTGGATCGCTTTTACAGTTGTTCTGTATTGTGACACTGAATTACCACTGAATTAACCAAACTCGTGTTTTGACTCTAGATTTGGAATCTAGAATTCCTCCTAACCATTATCTAGTGTTTGGTTAGGTCGAGTGAAAGGTTAATCAGCATTTCACAGGTTTTCTCACAGGGATCAACTGTTCTAGTTACCCGAGTCTATGTTAGGATAACAGAAACTCATCAGTTAGATAAGAAAAGGCTATGCAGATGAACCTGCACCTGAACAGGTAGCCCGTTCTTATCCCGTACTGTAGTGTTTCTGTTATGCTAACCCTAAGGATGTCGCTGGATTGTGAAAAGACAATTTTGCCCTCTATTTGAAAATTGTTTTCAGAAAAGGGGAAAGATCGCAGTGCGGGCCACCTCGGCCTGTAGCCGGTGTCGACCGATTCCCTGGATCATCCAGGGTTGTGCAAGAACCCCAAAAAAGCCAAAGAACCGGTCGATCTGCCCGGAAGTGATCTAGAAAGATCTTCTGTATCTTGACCTGAGTTACCTAGAATCAGGTAAAAACTCAAGTTGAGACACAGAAGCCCTTTCCAGACATCCATGCTACATCGGACCGCGCGTTTCGGGTTTTGAAATTGATAAGTTTGAAAAGGGCACCAACGTCCTTTGACGACTCGTCGACGCGAGTTATCAATTAATGTCCAATTCGGGTAAACTTTATCAGTGTGAAGTGAGTTTAATCGTGTGAGCGTCCCGATTAACCAATTTGTGGCATTAATGCTTAAGGGTTGTGCCAAATGCATTAATTGTGAAAACGATTCGCGACTCGACGACCAAGACGATTCCATAAGGATCGAGGATAATTTGGTCTAATGACCGAAACTATCCTCATAACCAAATGGACCCGAATGAGTCATCGATACTCGAATCCATGCATGCTTCGTTTGAAAGAGTCTTTACATGATATTTTAATGGGAATCGTAAAGACATTGAAGTAAAACTTCACATCATTCGATCAACAAATTAAACTTGAGATAAGGAACTCATTCTTGACCCAAGGAAGGCCAAGAAGCCCTCGGCTTCATCTTGTGAAGGGTGGCCGAAGGTTCTCATGGCTCTATCCGAGTCACGAACGATTTCCTAATCGTGGTTTAATTATTTCTCGCATGCTCAAACATCAACCGTGATAAATAGCACCCTTTTTTAACAAAAGCCGGCGTTATCACGATTTGTTTAGCTCATTCAAACATACAAACATTCACAAACGTGTTAATTAAGGAAAAGGATAACATAACACCGACTTCATGCATGCAATAATGATAAACAAACTCGGAAATTAACTTGAATAGGCTAAGGAGACCGATCTTAACCCGAAAAGAGCAATTTAAATCTCAACCCTCTCCTTTACAGAATTGGCCGAGACTTAATGTGCCATAATAGGGTCCGGATAGTCTTCTTTATGATGATCCAAGCCCCTTTCCAACATGGTAGCAAGTCCTAAGATAGTGTACGTGCATAATATAACATAAAATTGCATAAAAATTAAATCTTGCAAATGAAACATGCATGAAACACCATAATACTCCATAGCCATGCAAAAATATAAAAAGTCCTAACTCCTCTAAGTCAGAAGTGTTTTACCTAGCCTCGGAATACGAGGAAAGAGTCGGGGAAGTGTTTGAGAGTCGGGTGACTCGGTGGAACCCTTAAAAGGGTATTCGGGCGCAAGGGTGGACGTGCACGGGCGTTGGTGGGCACTGACAAGCGTTGGTGTTGGGCAAGGACGTGCGCGTGGTGACGGGCACGACGGGCGTGCGCGGATGGCGGGCTGGTGACGGGCGCGGGCGTGCGCTGGTGACGGGCGCGGGTGGCGCTAGATTGAGCCCGGGTGCGCGGGTGATGGGCACGGTGTGCTGGTGAAGGGCGCGGGTGCGCTGGTGACGAGCACGGGCGTGCGCGGGTGACCGCAAGGGTGTGCTGGTGATGGGCGCGGGTGGCGCTGGATGACGAGCACAGGGGTGCGCGGGTGACGGGCACGGGTGTGCTGGTGAAGGGCGCGGGTGGCGCTGGATGACGAGCACGGGCGTGCGCGGGTGACGGGCGCGGGGTGCTGGTGATGGGCGGGTGGCGCTGGATGACGAGCACGGGCGCGCGCGGGTGACGGGCGCGGGTGTGCTGGTGATGGGCGCTGGTGGCGCTGGATGACGAGCACGGGCGCGCGCGGGTGACGGGCGCGGGTGTGCTGGTGATGGCGGGTGGCGCTGGATGACGAGCACGGGCGCTCGCGCGGTGACGGTCGCGGGTGTGCTGGTGATGGGCGCGGGTGGCGCTGGATGACGAGCACGGGCCGCGCGGGTGACGGGCGCGGGTGTGCTGGTGATGGGCGCGGGTGGCGCTGGATGACGAGCACGGGCGCGCGCGGGTGACGGTCGCGGGGTGTGCTGGTGATGGGCGCGGGTGGCGCTGGATGACGAGCACGGGCGCGCGCGGGTGACGGCGCGGGTGTGCTGCTGATGGGCGCGGGTGGCGCTGGATGACGAGCACGGCGTGCGCGGGTGACGGGCGCGGGTGTGCTGCTGATGGGCGCGGGTGGCGCTGGATGACGAGCACGGGTGCGCGGGTGACGGGCGCGGGTGTGCTGCTGATGGGCGCGGGTGGCGCTGGATGACGAGCACGGGCGTGCGCGGGTGACGGGCGCGGGTGTGCTGGTGATGGGCGCGGGTGGCGCTGGATGACGGCGCGGGTGTGCTGGTGATGGGCGCGGGTGGCGCTGGATGACGAGCGCGGGTGTGCTGGTGATGGGCGCGGGTGGCGCTGGATGACGAGCGCGGTGTGCTGGTGATGGGCGCGGGTGGCGCTGGATGACGAGCGCGGGTGTGCTGGTGATGGGCGCGGGTGGCGCTGGATGACGAGCGCGGTGTGCTGGTGATGGCGCGGGTGGCGCTGGATGACGAGCGCGGGTGGTGCTGGTGATGGGCGCGGGTGGCGCTGGATGACGAGCGCGGGTGTGCTGGTGATGGCGCGGGTGGCGCTGGATGACGAGCGCGGGTGGTGCTGGTGATGGGCGCGGGTGGCGCTGGATGACGAGCGCGGGGTGCTGGTGATGGCGCGGGTGGCGCTGGATGACGAGCGCGGGTGTGCTGGTGATGGGCGCGGGTGGCGCTGGATGACGAGCGCGGGGGTGCTGGTGATGGGCGCGGGTGGCGCTGGATGACGAGCGCGGGTGTGCTGGTGATGGGCGCGGGTGGCGCTGGATGACGAGCGCGGGGGTGCTGGTGATGGGCGCGGGTGGCGCTGGATGACGAGCGCGGGGGTGCTGGTGAGGGGCGCGGGTGGCGCTGGATGACGAGCACGGGCGTGCGCGGGTGACGGGCGCGGGTGTGCTGGTGATGGGCACGGGTGGCGCTGGATGACGAGCACGGGCGTGCGCGGGTGACGGGCCCGGGTGTGCTGGTGATGGGTGCGGGTTGCGCTGGTGACGCTCGGTGACGGACGTTGGTGACGCCCGAGGGTTGCGCTCGGTGACGCTCGGTGACGGACGCTGGTGACGCTCGAGGGTTGCGCTTGGTGACGCTCGGTGACGGGCGCTGGCTACGCTCGGTGACGCTCGGTGACGGACGCTGGTCACCCGAGAGCTCCAACTAGTCCCGAGATGCGGGATGGGACCTTCAAGAGTCGGGTTGGACCGTTGATGGGTCGGTTTTGAGCTGTTTTCCGTTGAACAGACCCGAATGGCATCAAACAGACCCGGCTGAAATATTGGACAGACCCGACTGGCACAAGTCGGGTCGGACGTCGCCACGGAGGCTCCCGATGGAATTTTGAGGCAAGGTCAGTGGCTCCTGACTCCTAACTGACCCCCGGAGGTGACTGTGGTGGTCGTTTGGTCCCAGAGTTATCGGGTCGACCCGTACAGCCCTGCAAAGATCACGGAAAACAGAGTACGTCTGGAAATTCGGACCCGTCTGGCACCAGTCGGGTCGGACGTTGCTACGGAGGTTCCCGATGGAATTTTTGAGCAAGGCCAACGGCTCCCGACTGCTAACTCACCTCTGGAGGTGGCTGTGGTGGTCGTTTTCCGAAAAGAGACTCGGATCGACCCGATCTGCAAGAAAACCGCACAAACAGTCAGAAATTTCGACCCGACTGGGCAGTCGGGCTGTTTCTTCTTCCTGGGGTTAAACCGACGGGTTTTTCTTGGATTTCTTGACTTCTTGACACCCTAGGGTTGTGTGGGGAGGTGTTTGATGGGTTTTGGTAGCTCAAACCGACTTGGAAAGGCTTGAAACCCGGTTTGACATTTTTACCCGAGAAGGACCAAATCTGTCCAGATTTTGTTCAAGGCTGGTTCTATGGCTTAGAGGCTTCAAACTTAAAATCTAAGTTCAGAAATGGATAGAGGGGCTCGAAAACATGTGGGATATGAAGTTTGGTAAAGTTTGGATTCAAGCCGGGATGGATTCCGACTTAAGACTTTGCCCGGTTTTGCTTGGTTTTGCTTGCTGGAAATGGCTGAAGCTTGCTGCGGTTTGCTATGGAGTTTGAGAGCTTTTGAAGAGTGAGAAATGCTAGAGAGAGAGTGTTTTTAAGGTGTCTCCTTAAGTTAATGACATTTGGACAATATATAGAAAAGCTTAAATGCAAGATTAGTGAAGAAAAGTGCAATTAGGGCCATGGATTAGTGGAATCCGAATTTTTTAAGGAAATATCAAGCTCAATCCTCATCCATTGCATTAATGGAGAAGAGATAAGAGCATTGATGGCTTGGATGGGAAGTTGGAGTGTTGAATTGAAACACTTAGATATTTTGCAAAAGGAAGACAAATGCAAGTTGTCTTCTTGGCTTGAAGAAGAAGATGACAAGAGACATGGAGGGCAATGGGCATGGGTGAGGCGGCAATGAGTTGGCCGTGGGTCCCACGGGTCGCGAGGTAAGTTCGGGCCAAAGTTCGGGTCTCGATTGGTCGCGCATTCGAAGTTCGTGGTTCGAATTGAACGTCGAATTGTCGATATACGCGAGAAAACGGAGTTAATGAGCCCGAGATTGACATTTTTCATGGAGAAATGTCCCGGATGTGTGCGAGGCTCGGAATCCGGTTTTGCTCATTGCAAGTGACCAGGGCGAAGTTGTCCGCTTCTGACAGCATATCTTGTGTCCGCATCTCACGTTGGTCATTTTGACATAAATTGTCAGACAACGTGAACAATTATCCCTTAAGCCGGTAATGCTAACGTGGGGCCGGAGACGTCCTAGGAGGTCGAAACTGGATTTCTCAAGATGATTTCTGAGTTGCTTGGGCACTCCGGAGATTACTGTAATCTCTGTTTGTCGAGATCAAACCTCCAAGGACTTGAAAAGTGTATCTGAGACCTCTAAAGCACTGTTTGAGAGATCTAGATGAGTTGTGTGATTTATTCCGACGATTCCACATTGAGCCTTGAGAAGGCTAGCATCGTGTAACGTAAGCATTCGGAGTTAAGTTTCCCCAAAGAGGACCTCCGGATATGGATTTCCACTAAAAATGGTCATTTCCGCTCTTCGGAGGTTACTCGGGAAACCGCGAGGGGTTTTGCTGTTTGTTTTGCCCAATTGTGAATGTCTGCTAGAGTTTTCTGGGCAATGCGGTATGAACTTCGTTTGCCGTAATTCCATCAGACCCTTCTCCGGCTATGCTTTTCTGAAGAGGGGTATGCTTGTTTTGTCGTTCGGAAGTCATTTGAAGTGTCTGTGTGACTTCCAAAAGACAATCTGAAGTGTTGTTCATACTCTGTGTGTTGATGGGGCATGGCCGCGTCCGATATTTGGAATTAACTTTTCTCCAGGAAACCGGCATTTTTGGACTTCCACTGAAAAGTTGTCTGTATACAGAAAATTGTTCTGTATAGAGCAGATGATTTGAAAAATGCCTTTGGGGACACTTTTCATCTTTTTGGCACTGGTGTGGAATTTTGGAGTCCAATATTCACTATCTTCCGACGGCCGAGCGAACTATCGGAAAATAGTGTCGTTCGTGTAGTACACTGAAAACGCCGGTTTTGGACATTGTTGAGTTCTTTGGTCGCTCTGTTCCCCTTTGGTGACCCCTAGAGTCCTTCTGTCATGTCCATGGGCCATTTGCTCAATTTTGCCAACTTGAGGATGAATAGTGATTTCTTGCTCTGCCGAGCCGTTTTCTGTATTCTGCTCAAGTCGTGGCTTGGGTCATTGCTAATATCATTGTTTGGAATGGTGAGCCAAAATGGGGTGCTGACAGTGTGATATACTGAAAATGCCGGTTTTGGACATTGTTGAGCTCTCTGGTCACTTTGTTGCTGCTTGCTGACCCCTGGGGTCCTTCTGTCAGGTGTATGTGTCATTTGCCTGATTTCGCCAACTTGAGGATGAATAGTGATTTATTGCTCTGCCGAGCCGTTTTCTGTATTCTGCTCAAGTCGTGGCTTGGATCATTGCTAATAATGTAATTTGAATGAGTGAGCTAAAATGGGGTGCTGACATCGTGTATAAATCGGATCCAATTAATCTAGTAAATTGTGTCTAATTAATAGGTAAGTTTAATCTCATTAAATATCCGATTAATCGGTTGCACCTAAACTCGTCTAATCTCTATTAGGCAGTTTCAGTGTTTCATAACCATCCCATCGATTTGGTCGTAGCGTGTGACCCTGTAAGTTCCCGATTCGTTGACAGTAATATCGAAATCTCTATTTCAATATTACAAACAGTAAGAGGTGTGCGCACTCGAATTTTATCTCGTCGGGGCACGCATGCGCGAAGCCTATTCAACGTGGCTCGGGAGTGTCCACCTTCCCGGGGACGCGCGACGGACGCAGGTGAGAAGGAGTCGCCACTTACTGTTTACGACTCGTAGGTCGAAGGTCGTTGAGTCGCCCGGGTCTAGGGGTACGGGGTACACCTAAATACTAAGGCAATGGTCATATGGAACCGAAAATTCCGGATTCGGGGGTTCTATTACGTGCGGGCCTATATCCCGCATTCCCTTTCGGTACTCTAGTTTGCTAGGCTTGCCATTTTTTTTATTTACCGCGTGATTTAGGGTTGCACTTGACTCGCCTGTTTTGACACCGTAAAGTCAATGAATTGATCAAGTTGGGCCAAGAACCCAAAAGATGAGTAGGCTCGTGCGTCGAGGAATCGGTTCACTATCCTAACGTTTACAGTTTGTCAAACTACGGCAGTCGACTCCCTGCGTGAACCGAAACCGCGAGTATTCGAGCTTACTCGTCTCTAGGCATTAATAGACCAACATGACCGGTTCAACACTCGGACCTCTCGCTTGCCGATCGGGGATCCTTACAAATGAATGAATAGATGTACAAATAAAATCCTCACAATGTACACTCGAATAATTACAGAATACAACTGAATAAAAGTAAATGGATCTCGATCGGTTTACATTGGGCCAATATTCCACTCCGACTCACTGTGTGTTTTGAATGACCGATAAATAAATTAAGGCAACTGCACGGACCCAAATGTGGACTCTCGTCGGGGCCCACATTGCGCGCTTTTGGATCGCGCGGCTTGGGAGTGTCCACCTTCCCGTGGGGACGCGTGACTGACACGTGTGAGAGAAGGAGTCGCCACTTATCATTTTACGACCCGAAGGTCGAGAGCGGATAAGTTACTCGGGTCTAGGGGTATGGAACACCTAGTTTGTCGTTAAGGCATTGATTTGTGCGGAACCGGAAAATCCGTGTTTGGGAGTTCATGTTACGTGCGGGCCCATATCCCGCACGCCCTTTCGGTACTCTGGTTTGCTAGGCTTGCATTTTGTTTTATTTACCGCATGAATTAGGGTGCACTCGACTCACACGTTTTGACACCATAACTTCGATGAATTAAACGATGTCGGTGGAGAAGCCGAGAGAGAAGTAAACCCGTGTGTCGGGGAATTGGTTCACAATCTTGCGTTACAATTCATCGAACCATGGAGGTTGAATCCCTGCGTGAACTAGAACCGCGAGTTCTTGGATTTACTTGTATCCGGGCAAGCATTAGACTTGTTTTGGATATTCGACTCTCGGACCGTTCACTCACCGACTGGAATTCTTAAAGAATAAATGTACAAAATAAAATCCTTACAATGCTCTCGAAAACAATAAATACAAATTACAAATGGCCGAATTCCAGTCGACTCGCGTTCGGTTATTATTCCGCTCTAACTCACCGTGAGTTTAGGGAAAAGACTGAAGAACTGAAATTCAATGGACGCTCTCACTGAATAGGGAGTTGGACCCTGTGAGTATTGATTAGGGCGTTGAGCCCTGTGCTCTATGATTAGGGCATTGAACCCTAATATTATTCAGCCTAGGGATCAGGCTCGACCCGCATGACAAATAGGTGCGGAAAGATAACACGCAACAGGTAAATAACAGACAAGGTATTTGTTATTATCGAGTGTACGTGTTTTAACAAGTTGTTAATCCGGGGTATTTTGGCATGCAAATCCTACCCTAGACAAACAAGCACGTGCCAATGTTTTAGCATTCGGCTTTGTTTTGAGAACTTGACAAAGAGAGTCAAATCTCATGTGTGTGGATTGCTTTTACAGTTGTTCTGTATTGTGACACTGAATTTCCACTGAATTAGCCAAACTCGTGTTTTGACTCTAGATTTGGAATCTAGAATTCCTCCTAACCATTATCTAGTGTTTGGTTAGGTCGAGTGAAAGGTTAATCAACATTTTGCATGTTTTCTGACACAGATAACTGTTCTAGTTATCCGAGTCTATGTTAGGATGACAGAAACTCATCAGTTAGATAAGAAAAGGCTATGCAGATGAACCTGCACCTGAACAGGTAGCCCGTTCTTATCCCGTACTGTAGTGTTTCTGTCATGCTAACCTTAAGGGTGTCGCTGAATTGTGAAAAGACGATTTTGCCCTTTATTTGAAAATTGTTTTCAGAAAAGGGGAAACATCGCAATGCGGGCCACCTCGGCCTGTAGCCGGTGTCGACCAATTCCCTAGATCTTCCAGGGTTGTGCAAGAACCCCGAAAAAGCCAAAGAACCAGTCAATCTGCCCGAAAGTGATCTAGAAAGATCTTCTGTATCCTAACCTGAGTTACTTGGAATCAGGTAAAAACTCAAGTTGAGACACAGAAGCCCTTTTCAGACGTCCATGCTACATCGGACCGCGCGTTTCGGGTTTTGAAATTGATAAGTTTGAAAAGGGCACCAACGTCATTTGACAACTCATCGACGCGAGTTATCAGTTAATGGCCAATTCGTGTAAACTTTATCAGTGTGAAGTGGGTTTAATCATGTAAGTGTCCCGATTAACCCGTTTGTGGAATTAATGCTTAAGGCTTGTGCCGAATGCATTAATTGTGAAAACGATTCGCGACTCGACGAGCAAGACGATTCCATAAGGATCGAGGATAATTTGGTCCAATGACCGAAACTACCCTCGTAACCGAATGGACCCGAATGAGTCATCGATACCCAAATCCATGCATGTTTTGTTTTGAAAAGACATTTTCATGCGATATTGCCACGATAATGTAAATTGCAAATTACACGAAAGCTGAGAATGGACTCCAAACGGGAAGAGGAAGCCTCATGCAACCCGTACGAGTCTAAGAGGCTCTCGGTCACTTCTCCTTGGAGATAACCGAGAGGTCCCATGGCCCGAATGGGATTCCACGAGGTTTCCCCGTCTTGTTTTGAATCATTTCTCGTATGCTCAAACGACAAACACGATAAATGACGCGATTAAACGAAAGTCGGTATTGCCATGATTTGAATAACGCATTCGAACATGGAAACATGCACAAACAAGTTATTTAAGGAATCGATAAAACAATACCGACTTCATGCATGTAAGAAAATACGATGAAACTCGGGAATCGAACTTGGATCGGGTCAAGAAGATCATTCCTTGCCCGAAAGGAGCAAGAGAGCATTCGGTCACCTCCCTTGGAGGGAAACCCGTGAGCTCTTTGCCTTTCCCGGGTCGGGATGTTCTTCTCGACTACGATCCAAGTGTTTCCCGACATGCTAGCATATAAATCAATGATAAATATGCATGATATAACATGGAAAATGCATAAAGATTGAAACTTGAAAATAAAACATACATAAAACCCCTATTACTCCACAGCCATGCAAATAATGTAAAAGGTTCTAACTTCTCTAAGTCGAGAAAGTTTTACCTAGCCTCGGGATACGAGGAAAGAGTCGGGGAAGTGTTCGAGAGTCGGGCGACTCGGTTGAACGCTCGGAAAAGTGCTCGGGTGAAGGGCATGCACATTCGGGGAGCTAGGCGCACGGGGCGTGCGGCTGGAGTAAACGGGAGGCGCGCGGGCGTACGGGCAGGTGCGCGGGCGGCAGGCGCGCGCGGCAGTGGGCGCGCATGGGCGCGTGGGGGTGCGCGTCTGTGCGACTACGGGTGTACTGTTCACCCAAGAGCACGTCTTTCACCCAAAATCACCTAAATGACCTGAAATGATGAGCAAATGACTTCAAATAAAAAAACTAAGTTCATAAATGAACTCCTTGGGTCCAAAACATGTAGTCCATGGAGTTTGAGAATTTTTGAACTTAAGTCGGGATGATGAACATCGGCTTTCGACTTAAGAAAACTCAAAGCTTTCTTCGAGTTTTCTTCGGTTTTTCTCTCTTGGTTTTGAAGTGTTGAAGCTTGCTGGTTTTGGCTATGGAGTTGAGAGCTTTTCTCGAGGGAGAAAGCTTGGAGAGAGTGTGCAAGAGGAGAAGTGATTAACTTAATCACTTTGAGGCTATTTATAGGCAAAGCTAATGGGCAATTAAGCAAAAGCAAGCACACTTAAGCCTCCCATTAGCAAATTTCGGTTTTCCTAATGAGGATGAGGATGAATGGGGACCAAGTGTTCTTGATGAAGATTATCCAAGAGCATTTATGAGCATTGATGAGCATTGAGTGTTGTCTTCAACCTCTCCAAGATATTTTGGCTAAGAGAGGGCAAGTTGGCTTCTTGCATTGAAGAAGAAGAAGAAGTTTCTAGTGCAAACGGTGACTCATCTTGGGTAGCCCGTGGGTCCCACAACCGAAGAGGAGATACCAGGAAAAAGCTCGGGTCTCGATTGATCGCGCATTCGAGGCTCGTGGTTCGAACCGAATGTTGAATTATCGATATACGCAAGGAAACGGATTTAATGAGTCCGAGATTGGCAATTTCCGTGTGGAATTGCCAAATGTCTGTATGAGGCTCGGAAGCCGGTTTTGCTCCTTTTATACATTCAGAGCGAGGTTACCCACTTCTGACAGCATATCTTGTATCTGCACCCCACGTCGGTCATTTTGACATCAATTGTCAAATTACGTGGGCACTTGTCCCTTAAGCCGGTAAATGCAAATATGGAGCTGGAGATGTCCTAGGAGGCCGAAACTGGATTTCTCAGATTGCTTTCTGAGTTTCTTGAGCGATCCGGAGATGACTGTGATCTCTTTTTGCCGAGATTGGGCCTCTAAGGATATGAAAAGTGCATCTGAGACCCTTAAAGCACTGCTCGAGGGGTCTAGATGAGTTGGTTAATTCATTCCGACGATTCCACATTGAGCCTTGAGAAGGCTAGCATTGTGTAAGGTAAGCATTCGGCGTCAAGTTTCCCTAAAGAGGACCTCCGGATATGGATCTTCACTGAAAATGGCCTTTTGTGCTCTTCGGAGGTTACTCGGGAAACCGTGAAGGGTTTTGCTGTCTGTCTTGCTCAATTGCGAATGTCCGCTGGAGTTTTCAGGGCAATATAGTGTGAACTTCGTTTTCCGTAATTCCATCAAACCAGTCTCCGGTTATGCTCTTCCGAGGAGAAGTATGCTCGTTTTGTCGCTCGAAAGTCATTCAGGGTGTCTGTATGATTTCCAAAAGACAATCTGAAGCACTGCTCGTGCTCTGTATGATTGTGGGGTATGGCCGCATCTGATATTTGGAATTAACTTTTCTCCGAGAAACCGGCATTTTTGGACTTCCACTGAAAAGTTGTCTGTATACAGAAAGTTGTTCTGTATAGAGTAGATGATTTGCAAAACGCCTTTGGGGACACTTTTCATCTGTTTGGCATTGGAGTGGATTTTTGAAGTCCAATATTGGCTATCTTCCGACGGTCGAGCGAACTATCGGAAAATAGGCCTGTTCGTGTGAACTCTGGAAATGCCGGTTTCGGACATTGTTGAGCTCTCTAGTCACTATGTTGCTTCTTGATGACCCCTGGAGTCCTTCTGTCATATCCACGTGTCATTTGCTCGATTTTGCCGACTTCAAGATGAATAGTGATTTTTCGCTCTGTTGAGCCATTTTTCTATACTCTGCTCAAGTCATAGCTTGGATCATTGCTGATAATGTAATTTGAATGAGTGAGCCAAAATGGGGTGCAGACAGCAACGCGGGCTCAAAGAGCCGGGGGTCGGGTCCAATCGAACCGATGGTTTGCAGGAGAACTAATTAGAAAGCAGTAAAGTCAGTACGCCGAAGCCCGTAGAAAGCAGTAAAGACACTAGGCCGAAGCAGTAAATCACTAGGCCGAGGCCCGTAGAAAGCAGTAAATCACTAGGCCGAGGCCCGTAGAAAGCAGTAGAATCACTTGGCCGAAGCCCGTAGAAAGCAATAAATCACTAGGCCGAAGCCCGTAGAAAGCAGTAAAATCACTAGGCCGAAACCCGTAGAAAGCAGTAGAATCACTAGGCTGAAAGCCCGTAGAAAGCAGTAGAATCACTAGGCCGAAGCCCATAGAAAGCAATAAAGTCACTAGGCCGAAGCCCGTAGAAAGCAGTAAAGTCACTAGGCCGAAGCCCGTAGAAAGCAGTAAAGTCACTAGGCCGAAGCCCGTAGAAAGCAGTAAAGTCACTAGGCCGAAGCCCGTAGAAAGCAGTAAAAGTCAGCAGTAGAATCACTAGGCCGAAGCCCGTAGAAAGCAATAAATCACTAGACCGAGGCCCGTAGAAAGCAGTAAATCACTGGGCCGAGGCCCGTAGAAAGCAGTAGAATCACTAGGCCGAAGCCCGTAGAAAGCAGTAAATCACTAGGCCGAAGCCCCGTAGAAAGCACTAAATCACTAGGCCGAAGCCCGTAGAAAGCAGTAAAATGACTAGGCCGAAGCCCGTAGAAAGCAGTAGAATCACTAGGCCGAAGCCCGTAGAAAGCAGTAAAGTCACTAGGCCGAAGCCCGTAGAAAGCATTAAAGTCACTAGGCCGAAGCCCGTAGAAAGCAATAAAGTCACTAGGCCGAGGCCCGTAGAAAGCAGTAGAGTCACTAGGCCGAAGCCCGTAGAAAGCAGTAGAATTACTCGGCCGAAGCCCGTAGAAAGCAGTACAGTCACTAGGCCGAAGCCCGTAGAAAGCAGTAAAATCACTAGGCCGAAGCAGTATGTACAGGGCTGAGGCCCGTGGAAAACAGTAAATCACTAGGCCGAGGCCCGTAGAAAGCAGTAAATCACTAGGACGGGGCCCGTAGAAAGCAGTAGAATCACTAGGCCGAAGCCCATAGAAAGCAGTAGAACCACTAGGCCGAAGCCCGTAGAAAGCAATAAATCACTAGGCCGAAGCCCGTAGAAAGCAATAAATCACTAGGCCGAAGCCCGTAGAAAGCAGTAAAATCACTAGGCCGAAGCCCGTAGAAAGCAGTAAAGTCACTAGGCCGAAGCCCGTAGAAAGCAGTAAAGTCACTAGGCCGAATCCCGTAGAAAGCAGTAAAGTCACTAGGCCGAAGCCCGTAGTAAGCAGTAAAGTCACTAGGCCGAAGCCCGTAGAAAGCAGTAAAGTCACTAGGCCGAAGCCCGTAGAAAGCAGTAAAGCCACTAGGCCGAAGCCCGTAGAAAACAGTAAAGTCACTAGGCCGAGCCCGTAGAAAGCAGTAAAGTCACTAGGCCGAAACCCGTAAAAAGCAGTAAAGTCACTGGGCCGAAACCTGTAGAAAGCAGTAAAATCACTGGGCCGAGGCCCATATGTGCGCACCCGAATTTCATCTCGTCAGGGCACGCATGCGCGAAGCCTATGCGATGCGGGTTGGGGGCGTCCACCTTCCCGGGGACGCGTGACGGACACGCGTGAGAAGGAGTTGCCACTTACTATTTACGACCCGTAGGTCGAGGGCCGTTGAGTCGCTCGGGTCTAGGGGTACGGGGTACACCTAAATGCTAAGGCAATGGTCATGCGGAACCGAAAATTCCGAATTCGGGGGTTCTATTACGTGCGGGCCTATATCCCGCATGCCCTTTCGGTACTATAGTTGGCTAGGCTTGCCGTTTTGTTTATTTACCGCGTGATTTAGGGTTGCACTTGACTCGCCCGTTTTGACACCGTAAAGTCGATGAGTTGATCAAGTTGGGCCAAGAGTCCGAAAGATGAGTAGGCTTGTGCGTCGAGGAATTGGTTCACTATCTTAGCGTTACAGTTCATCGAACCGTGATGGTCAATTCCCTGCGCGAACCGAAACCGCGAGTATTCGAGCTTACTCATCTCTTAGTAACAATGGACCGACTTGACCGGTTCGACACTCGAACCTCTTGCTCGCCGATCGGGGATCCTTACAAATGAATGAGTGAGTGTTCAGATAAGATCCTCACAATGTACACTCGAATAATTACAGAATACGACTGAATAAAGTAAATGGATCCCGATCGGTTTGCATTGGGTCAATATTCCACTCCAGCTCACCGAGTGTTTTGAATGACCGATAAATAAATTAAGGCAACGCGGGCTCAAGGAGCCGGGGGTCGGGTCCGATCGAACCGACGGTCTGTAGGAGAACCGATTAGTTCCCACTGTAACCATTGGACCGATCGAGCTCCCGGGTGATATCTAAACACGTTTCACGCATCCAATCCAAATTGCCTTCCACATAGGCTATGTTTGGAGTGTGATGGTGACTCGAGGATAGATCCCATTCCGCACTCGGGTTGCACTCGCCCGATGAATTAGGAGGCGTTGGACCTCGTGTTCGGTGGTTTGGGGGGTTAGACCCCGTGTAACACGTAACCTAGGGGCTCGGGCCCGAATCGCGACAAATCAGCAAAAGCAAGAATAAAACAGAAGAAAACTGATAAAACTGATGAAATACAAACAACAACTGACAAATATCGGTGAATACAGACAAGTGGTGTACTAAGTCGAATGTACGTGGTTTAATCAGTTATTAACCGGGGTTGATTAGCAAACAATGTGTCTAACCTAGGCAAACATAGATGGTGGACTAGAATAGGGTTCTAAGCCAATTACATGTGTGTACTTGTTTTAAGACTCTTGTTTAGTGAGGTGACACTGCGGTTTCACCGAATTAGCCAAACTTGTGTTTTGACTGTAGATTGGAATCTAGTATTTCACCTATTCACTATCTAATGTTTGATTAAGCCAAATGCATGATTAATCCGGTTTTTCGTGTTTTGTAACTGAAATAAAATGTTCACCACCGAATCTACGGTAGGAAGATAGAAACACCGAAAGTGAACAGAATGGGCCGTGCGAATGAAACTCGCACCCGAATGGGTTGCCCTTTCTCGCCCATAGATCGAGGTGTTTCCAACTCCCTAACGCCTAGGATATCGGTGAATCTCGGAATGACGATTATGCCCTTGGATAATAAAACGTGTGATGTTCGTGTACAAATTGAAGATCGTGTGACAAGAAGAAGTCTAGGGAGGACTCGCGCGTCCCGACTCGAGCCGCCTCAAATCGGGCCCGGATTCGAGTCGTAGCACGCGAGTACTCGCTAGACGTCGGTTCTATTCGTGTTACACATCTTGGTGTTTTGAAATGGTGGGCTTTTTAAGGAAAAGGGCGTTCTCGCCGTTCCGTGAGCCATCGACGCGCTTACGAATTAATAATCAATTTATCCAATTATTTAGTCCAAGATGATTTAATTGACCGAATGATACGTCCCGTTTCTCCCATTTGTGGAATGATTTAATCATTGAGACCTCAAACCTGAATTGTTGTGGATCAATGAAACGATTGTTCGATATTAACGTATCTAGCATACGAAGTAACATGAAACCAACGATTAAATGAAAATGGTGATTACAATCAATTCCAAGAATCGGTTTTGACCGTTTCTTGCATGCATAAAACGTCAAACATGATAATAACACACATTCTATAAAGTCGATGCCGCCATGATATTGGGTGCGCAAACAAGCACGTGATGCAAACACAAATATCGTATTTAAAAGGAATCGATAAAGCGACACCGACTCATGTGATAATAATAAGCTAAAATAAAACGTGGAATCCATCCCAAATCGAGACAAAGAGACTACGGGTGGCCCGAAAGAATCATGAGGACCTCTCAGTTCATCCCCATAGGGTATGACCGAAGGGTACCCTTGGTTCTCCCGAGCCGTCATGGTCTCTTCGACCTAGATTCGAGTCCGTTTCCACCATGTTATCATATCATGACAGCAAAGATTATGAGGATACGGGAAGTGAATGTATTCGGGGAAGAAGAGACCACTTAAGTCACGGGTGAGCCGCAAAACCTCACAGTCCCTTCCCGTAGGACCTAACCGTGAGACTTTGTGGCATGACCGGACCATGATGGCCTCTTCCTACTCGACACTAAACATTTCCCGTCATGATGGACATAATATAATGATGTATGAGCGTAACGAACGATGTGAACATGCATAAAAACGAATAAAAATCCAAGCTTGCATGCAATACAGTTATTAATCACCTTATCACCCCACAACAACCAAGAATCGAAGACCTAACCCCTCTAAGTCGTAGGGAGGTTATACCTAGCCTCGGAACACGAGGAAAGAGTCGGAGAAGTGGCAAAGGGAGTCGGGAGACTCGGCTGGAACGAACAGACCCGAATCGGTACAGTCAGGTCGACTGGCAGACCCGACTGGCAGTTCGTCTTGTCGGGGTTGTACCGGTTGATCGGGATGGAATTTTCGCGCGAGATCGGTTGCGTTGGATTCCCAAGAGACTGAGGATCACGCCTGCGCTGGTTTCGTGAACATTGCTTGTGTAGATTTTCCGAAAATCAAAAGCAAAGTCGGATCAGTAAAAAAAAGATAGACCCAGTCGGGGCAAAACTGACCCGACTGGCACCCGATAAAGAAAAGGCTCTATAGGAGGCTCCCGATGGTCTTTTGATGCTAGGTCGGTGGCATTGGACTCCTAACTGACTGAGGATCATGCCTGCAGTGGTTTCATGAGGATTGGACATGTAGATTTTCTGGAAATAAAAAACAAAGTCGGGTTAGCTAGCAGAAAACAGAACCGACAGGGCGGAACTGACCCGACTGGGTAGGTCGGAAAGAAATGGCTGTCCCGGAGGTTCCCGGTGGTATTTTGCTGCAAGGTTGGTGGCATTGGACTCCTAACTGAGTGAGGATCATGCCTGCAGTGGTTTCATGAAGATTGGATATGTCGATTGTCCTAAAAGATGCAAAGAAAACTGGTAAAAAACTGGAAAAATCTGTGAAGGGAGAAAAGAGGGAAACGGCGATGGTGCACGGTTGGACGGCTCCCGGCACGCAACCACCTCGTCACGGGGGAGAGTGAGGGTTGTAAGGAACCCCTAAAAAGTGATGGCACGACTCGCCATAGTCGTGAGGTAGTGGAAATGTCAAGGAAGCCCGGGAAGCACCCGTGAAACCCGATTCTGCTCAACTCTGGAACGCGGGGCTGAAGGGTTCAAATGCAAAAACTAAGCTCGGAAATGGACTTAGGACGTCGAAAACATGTGGGATATGAAGTTTGGTTGAGTTTGCTTAAGTCGAGAGGGAAGAACTCACATAGAAACCGGGAAAACACTTAAGGGACTGTTTCTGGACAGAGCTGGAACGAGGTGCTGGGAGCTTCAAATGAAAAATCTAAGGTCGGAAATGGACTTAGGAGGTCGAAAACATGTGGGATATGAAGTTTGGTTGAAGTCGGCTAAGGTTGGGTGGCGGTCTCCGGAAAACGGGATTGGTTTGGCCTTGTTTTGCCCGGTTTCTGGGCTGAGGAGGGGCTGCACGAATTCTGGAATTTGCTGAACTTTAAGAGGGCTTGGAAAGGGTTTCCTAGAGTGAGAAGGCTAGAGAGATGATGTGAGTTGAGTTGTGATTAAGTTAATGACCCAATGGGCTTATAAAGGTGGCTTTAATGGCTCAATTAGTGAAAACAAAGCACAATTAAGGAGAGGGTTAGGGGGATCCGAATTTTTAAAATGGATTAAGGAGGGGAAGTTGTCTTGAAAGGTGATGGGAAGTGATGGATGGAAGAGTAGAGTTGATGGATGGAAGAGTGGAGTTGATGGGTGTAAGAGATATTTTGAAAAATGGGTGGATGAGGCTCATTTGGCTTGTCTTTAGAGGAGAGCCATGGCTCGCGGCTTGGCTCGGCTCGGCTTGGCTAGCTCAAGGGTCCGACTTCATTAGGAAGAAAGCCGGAAGAAGCTCGGGGCTTGATTGATCACGCATTCGATTTCCGTGGTTCGCTTGAACGATGAATTATCGATGTACGCGCGAATACAATTTTAATGAGCCTAATATTGACATTCTTCGTATAGGTGAATGCTAGTGCGTCCCGAGGACTCGGAAGCCGGTTTTGCTCCGTTTTGATGATCGAGGTGAAGTTGTCCGTTTCTGTCGCTTGTTCGCGCCTCTGCGTGATGTACCGCTCATGTCGGCGTATTCTTCGCATTGAGTGAAACGGTCTACTCGCCAACCCCGGCTGGAGATCAATAACCGGAGATGACCTAGGAATCTGCGAACGGGGCTTTCTCAGTGTTTCCCGAGTGTTCTGATGTGTTCGGAGACCACTGTGATCTCCGTTTGTCAAAAATGAGTCCTGAAGGCTTGTCGGGAGGCGTTTGTGACCATTGAAACGTCACTCGGGAGATCGGTATGACTTGCTTGGTCCGAACTGAAATGATTTCCTAGCCCCTGGGGGTTATTGGGAGTGGGTGGTGCAAAGCTCAGATGTCAACATTTTCCCGAATGAGCTCTGAGCACAAGATTCCCCGTGAAAGGGGCCCTTTCATTACTGGAATGGTACTCGGGAAACCTAAATGGATCATGCAATGCTATCGGGGTTTATCTCCTAAGCCCTTGAGGTCCCTGGGATTGATTGGCGCAAATTTCGTGCACTGACGATTTGTCAAAAGGGTCTCCGGCTATGTCTTTCTTTAGAAAATGACCCCTTTTTCCCTGGTCGGGATCCACTCGGGAGACCAAGATGAACCCCACAACGCAGTCTAAATCCTATTCCCTGGTATGGTAGTCCTTGGGTATGTGCAAGCCTGTTTTCGGGTGCCGTTTATCTGTTCGTGAATCGGGCCTCTCGGGGGCCCCGTCAGGAAGGCGTCTGTGAATGTTCGGGAGTGCCCTGGCTTAAGCAGAGTGATTCTGAAGTGTGCCCGGATGTGCCATTGGTCATTTTGGCACCAAGAGGGATTTTTAGAGTCCCATATTGGATACCTTCTGACGCTCCGGTAATCCGGTGATGAATAGTGCCACAGTGCCGGTCTCTGTTGTTTTCAGGGTTCGCTGTCTGTTTACTCTTCCGATTGCCTTCTCGTGCTCTCCTAGTGGACCCTGCTTTTCTCTTGTTATTCATGACTCTGTGCCCGCACATTCGCCTCCGGTTTTCGGATGGTGAATAGTGTCTCGAGCTTTGGTCAGAAGTCCTCTGTCGGAGCTGGTGGACCAAAATGGGTGCTGACAGCTTGCCCCTCTTTGGTTGCGTGCTCAATCAGAGGAGGTAACCAAAGATCATGAGAAGCAACCCTTTTGGTCCCGGCGACCGCTTCTGTCGTCACTCTCCGTGGTAGCTCGCCTCTCTTGTCATAAGATAGTAGCATGATTAGGATTTGGAGGATGTGAAGTGGTGAGTGAAGGGCCGAAGCCCGTGAAAAGCAGCAAATGTGGACACGAAGTCCGGAAAGCAGTAAAGCGGAAGCGAAGTCCGGAAAGCAGCAAAGCGGATGCGAAGTCCGGAAAGCAGTAAAGCGAACGCGAAGTCCGGAAAGCAGTAAAGCGGACGCGAAGTCCGTGAACGCGAAGTCCGAAAAGCAGTAAAGCGGACGCGAAGTCCGTGGACGCGAAGTCCGGAAAGCAGTAAAGCGGACGCGAAGTCCGTGGACGCGAAGTCCGGAAAGCAGTAAAGCGGACGCGAAGTCCGGGAAGCAGTAAAGCGGACGCGAAGTCCGGAAAGCAGTAAAGCGGACGCGAAGTGCGTGGATGCGAAGTCCGGAAAGCAGTAAAGCGGACGGGAAGTCCGTGGACGCTAAGTCCGGGAAGCAGTAAAGCGGACGCGAAGTCCGGGAAGCAGTAAAGCGAACGCGAAGTCCGGAAAGCAGTAAAGTGGACGCGAAGTCCGGAAAGCAGTAAAGTGGATGCGGAGTCCGTGGACGCGAAGTCCCGAAAGCAGTAAAGTGGACGCGAAGTCCGGAAAGCAGTAAAGTGGACGCGAAGTCCGGAAAGTAGTAAAGTGGAAGCGAAGTCCATGGATGCGAAGTCCGGAAGCAGTAAAGCGGACGCGAAGTCCGGAAAGCAGTAAAGCGGACGCGAAGTGCGTGGATGCGAAGTCCGGAAAACAGTAAAGCGGACGCGAAGTCCGTGGACGCTAAGTCCGGGAAGCAGTAAAGCGGACGCGAAGTCCGGGAAGCAGTAAAGCGGACGCGAAGTCCGGAAAGCAGTAAAGTGGACGCGAAGTCCGGAAAGCAGTAAAGTGGATGCGGAGTTCGTGGACGGGAAGTCCAGAAAGCAATAAAGTAGACGCGAAGTCCGGAAAGCAGTAAAGTGGACGCGAAGTCCGGAAAGTAGTAAAGTGGAAGCGAAGTCCATGGATGCGAAGTCCGGAAAGCAATAAATATCGCTGGTGTGCCGTGGGGACGCGGTGGTTGGCGCCGATCGCCATTTGTCGCACGATTAAGAATTTGTTGGACAATGGCATCAGGTATGCCGCCGTGAAGGCATTGATTTGCCGGAGACTGGTCCCGCTATTGGGCAGGTTGCCTGTTTGTTGGGGATGCCCCGGTCTTGTCATTGGGCCTCGAGCTCTAGGGTGGAGCACCCACGTAACCCTAGGGATCGGGAATCAGAGTCTGCCGTAGTTCCCGCATTTGTTGTACCTGTGATCCTGACATCATTAGTAAGTCATTGGATTACTAGCGATTTGTAAGCACAGGTAAAAGGAAGTGTTTGTGACGCATGCTCTTCAGTTTCGAGCCGCCTGGGCGACTCGTGAAGAGTTTTTTTGCTTTGGTGATGCAAATGGGGGTCCCGCTTTCAGAGGCCCCGATGCGAGGCCTCCGGGGCTCCTGTTGGCCTTACATGGGCATATCGAGACGTTCTCAAAGGTGCCCAAGCGGCTCTATCGGTTGTTCGACGCGCCTGTGAACTTATGACCCTTCTCATCAGGGTGCCGTAGGGCGGCTGCATTTGTAACTCGCATGGGGAATTTTTGTTCAAATTTGGTCAGACCTCGGTCTAGTCATTTCCAGAGTGTTATGACTAGACTCCCGGAAAGAAATGTCTAGGATTTTGGCTTTGTGGTAGCCGATTGAAGGGTGGCTGTGACCCATTTTAGAGTTGTGCAATGACAAAGAGAAAGCTTAGGGAGTACGTTGTCCAAGGCTGAAAGGATACACGGGTTCACGCCTGCCATGAGATGTACCCCCTTCTCTTCCGTCCTTCGGTTGGTGTTGGCTATCTTGAACTGCTTGGATTGCGTGCTTGGTCGCCTTCTGTGCTTGAAGAAGAATCCGCCTTGGACTGTTGAGTTCAGTAGGAGAGCTGATCGGGGATCATGTTGGAGTAGATAACTTGGCCATTTCCCTTGGGGATCCCTGGTCCGCGCAGTGTGCGAAGGCCCAGGGTGACTGCTTTGTTTATCTCTCATTTACTCTCCTTTTGCTACGGTCACCCGCCTCGGGGCCGTACCTCTCAACCTAAAGGGGACGAACTCTCCTTTTGCCACGACCGCCCGCCTCGAAATTTTCAGTCGTGCCTCTCTTTTACCCTAGCTTTTGCCTAGGCCGCCCCAAAAGGGGTTTCCGGCCTAGCGGGCTCAATTCTTTTATCTCTCGAGTTTGCAAGGGCGAAGGGTTCGAAGGATTCAACCTCCAAATGCATTGTTTTCTGTCTCCGTCGAGGAGTTGCGACCGCTGCTTCCCTTTTTGTCGAGATTTCATTTCTTTTGGATTGGGGGTGCCGGTGCTTTTGGTGAACCTCGGCATTGCCCCATTTTTTTGTTGGAGGGTTTTTCCCGCTTCTTTTTTCTCTCTCTTCTTTTCTTTGTTGGCGGGTTTTTTCCGCGTCTTTTCGCTCTCTCTTTTTTTCGCAGCTGGGGTCTGTATTGTGCCCCTTGTATTTGTTTGAAACTCCTCGACTTTGCGTCGCCGAGGCCACTTTCGTTTGCTTAGCCCCGTGGAGACTTGATGTACTTCGTCGTCCTAGCCCAATTTTGTGACGGCTGGTTTTCTTAGAAGTCTGATTCTTATGCACTCGAAAGTTGAACTTCGCGTCTTTTGTCCTTGCAAACTTTACAAGTCCTTTCCCCTATTGTCTAAAACGAAAACAAAATTGCCCCAGGAGTGTGGGTGACCAAGGGTGCTTCCGCGTGAATGTTGGACGGGGATGCCCCAGTCTTTCTGATCTGTGCCGGGCGCCTTGTGCAATTGCTGCTCCCGATCGTGCATTGTTGTTCCCGTGGAGGGTGCCTTTTGGGGGATAGGCGCTCTTGAAGCCGAATGTGTCCTTCCCCGGGACTTGTCGTTGCATGTTGTCGGTGATGGGTGTGCAGTGGGGAAGGCCCAATTTGCCCCGGGGTGTCGCTTGATCTCGGTGGAGACGCACGCGTCGAGGTTGAATGGTTTGTTCAATTGTCTCTGTCTTCGGCTTCGTGGGGGGTACATATTAGTCGGAAACCTCCCTTGTCGAAGTATGAGGGAAGGGTCCGAGAGGAATTCTCAGGGAGATGTGAACCCGTGTATCGTTCTTTGCCTGTGATCGGTGTGTCCCTGTGAGAGATGACAAAGAAGATGATGCATTAGGTGATTGTTCGGTGGAATGTACGGTAAGAAATGTAAAGTGATCCCATGGGAAGTCCCATCGTCCAGTGTGCGACCCATGGGGTGCCGCGCGTGAGGGACACTCAATTCCGAGAGTTTAGTCATCACCACCCTGGAGTGGGCAGACCGTGACTGGGGCCACATAAGTGTACTTTCCCCGATTACGGGTTGGCATGCGCAGCCGTCCTAGGGAAGGCTCGAGGAGCCGGATCCCATGAGGACAGACGAATCGAACAATTCCGACAGAACCAACGGGGCATCTTCGGGGCTGTCCTAGTGGGCCCGTGAAGGGTTCGTTCATGCCGTGAGCTTGTTTGGGAATGCATATAAATGTAAAAGAGAGTTTAGGGAAGAGTGCATGTTGCCCCAGTGGCTGGTTGATGGCCACAGCGAAGGGTGGGCAGGGATCATTCTTCGGTTGGAGATGTGACCGTGCTAGTGACTTTTGCGGCAGGTGGGAAGGGCCATGCTCTGTTCGCGGGAGCTATTGTCTGTGAACTTTTGCGGTTGAAGGATTAGACTTGCTCCTCGGAGTATCACTTGGATGAATTTGAATCCAAGTCGATTTTGGATTTCAGATGAGCCTGAAAGCAGTAAATGCGAGGTGTCAAAACCTGAAAGCAGTAAATGCGGGGCCGGAGCCCAAAAGCAGTAAATGTAGGACCGAGGCTCGATGCGGGGCCGAGGCCCAGAAGTAGGGCCGAAGCCCGATGCAGGGCCGAAACCCAAAAGTAAATGCAGGGCCAGAGCCCGATGTGAGGTCGAAGCCCAATGCAGTAAATGCGGGACCGGAGCCCGATGCAGGGCCGGAGCCTGATGCGGGGCCGAAGCCCAATGCAGTAAATGTAGGGCTGGAGTCCGATGTGGGGCCGGAGCCTGATGCGGGGCCAAAGCCCAATGCAGTAAATGTAGGGCTGGAGTCCGATGCAGGGCTGAAGCCCTATGCAATAAATGCGGGGTCGGAGCCCGATGTGGGATCGAAACCCAATGCAGTAAATGCGAGGCCGGAGCCCGATGCAGGGCTGAAGCCCGATGCGGGGCCGAAGCCCGATGCAATAAATGCGGGGCTGATAGGAAAGTGCAAGAAATGCGAAAGCAAAGGTCAATGCTGAGGAATAGCGCAAAGCGCTGCAATGCGGTGACGCTGATTTGCTTGCGGTCTTGCTTTGTGGAGCAGGGATGGGGACTTAGTGTTGAAATCCCAAGGAACTGGATGGATGGGAGACGTTTGTTGTCTCAATTTTGGTCGATCAAGGTTCAAGTTGCCTTCTTATCAATTATTTCCTGCAATGGGAAGAGGAAAAGCAATGAAGGAGCAAGAACTATTCGTAATTTGAATGCAACTGTGTAGGGGAGCGAACTGGCCTGGTAGGCGTCATGCAAGCACATTGAAAGACATGCACAAGGTGTGTCGAGGATGCGTGCATGGGCAAGGTAGGGGTGTGCTTGTACGACGCGGAAAGGGCACACTTAGTTGTGCTGATGGAAGCACTTGTAGCATGGAGGGACATGTGCTCAACCATGCAATGACATAATTGATCACGCGGGATCAATGGGGAGTTAGTGTTGCTTGGATGGTTGGCCCTTGAGCTACTGATCGTCTTGCCGTGGAGGAAGGGTGAGGACCACGAGAGGTCCACCTGCAAAGGCGGTCACAACTTTGTCTACCGTGTGGTAGCGTTAATTGTCGTGTAAAACAGTAAATGGATAGGATGCATGCAATGCATGAGTTTTCAAAGGCTAATGTTGTCGTTCACATTGACTCGAAAAATTCAAAGTACAATGCAAATTTTGTAAAATAGAGCCTTAAGCTGATTCGCCACCACACTCGGGGTTTGAGCGAGCGCGGCCTCGGAAAGCACCGATTCTAGGCGAGGGCCTTGCAGAGATATCTATCCAAGAGTGCATGTGTGGGCCTCCTCGAGCCCTCTTCCTAGACCTCTCCAGGGCGACGTTCGCTCAAGCGAGCTCCTGACCGCATCTCTGCATCTTGGCACGGGTTTGAGAGAGCTCCCTCTAAGGTGGTTGGCCAGCGAGTTCTTCGTCTCTCAGCGACCTCTCAGTGATCGAACCTAGTGTTGATGAAGTCGATCACGTTGTCCCGGAATATACACCATTCGGGTTCTGTGGCGGGTCAGTGAGGTCCTCGTGTGTTGGCGGACTCTGTCGAGGCGCGAGCAGGAGGCCGAGCAAGGCGTCCCTTACCAAGACGATAGGAAAATCCGTTTAGGACTCGTCAACATGAATGGCATCCTAAATTTTGAAAACTGCATGATGCATGTGTGCGAAGAGAGTAAATGCCCATGGCTTAATAGAAATTACATGTACATCGCTCTCGAAATGAAAAAGACTCAATTGGCTCGCAGGCCGACTCGATAGACTATTATCGGAGTCGGGTTGAAGGCTTGCATGGAGGCATAGCACGATGCATGGTTCGGTACTACAAGGACCGTGCTATCTATGGATGGGGGCTCCCGACTCAAGGGTGTGAATTCCTTGAAATCGAGCGAGGATCTTTGGGGGCCGGTTCAGTGGCATAGCCGACTCGATCCGTTCCCTTACTCGGAACCTCTGACTAACCTAGCTTCCTATTTTGGCGCCCGTGGGATTTCGGACAAGGCACCTAAAGCTAGCATGATATGCAATGCATGCGTGAAATAAATGTGCGTAAGTAGATAAGCGGTAAACGACGGAAAGCAGTGAATAAGCAAGCAAGCAAGCAAACGATATTAAGCCCGAACCCTCTAGATGTCCCCAGTGGAGTCGCCAAGTTGTGCGCACCCGAATTTCATCTCGTCGAGGCACGCATGCGCGAAGCCTATGCGATGCGGCTTGGGAGTGTCCACCTTCCCGGGGACGCGCGACGGACACGCGTGAGAAGGAGTCGCCATTTACTATTTACGACCCGTAGGTCGAGGGCCGTTGAATCGCCCGGGTCTAGGGGTACGGGGTACACCTAAATGCTAAGGCAATGGTCATGCGGAACCGAAAATTCCGAATTCGGGGGTTCTATTACGTGCGGGCCTATATCCCGCACGCCCTTTCGGTACTCTAGTTTGCTAGGCTTGCCGTTTTGTTTATGTACCGCGTGATTTAGGGTTGCACTTGACTCGCCCGTTTTGACACCGTAAAGTCGATGAGTTGATCAAGTTGGGCCAAGAGTCCGAAAGATGAGTAGGCTTGTGCGTCGAGGAATTGGTTCACTATCTTAGCGTTACAGTTCATCGAACCGTGATGGTCGATTCACTGCGCGAACCGAAACCGCGAGTATTTGAGCTTACTCATCTCTTGGTAACAATAGACCGACTTGACCGGTTCGACACTCGGACCTCTCCCTCGCCGATCGGGGATCCTTACAAATGAATGAGTGAGTATTCAGATAAGATCCTCACAATGTACACTCGAATAATTACAGAATACGACTGAATAAAGTAAATGGATCTCGATCGGTTTGCATTGGGTCAATATTCCACTCCAGCTCACCGTGTGTTTTGAATGACCGATAAATAAATTAAGGCAACGCTGGCTCAAGGAGCCGGGGGTCGGGTCCGATCGAACCGACGGTCTGTAGGAGAACCGATTAGTTCCCACTGTAACCATTGGACCGATCGAGCTCCCAGGTGATATCTAAACACGTTTCACGCATCCAATCCAAATTGCCTTCCACATAGGCTATGTTTGGAGTGTGATGGTGACTCGAGGATAGATCCCATTCCGAACTCGGGTTGCACGCGCCCGATGAATTAGGAGGCGTTGGACCTCGTGTTCGGTGGTTTGGGGGGTTAGACCCCGTGTAACACGTAACCTAGGGGCTCGGGCCCGAATCGCGACAAATCAGCAAAAGCAAGAATAAAACAGAAGAAAACTGATAAAACTGATGAAATACAGACAACAACTGACAAATATCGGTGAATACAGACAAGTGGTGTACTAAGTCGAATGTATGTGATTTAATCAGTTATTAACCGGGGTTGATTAGCAAACAATGTGTCTAACCTAGGCAAACATAGATGGTGGACTAGAATAGGGTTCTAAGCCAATTACATGTGTGTACTTGTTTTAAGACTCTTGTTTAGTGAGGTGACACTGCGGTTTCACCGAATTAACCAAACTTGTGTTTTGACTCTAGATTGGAATCTAGTATTTCGCCTATTCACCATCTAATGTTTGATTAAGCCAAATGCATGATTAATCCGGTTTTTCGTGTTTTGTAACTGAAATAAAATGTTCACCACCGAATCTACGGTAGGAAGATAGAAACACCGAAAGTGAACGGAATGGGCCGTGCGAATGAAACTCGCACCCGAACAGGTTGCCCTTTCTCGCCCATAGATCGAGGTGTTTCCAACTCCCTAACGCCTAGGATATCGGTGAATCTCGGAATGACGATTATGCCCTTGGATAATAAAACGTGTGATGTTCGTGTACAAATTGAAGATCGTGTGACACGAAGAAGTCTAGGGAGGACTCGCGCGTCCCGACTCGAGCCGCCTCAAATCGGGCCCAGACTCGAGTCGTAGCACGCGAGTACTCGCTAGACGTCGGTTCTATTCGTGTTACACGTCTTGGTGTTTTGAAATGGTGGGCTTTTTAAGGAAAAGGGCGTTCTCGCCGTTCCGTGAGCCATCGACGCGCTTACGAATTAATAATCAATTTATCCAATTATTTAGTCCAAGATGATTTAATTAACCGAATGATACGTCCCGTTTCTCCCATTTGTGAAATGATTTAATGATTGAGACCTCAAACTGAATTGTTATGGATCAATGAAACGATTGTTCGATATTAACGTATCTAGCATACGAAGTAACATGAAACCAACGATTAAATGAAAATGGTGATTACAATCAATTCCAAGAATCGGTTTTGACCGTTTGTTGCATGCATAAAACGTCAAACATGATAATAACACATATTCTATAAAGCCGATGCCGCCATGATATTGGGTGCGCAAACAAGCACGTGATGCAAATGCAAATATCGTATTTAAAAGGAATCGATAAAGCGACACCGACTCATGTGATAATAATAAGCTAAAATAAAACGTGGAATCCATCCCAAATCGAGACAAAGAGACCACGGGTGGCCCGAAAGAATCATGAGTGTGCGCACCCGAATTTCATCTCGTCGGGGCACGCATGCGCGCGCCTAAGCAAACGCGGCTTGGGAGTGTCCACCTTCCCGGGGACGCGCGACGGACGCACGTGAGAAGGAGTCGCCACTTGCCATTTTACGACCCGAGGGTCGAGGGTCGGCAAGTTACCCGGGTCTAGGGGTACGGGGTACACCTAAATGCTAAGGCAATGGTCGTACGGAACCGAAAATTCCGAATTCGGGGGTTCTATTACGTGCGAGCCTATATCCCGCACGCCCTCTCGGTACTCTAGTTTGCTAGGCTTGCCATTTTGTTTATTTACCGTGTGATTTAGAGTTGCGCTCGACTCGCCCGTTTTGACACCGTAAATTCGATGAATTGATCAAGTTGGACCAAGAGTCCGAAAGATGAGTAGGCTTGTGCATCGAGGAGTCGGTTCACTATCTTAGCGTTACAGTTCATCGAACCGTGATGGTTGATTCCCTGCGTGAACCGAAACCACGAGTATCCAAGCTTACTCACCCTTTGGTGGCGATAGACCAACTTAACCGATCCAGCACTCGGACCTCTCGCTCACCGATCGGGGATCCTTACAAGGAGATGAATGAACATACAAATAGAATCCTCACAATGTTCTCTCGAACAATTACAAAGTATAACCGAATAAGTAAATGGATCCCGATCGGTTTGCATTGGGCCACTATTCCGCTCCTGCTCACCGTGTATTTTGAATAACCGATAAATAAATTAAGGCAACGCGGGCTCAAAGAGCCGGGGTCGGGTCCGATCGAACCGTCGGTTTGCAGAAAAACGACTCGTTTCCACTGTAACCGTTGGATCGATCGAGCTCCCGGGTGATATCTAAACACGTTTCACGCGCTCAATCCAAATCCGCCTTCCACATAGGCCGTATTCGGAGTGTGACGGTGAATCGAGGCTAGATCCCATTCCGCACTCGGGTTGCACGCGCTCGGTGAGTTAAGAGGCGTTGGACCTCGTGTTCGGTGATTTGGGGCGTTGGACCCCATGCAACACGTGACTTATGGGTTCGGGCCCGAACCACAATAAATCATCAAAAGCAAGAATAAAACGGAAGAAAACTGATGTAACTGACACGATACAGAAAGCAACTGACAATTGTCGGTGAATACAGACAAGTGGTGTATTAAGTCGAATGTACGTGATTTAATCAGTTATTACCCGTGGTTGATTGGCAAACAATGCATCTAACCTAGGCAAACATAGAGGGCGGGCTAGGATAAGGTTCTAAGCCGATTACATGTGTGTGTTTGTTTTATGACTCTTATTCAGTTAAGTGTCACTGCGGTTTCACTGAATTAGCCAAACTCGTGTTTTGACTCTAGATTGGAATCTAATATTCCACTATCCATTATCTAATGTTTATTTAAGTCAAGTACATGATTAATCCGGTTCTTCGTCTTTTTCAACCGAAATAAAAAGGTTCACCACCGAATCTACGATAGGAAGATAAAAACACCGAAAGTGAACGGAATGGGCCGTACGAATGAAACTCGCACCCGAACGGGCCGTCCCTTTCCGTCCATAGATCGAGGTGTTTCCGACTCCCTAAAGCCTAGGATATCGATGAATCACGGAATGACGACTATGCCCTTGAGTGGTAAAACATGTGATGTTCATATATAAATTAAAGATCGTGTGACACGAAGAGGTCTAAAGAGGACTCGCGCATCTCGACTCGAGCCGCCTCAAATTGGGCCCGGACTCGAGTCATAGTACGCGAGTACTTGCTAGACACAATTCTATTCGTGTTACACGTCTCGATGTTTTGAAATTATGAGCTTTTAAGGAAAAGGGCATTTCCGCCGTTTCATGAACCATCGATACGTTTACGAATTAATATTCAATTTGTCCAATTATTTAATCCAAGTGATTTAATTAACCGAATGATACGTCTCGTTTCTCCCATTTGTGAAATTATTCGGTGGTAGTGATTTTATATCGAGGAATTGTGGACTTGACGGATAATCTTCCAAAACTAACTCTCCTAGGAGACGGCTAGCACATGATCGACGATAGAAACACAAAATATGGGTACACTCAATTCCAAGGGACGATTCCGAAACAACGAAAGAGACCGTCCTAAGCCCGGGATGGGTCAAAGAGCACTCGGCCCCTCCTCCAAAGGTTGAGCCGAGAGCTCTCCATGACCCGACTTGGGTTATGGAGGGCCTCCTAGATCGATTCGGATCGTATCTTGCATGCATAATACGTCAAGCACGATAGTAGCGCACGTTTTAACCAAATCGATGCCGCCATGATCATAATTACGCAAACGGGCATACAAACATGTACAAACAAAATATTTAAAGGAATCAATAAAACGGCATCGACTCATACAACGACGAAATGGAAAATACGGGAACCGACTTATTTCGAGGCGAAAGAGGATTCCTTGGACCCGTGTGGTCCAAAGAAACTCTCGGCCACCTCCCATGAGGAATGGCCGTGACTTTCCGTGGCTCACGCGGGTCAAGGTGACCTCTTCAACCCCGATTTAA